>NW_020175039.1:5538751-5572252 GCF_003031525.2 Neophocaena asiaeorientalis asiaeorientalis | reverse complement strand
GCAGGCGGACTCTCAACCACTGCGCCACCAGGGAAGCCCCAATTTCATTTCTTTTTATGGCTAATGTTCCATTGTATATACGTGCCACATCTTCTCTATTCATTCATCTGTCGATGGACACTTAGGTTGCTTCCATGTCCTGGCTATTGTAAATAGAGCTGCAATGAACATTGTGGTACATGACTCTTTTTGAATTATGGTTTTCTCAGGGTATATGCCCAGTAGTGGGATTGCTGGATCATATGGTAGTTCTATTTTTCGTTTTTTAAGGAACCTCCATACTGTTCTCCATAGTGGCTTTATCAGTTTACATTCCCACCAACAGTGCAAGAGGATTCCCTTTTCTCCACACCCTCTCCAGCATTTATTGTTTGTAGATTTTTTGATGATGGTCATTCTGACTGGTGTGAGGTGATACCTCATTGTGGGTTTGATTTGCATTTCTCTAATGATTAGTGATGTTGAGCATCATTTCATGTGTTTGTTGGCAATCTGTATATCTTCTTTTGGAGAAATGTCTATTTAGGTCTTCTGCCCATTTTTGGATTGGGTTGTTTGTTTTTTTGGTATTAAGCTGCATGAGCTGCTTGTATATTTTGGAGATTAATCCTTTGTCAGTTGCTTCATTTGCAAATATTTTGTCCCATTCTGATGGTTGTATGACTCCACTTTTAATATGCATGTCCAATAAAAACTAGCTCAACTGTCTTCATGGAATGGACTGTACATGACATTGTACTGAATTCTTCTGCATTTAAGGATGCTTGAAAGAACAGTAGTGAGAATACTAACAAATCATATATCTTTTATGTTGTGCCATTACTCTTAGCCAGTGCTTCTTGTAGATCTTAGTCATAACAAATTATAGATAGACCCAATAATGTGACAAATGATTTTACGAATCATGAGAAGGAGGCATCCTTATTTCTCAGCATGCTGTCATGCTCCAAGTGTTAGTAATCGTAAATCTCTAGTTTCTACAGAAAATAAATACAATTGCCCAGGTTCCATGCCCAAGTCAGGAAACTAGTATTTCCAGGAATGGAGGCCCTGGAATTTGCATTTTATAAAGCTTCCCAGGTGATCCTGTTGCACATCCAGGGTTGAGAACTACTGAGAGGGTAGGGAGAGGAGAGACGGGTGATGCTAAGGAGGCTATGGGAATCTAGCCCAAAGGCCACAGAACCCCCGGGGGGCCTCGGAGGCCAGGGGAGGAGTGGGACAAATGATGCCGGGAGAACTTGATCAGAACAGGTTCTAGCGCGTGAGCAGACAGGACAGCAGGGCAGGGTTCCACTCTTTCATTCTGCGCTTGGGTGGGAGTGGTTGCAGTTCCCAAGGCAACTCTTGGCCTCTCTTCCAGCAGCCATGGCGGGAGGGCTGGGCAAGAGCTGAGGGCTGGGCTGTGGTCAGAGCAGGGCTTCTGAGGCAGAAGGGTAGTACAGTCCCTCACAGAAGGGCCTGAGGGGGCAAACTGCTGGGTCCTCTGGATGGGGGGGTGTCCAGGAGGGTGGAAACTTACCTGTTTTCAACGGGAGCAGAAGGGGAAAGAGTGCTTTCCTCAGGCTGCCCTTTCCACCCACAGCCTGTGCTGTGACAGCTGAACTACTGTTCACACAAAGAGCCACCCGGGACAGCGCCTCGAAGACACCCTGCTGCACTTCGCTTAGAGCCGGTGGAGACAGCCCACCCCGGGCTCCCCAAGGACACTATCACCTGAGACAGCCCTGAGGGCACCCCCATCCCATCCTCCCCCTTGAACCCAGGACCTTCCCAGGTAGGGCCAGAGCAGAGCCAGCACTGACCTATTGGTTACGGCACGACTGGAAACAGAAGTTGAGTGTCTATGAGAAAATGCCTTCACTTACTGCCTGACTCATCAAGCACAGATGGCCCCACTCTGTTGGTCTGTGAGGTAAACGGGGTAGATCATATTTTAGAAATATTAACCTACCCTCTCTCCCTTGGACAGCAGATCTGCAGTGTCATTATCACGGGGTGGGGGGGCGGTGACACAGCAGAAGCCCAGTCTTGGCTTTGGAATTTCAAAAACCTGACTCAACAGGGTAGGTAGCAAGAACTCAAGACACGTACAATGGATTTGGAAGACTATATGATGGGCTAGAGAAAAAGGCCCCCTCTTTCCCTACTGCGTAAAAATTCCACAGGCTGCTGGGTATTGGGGAAGCAAAGAGACTGTAGACATTTGGGGGGGCCCTGAGAAAAGGGCCCTGACAAGGGAGCTGTGTCTGAAGTGAGAGGGGAGTATGACAAATACCCTAGAAAGGTTTGGAGATGATAAGGGTAGAAGAGCCCTGGGCCCCATGTTTCCTGTGTAGAGACTGGGAAAACAGCAAAACACAGGGTAGACCAGGCCACTTGCTGTCTGTCTCAGCAGACGGGCTTGGGATAGCCCCACAGAGCTTCCTAAAGTCCAGAGGGGTACAGGGCCAGGAGCTAGAATGTCCCTATGCCCCAGGAGCAGGCAGGCCCAAAGAGGCTTCGTGGTAGGGAGTGAGGGAGCACCTAGCAGGGGCCATGCCCACCGGTGACCAACCAAGTGACGACTACATGGGAATGGGGATGTTTCAGCAGGTGCTGGCATGGGCAGATGATGATGGCTGAGGAAAAAAGTCTTGCACCACTTAAAGCCTCCCCCCATCACTGAACTTAACCCCAAGAATAGGTGGGAGAGGAACCCCAAATTGGCTGAGACTAATTTCTACAACCTGGTAAAATGGAGTTTTACCCCAAATTGGCTGAGACTAATTTCTACAACCTGGTAAAATGGAGTTTGTAATAGAAATTACATTTAGTGTTAGAAAAATTAAGTTACGTTTCTTACATATTAGAGTTTGTGGACTGAGTTGTACCCACTATGGAAGTAACTAACATTTTCTTTAGAGTTTTGCTGTAAATAAAAGATGAAAAGAAATTTCGGTGGAATAACACTCCACAAGCAAAGGAAACGCCACTTGCAGTGTTTGTCAATTACAGATTTTCCTTCGGGTGTCATTGAATTCAGAAAGGACAGGGATCTTGCCGCAGGTTCAGATCAAATGACCATAGCATTTTCTGAGTGAAAGTTATAAAATCTAAGTTCACAGGCTGTTCTTTTTCTTTTTGTTTTCTCGATGGTTCATCCTCAGTGATCCAAACACAGGCCCTCCCTGGCGACTGAGAACACTGCTTGCTGGTGAGAGCTAAGGATGAGAAAGGAGGGGGGACCTCTCCAACAGGCAGCTCTACAAAACTGCTGCTCTGTGGGGACCCATAGGCAGCCCTGAAAGGCAATGCTGGGGGAGCAGGAGGGCAGTGGCAAAGTTGTGAGGAACCGCTAGGGCAGTTTCCATGGGGGAAGCACACCTGGGACCCCCAGGAGCTGGGGGCACGGGTGCCGGGTAGTCCAGAAGCTGAGGAATCCAGAACCCCTTCCTGAACCCATGGACTGAGGGCTCCCCACCCCACCGGGGCCAGGTAGGGGGAGAGCAGTGTGGGTGGTACAAATCAGTCAGCCCTGGGGTAATCCTAGTGCCTCTGGTTCAGAGAGCTCCAGGCTTGACTCAGCTGTTCTTAATTTCATCATTCCATGGTGGACCAGGCATTCCTGAGGGCTTCTGGGAGCACAGGCAGGGCAGGGCAATTGGGGAGGGCTGCAGAAGCCTGTGAGGGAAAGAGAAAGGAAGATTAAATGGGGAGGGGAGGTTGCCTTTCCAATAGGGGAACCTCAGTCTTGCCATCCTTGCTAAGCAGGTGGAATCTGCACCTTCACCCTCTGCAAACCCCTAGGAAACGTGCTACCAGGAAAGAGCCTGAGACCATGTCAAACTGACTGCGATGAGTACTTAGAGAGAAGCTCTATCCTTTCAGCCTTAGTTCTTATCGAGTGTGGAAATTCCACTCAGCCCAGGTTTGGTAACTGGCTTCCTTCCAGTGGAAGTCCAAGCAGGCGGGAATTGACTTGTGAAAGGGCAGGTTGATCTCCTGGGAGACCCTGAAGTCACATCACTGCCTCCAGCCCCTGTCCACCCCTCTTATGAGGGCCTCCATCACCTCAGCTGAGAATGGGACAAAGCAGTGGCCCCGCAGTGAGTCCTGACACTTGTAGCTTTCACGAGGCTGCTCAGCTCTAAACTGGGCCACTCCTATCCTCAGGGGGGCCCCAATCTGAGATCTGGGTGCCCAGGGAGACTGAGGGGCTGGAGCTGAGGTCAATGGCCCAGGGCAGAGCCTACCTGAACAAGAGCCGAACCAGCAAATGGGGGGTGGGGGGAGGTGAAGGCCAAGTCCCCGGCTCCCTTCGCTGGCTTCCGGGTGTGGAAGGTGGCCTAAGAGTGAAGACTCTGATGCTCTCATGCCCCGAGGGCGTCGATGCCAGCAGGGCTCAGCACCAGAGCCTGAAGGATGTCGGAGAGGGACACCACACCCAGGAGGTGCTGGGTCTCATCCACGAGCACCAGCCGGTGCACCTGTGGGTCCACAGAGGCTCAGTGAGGGGGCAGCGCCATGTGGCTACAGCAGCCAACGAGGCTGACACTGAGAATTAGGGGCAAACAATTTAACGTAACTGTGGGGGCAAGAGAGTGCCTCCTAGAAACCAGTTAGCGGTGGCTCTGCCTGCCCTAGGGTGGTCAGCTGGCTGCGGCCCTTGGCCCGAGGGCCCCAACGACAGGACCAGTCGCTGGCCAGTGTGCACACCAAGAGCTCGGCCATGAGATGGGAGGACAGGGCAGGTGCCCAATGGATAGGGCTAGCTGAAACTGCTCATGAGAAGGACTGGGCCCCATGTGTTGGGAGCATGTACGAAGGGGTGTGGGTACCTGCTCCTGGACAATCCGGTCGATGACTTCCCCCAAGGTCTCGTGGGGCTGGCAGGAAACGACTTTCTCCAGACACAGTGTCCTCTGCCTCAGTGCTTCTCCCACACTCACATCCAGGTGGTTGTATGTTTGTTGGGCTGCCAGGTGCTGGGCAGGAAGGAGAACCGCTCTTAATCAGCCCTCGGCCAGGCTCCAGCCCCACAGGTATCTCCCTCTATACACTTGTAAAGGCCCCCCTGGTCCACAGATACCCACCCACACCGATCCCCCCACATTAGCCTCCCTGTGGCACCCCCAGCTCCCCTCTATTCCCCCAGACACTTACAATCACATCAAAGCGGGAGTAGAGGCCCACGACCTGTCCTGCAGGGGTTGGGGGGCCGGGGAGGAAGGTGAGAGAAAGGGGAGAGGTTCAGGTCAGAACCAGGATGCTGTGTAGGGGCCCGGGGCGGGCTTGCTGAGTGCACCCCTCAACATCCTCCCCACCCCCAGGCTACTGGCTTTATAATGAGGCATCAGGCTGCCACCACCCTGAACCCACAGATCAAACAGTATCTCAGAGACACCCGACATCATGCCTCCTGATGTGACAAAATATGAGTACAGGGCATCACCTCTGAAATATTCTAGCCTCAGTGTATAGCCTGGGGACTTCCCGGGTGGTGCAGTGGTTAAGAATCCGCCTGCCAATGCAGAGGACACGGGTTCAAGCCCTGGTCCGGGAAGATCCCACGTGCCACGGAGCAACTGAGCCCGTGCCCCGCAACTACTGAGCCATGTGCCACAACTACTGAAGCCCGCGCGCCTAGAGCCCATGCTCTGCAACAAGAGAAGCCACCACAATAAGAAGCCCGCACACCGCAACGAAGAGTAGCCCCCACTCGCTACAACTAGAGAAAGCCCGTGCCCAGCAACTAAGACCCAACACGGCCAAAAATAAATTAAAAAAAAAAAAAGTATAGCCTGAACCTGATCGAGACTTTAGAACTAATTTCCAGTTTACAGGAAACACAGGAAGAGAGGAACAATGTACAGGCCAACTGCAGAAAACAGAAAAATCTCTGGAAGTGGGACGTTCTACAGGACAATAGACCCAGGCTTCTCATCATCAACGTCATGAAAATTAAGTGGGGAGGGAACTGTTCTAGGTTAAAAGAGACTTAAGGGGCAAAAGAAGCAAATTCAAAGCATAGACCTTAATTGGATCTTGATTTGAACAAATCAACTATAAAAAAAAGATATTCTTGGGGAAATGGAATTAGGATTGAATATTAGATAGCATTAATAAATTATTCATAATTTTGTTAGGTGATGTAGGAAACATCCTTATTTTAAGAGATTCAGATGAAGTGTTAAGGGGTGAAGTGACATGATTCTATAATATAATTTACTTTAAATTACTTCAGTGAAAAAAAAAAGAACTGGTTAATGGCAATGTGTTAACAGTAGTTAATCCGGGTGGATAGGTGGGGTTTGTTACAGAGTTTTTTCTACCATTTTCACACATTTGAAAATTTTCATAATCAAAAAATAGATTAAAACACTTCTTGATATTCAGCTTCATTATGGTGATTTTTAACTTTGAAGCAGTTTACAGCCATGGCTCCTTTAACCCTTTTTCAGAGCAAGAAATTGACATCTGGCTCAGAGAGGCTAAGTAACTGATCCAAGGCTCAAAGCAGGCAGAGACTTGTAGCCCTGACTCCATCCTGGGCCGCGAGCTGATGTCACATAGACCCCTGCTACCCCCAGTCCCACCCCAGCCAGAGCCCCCATCTTGGGTGTAGGTACCAGCTTCGTTGACCACAGGCAGTGCAGACACGCGCCGGTCCACAAAGATGTCCAGTGCGGTCAGGATGGGTGCCGTTTCTAGCACCATGGCCAAGTCTCGGAATGTGCCGATGCCCACATCTTGGATGGTGCAGGAGAGGAAGGAGGGCCTGGGCAGCAGGGTGCCCTGCTTGGGTTGGGGCCAGGTAGGGATAAGGGTGGAGTAGTCCCCAGAAGGCTCCCAGCTGCTCCCTCCCCAATCCCTAGGGCTGAAGACTTCTCTGCCCCTCGGGTCTCCCCCTGAGGCTGTGCCCAGGCTCACAAAGATGTGCAGGAACTTGAGCAGCCGCTTGTGTGTGAGGATGTGGAGCACAGCGCCTGAGACTGGGTCCAGGACCGGCAGGCGGTGGATCCGGTTCTTGATGAGGGTATAGACGGCTTCGAACAGGCTGCAGAAGTGGGAGCAGTGAGGCTGGGGCAGCCTGGGGAGAGATGCCCTTCATCCCAGCCCCCAGAAAGGAGGACAGGGTGCCAAGGCTGCCTTGTCCGCAGTTTGCCGACGGTGAGCCCGTGAGTTCAGAACTGAGGAGCTGGGGAAGGGGTCTGTGCAGGGCAAGGAGGCCCAAGTGGGTGGCTGGGGACGCTTACCTGTCACTGGGAGAGATGGAGACCAGAGGCTTGAAGGAGCCTTGAAGGTAGATCTCTGCAGGAAAAACTGGAGTCAGGGCAAGGGAACTGGCCACCCTGCCTCACCCAGCAGCCCCCAGCCCCTCGGGCCCCCTGGGCTCCCTATTGCCTTCTCCCTGCTCCCCCCAGGAGATCCCCACCACCCATCCTCTGCCTGAGGTCCTTAGCCCTACCCTCACCCTCACACCCTCGGCCCCTTTGCCCACTCACCCCTCCAGGTCTCAACCTTATGTTCTTCAATCTCATAGATCTGGACCTAGAACATCAACAGAACTCCTGAAGTCAGACTTGGGCCCCCTGAACTCCCTCCACCCCAGCACAGATGGGTGCCGCCGGAACCCCCAGCCCACTCCTCACCAGGGGGGACCTGTAATAGCGGTGCAGCACCAGGATGAAGTCTGTGATGGTCAGCATCCCTGCGGGGTGGGGGTGGGGGAACGGGGGTCAGCCTGGGACTTGGGGTGGAAGGCAGGCTGAGGGCTCAGCACCCCTGCCCCACCTGGCCAGTGTCCTTGGACTGAGACAAAAGTGGGGTTTCGGAAGGAGGGTAGGGCAGCTCTTCCCGTGCCTGAGAAATGGGGTTCTCCCTTTTATGCTTCCCCTGTAATTTCTCTCCTTTCCTCCCCACTTTTTCTTTTCTCCACATTTCTTCCTCTTCCTTTTCTCTTTTCCTACTTAGCACCTATGACATGGGACCACGGGGTAGTAGAGCTGGAGGGGTCAGCTGGTCACAGCTATCCCACAGATGGAGTCTCCCAGCTCGCACATTTCCCCCACGCCAGGCCCCTGCTCAGCTCAAGCCCGTGGTGTGTCAGAGCTCAGCCCCAGAAGCGCCCCACAAGTTCCCCCCTTTCCCTTCCCCGCCACCTCTGCCTCCCCAGCCCCTTCTCACCCACAAAGCTCTGCTTCTTGCTGTCCCACAGAGGTGCCGCCCGGACGCCATTGGCCACCAGGGCGAAGAAGGCCTTCTTGATCTGAGCACCGGGGAGAACAGTCGAGGGTGAGTTGCTCACTGCCCCTCAGAGTCCCCTGTCCCAACCGGGGTCCTTCCACAGGGCCTTCTCCTGGGCCCTCCACTACACGAGGCGGCCTGCCACTCGACATGACCCTTGTCGGCACATTTGCTACAGAGGTAAGGCTGCTGGTGGCCAGAGGCACTGAGGTGACCCCTCACCAGGCACACCAGGGTGCAGGAAACTAACTTAGTGTTTCTACACCAAAGTCATATGTGTACATATACACACAGGATAGTTTTGGCTAATCTAAGTACTAGAGGTGTAATTATTTATATGTTATGTACGAGATTTTTCTTCTAAATAAATTTTACATTGACTCATTTTGGCTTCATCCTAAACAATATTATCTATACAGGCTGGTTGTATTTTTCTAATACATATCAAAATAAATACAAAACTACTAAATTAAATATATTTGTCTATCTGCTGCTAGAGTCAAATAGTGAACTGTGGATCATACATATACCCTGCTTCTTCTCTACACTACACACTGCTCTCCTATACGCGGTGAGAAGAAAGGGATCAGGTGTTTCGTAGCCTAGCCTACTGGAAGAGTGGGGACCAGAGCTCATCCTACTTTTCTCTTTTCAAGAGTTCCCCGCTCTTTGTCCTAAGCCACCTGCAATGTTTTCCATACAATTCGGGGTGTGCAAAATGCTCCCTCTCATCCTGGGTTGGCCCAGGACTCCTCTGAAACTTGCAGGGTAAAGCAGGCCTTCCTATCCCCATTGTAGAGATGAGCGAAGCACAAAGACCTACTCCAAACCCTATGGATACTGAGTTGCAGAGCTGGGATGACAATTAGGGGGTGTACACAGAGAGAAAAAGCCCTCCTCCGCTGGTCTCCATGGTGCTAAGAAGGAATTCTGGAAGGGGCTTGTAGCGGGGCAGGGCCGGCAGGGCATCCTGGGGGCTGTGAGGATGGAGGTGGGGCAGAGCTGTGGCCTCACCTGCAGCATGGTGTCGAAGATGACTATCTTGGAGCTGGTTGCCATGGCATCGTAGCAGGTGTGCTCCTGCATGAAGTGCATGTAGACCTGGGCCCCTGGCTTCTGCAGCTCATCGTCCCAGCCCAGCCTGGGTAACAGTGCCTGCGGGGACGGGCATGGGGCCGGCCTCTCTTCCACCAGGCCGAGCTCATCGCCCCAGGCTGCTGTGGCTGAGAACTCGATGCCCACATCCAGATCGTCTGTGCTGGAGTCGGAGGCTGAGGCCGCACAGTCAGGGGGGAGGATGTCCCGCTCTGCTGTGGGGGAGCCCACCCCAGCCAAGGGAGCAGCTTGGGTCCAGGGTGTGGCCTTGGGGAATGTGGCCTCCAGCCCGGTGGACTCAGCAGCTGGCCTGGACTGGAGACCTGTTCGGGGGGAGAGGACAGTAACTCCATCTTCCAAAGCACTTTCTCATCTGCTGTCTCCGTTCACCTTCACAGCAGCCTCGGGAAGCCTGGATGATGAGGCCCCCATTTTGCAGGTGAGAGAGCTGAGTCTCAGAGAGTCACACAGGATGGTGGCTCTGTCCTGAGTTGGCCGTGCTGGGCCCCTGGGTCAGCAATGCGGTTGTCCTCTCCCGTGTGGGGAGACTGAGGCCACACGATGTCATGTGTCTGTGTTATGGGGAGATCCAGGGCAGAGCCTGGCCCCAGGATCGGGGACCTCCCACTGCCCCCAGTCCCTTCTCGCCAGAACTGGCCTTGGCCTCACCTTCCCCCAGGCCTGGTGGCTCCCCTTCCTCTACATCCTCCTGCCTTGTCCATCTTGAAGCCTTGGTCCCCCGTTCCCCATGGCTTCTTTCTGAGCTGGTGGTCATGGCTGGTGACGGCCACGAAGTGCTATCTCCTTGCTCTAGGAAGCTCATCTCTGGAAGGGGGGATGGGGCCTGTTTGGTTACTGGGGAGTAACACAATAAAATCAATTAAAATGTTATGAGCGATAATATTTAATATTTGCAAGCCTCCAAAGGGCTTTTCCACCGACATGTTTCTCATTCAAACCTCATAGCAATCTTATAAGGGAGGCATTATCATCCCTATTTCACTAACAAGGGACTGAGATCAGAGAGGTTAGCAATTTGCCACATATCACACAGCTAGTAAGTGATAAAGTCAGGAGGGTCCAAGTCTTCAGACTCTAGATCCCCCCTTTCTTCTTCTGAAAGAGGAAGGAGGAGGTGAGGTAAAAGGCGGAAGAAGAAACAAAGAGGAGCAAAGAAGGAAAAGGCGAGGAAGACAAAAGCCAGACTAGTAGAGTGGGGGAGATTGGGGGCCTAGAGACACGGGAGAAAAGGAAGTGGGAGAAGAGGCTGGGCCCAGGAGGAGGGCCAGCCGCACCTACCTTGGTGCTCAGGTCCCAGGAGGCTGCTCCAGGAGGGGGTCTGCAGGGAGAAGAATGTCTGAAGGGGTGGGGAAAATGCCCTACACTCTGAACCAAAGGGAGCTCCCCTTCCCACCACACACACACACCACAAACACACACACACAAACACCCGCCTCACAAACACACATAAACACACACAGCCTACCCAAACACTTATACGCACTCAGAAAGCCACATATTCAACACTTCCCAGACACACACAGGACCACATAGACTCACACAAAGAATATACACATGCAGACACTCTCATGCTCACATACAGAGAAAATCCTGGTCAAACACACCCACACGCACGCACACGCGCACACATCCACGCGGTGGTGCGCTCCCGGCCCTCCGGCCTCAGCGGCTCCAGCTCCCGCTTTTACCCTGCGCAGCGCGTGCTCCGGCTTCCGGCGGGCTCCAGGAGCGAGTGCGCAACACTGTATCTGGGCAGCACTATTCTGGGCCCGGCCCCTGGCACCCTGCCCTCCCGTATCGGGTTCTCTCTGATTGGGTGTCGGGCAGTGGGAAGGAAGGGGTCCAGCCGCTCAGCTGCTTCAGCTCGGCAACCTGCGGGCCGGCGGGAAGGGGTGGGGCGCATGTGGAATCTCGATGCCTGCTCATGGGCTGCCTCCTGGGTTTCCGAGGACAGGGGAGAAGGACCCCGCTGTGAGGGCACTGGGGTGGGAGGAGGTGGAGTGTCAGAGTCCTGGGTTTCTTCTCTGAGGGCCTCTGTCATCTTTGTCAGGCGCCAAAGGAGGGAAAACAGAGGCGCGCTGAGCTGAACTCTCTTCCTTTTACAGCTTCGGTCGTGGGTGGTGCTAGAGTTAGAAAGGGCAAGTTGCAGCTGGGAGGCTGGGGATAAGAGGTTTGTGGGTGGTCCCGGGAGAGTGGCCAATGTGTGTCCAGATGTCTCCATTTGAGTCCCAGGGGCCCGTCCCTCTCTTTGGTGGAGGAGTTGGAACTGGATGGTTAGGGCAGATGGGGAGTTGTGAGAATCGCCTTGAAGGAGTGAGGTGGGCTTGCGCTTGTCTACAGTGTGAGAGGCACCTATTCTTTTCTTTTCTTTTCTTTTCTTTTTGCTTTTTTATCCAACCATTTATTCTTCAAACAATTAAGTACCCACAGAAGCTAGGCTCTTCCTTTTGGGAAGCTCCCAGTCCCAAAGTTCAGAGGAATTTAATACAGGAAGAGACCCTAGGGATCATCAGGTCCAGTGTCCTCAATGCAAGAATCCCTTCAGAGACAGCTATTTCTACCTGTGGAGGTACATCCAGGTGTGCAGAAGCCCCAGTCCCCCCATCCCGCTGTGTGTGCTGTCCCTACATCTCCTGGTGCCAACAGGATCCCAGCCAGCTCTGGTGGCTGCCCACCCCCCTTCCTTGGCATTCCTGGGGCCTGAGTCAATATCCAAGTCGGGAATGCTGACCCAGCTGCTCCAGCTCCCCTCTCTGCCCCTCCCTTCCCCTCCTCCTTCCAGCCTCTTCCATCCCAGTCTTGCTGTGGAGTGGACAGACAGTAATGTGTTATTGGATTGCTCGCTGATTCAGTGAACGTATTTCCCGTCATCCCTCAAAGCCCCTGTACTGCTTATGGGGACGGACGAGGAGAGCAGAGCAGGGAAGGGGCTTGCCTTCCATGTGTCTTGGGTAGTACTGGGGGCAGGTGCAGCTCTCCTTCTGCAGGGTCCCTGTGGCCTGTTACTGTCTGGTCCCAGATGATGGAATATCAAAGGCACAGCCAATGGGGCACTTCAAATGGGGGAAAGATCACATGGACCATCCCTGGAGATATGCGGTGCCTCAGACCCGAAAAGCCCCACCCCCTTGTGCTCTGGACCACCTTCACAGTCAAGCCAGATACAGAACAGGTCCAGCTCACGTCACTGCCTTCTCCTGTAATACCCCATTCTCCCCTCCATCTCAGATATGTTCCACCTACAGGACCAATAACAGGGGCTCCTCTTTAAACAAAGTCTCCCTTGATTGCATCACCCTCATTGCACTGATCTCCATATAGCCACGTTCTGTGTGCATATCTCACTGTACACTGGGCTGACACTCACATTTACATTCACATGTAAATGCCTTCTATTTCTTCGTGAACAGTGGGCACCTTGATGACCAAACTATGTTGGCTGGATGTGATGGAAAATCTGTTTTGGGGTCAGATGGACCTGATTAAAATTCATGCTCTGCCATTTGACCTTGGAAAGCATTGCTTGTTTTTTCTGCGCCTGTTTCCACGAATCTAAAATGAGGCTAAAAACAGTCTGTGTCAGAGACCGCCAGTTGCCTCCCAATATCTATTTCTCTCTTCTTCCTTTAGTAATAGAATCACTTGAATTTTAGCTGGAATAGCTGCCTAAATTCCCAACCCTTGCAGTTAAATATAGCCTTGTGACTTAATTTGGCCAATGTGAGTGGTAGCGATGGAAGCAACTTCCAGGTCATGCCTTAAAAGAAAGAGGCATGAGTTCCCCTCTTCCTTTTCCCCTTCTGATGGCTGGAATGCTAATGTGATGGCAGGAGCTAGAGGAGGTATGTCATAGCCAAGATGGAAAATGCTTGTTAAAGTTTTCAGAGTCAGCCTACCAGGTTTAGATTGTCTATAGACTGTTCCATGAGAGAAATAAACTTCCTTGTTTAAGTCATTCTTAAATTGAGTCTTTGTTACAGCAATCAAACATGTATCCTAACTAATGCACAAGTTGGCATCTGGAAGTGGCACTGCTTTAAAAGCCTAAAACAAGTGGCATTGGTTTGGAAATTGGACTGCGGGTAGCAAAGAAAACTATTGTACACTGGTAATCTGGTGACCATTGCCATGATACGGCAAAACGTATGGCATACCTGTCATCTATGATGCCTTGAAATGTCATCATATGCTAACAGAGCCTGTAACTCACGGAAACTAGCGTGTATTGGATTCTGCTTGCTGCTACTAGTAAAGTCCCACAAGAGAAATGCACTCAGGCAGTGAGCTGTAAACGGTGGTTTGAAAGAGGCAACCTTAGCAAGGGCTGTACCTGTGGTCTCAAACATTTCTCAAGCACACACTGTTTTGTAGACAGTGAAAGCCAGCCCAGTGGGCAGAAGAGGGAAGTTCTCTTCACAGCCAATCATATTTTTTCGGACGACCTCAAGGTAGCCACCAGCAGTTTGAGAGAAAACAGGAAGAACACCAAGTCCAGAGTATTCAAGCATAAAGATGGTGAGACTGTTGGCTGTGGTTACACAAATATGAAAATAAATCAGAAGCCTTGGGAGATTTTGAGGGTATTACATTGGCAAAGAAACTACAAACCTGGTCAGCAAAGACTGGTTTGACCCCCCAGTTGTCCCTAGCCCCCCAAATCTGCACCAGCAGAAGGAGGACTGTGAAAGTTGTAACATCTGCAAGGACAGCGTGGTCTCAAGTGCAGCCACGGGGGATGTCGGGTGAGAAATAACTTCCCAGGAGGCAATGCCAGAGGCCACGAAGGAGAGTAGACAGTTTCCCAGAGCTGGGGTTGAGCTGCCGCGGAACTTACTCCACTGCGGGGAAGCAGCATTGCAATTCCTGTCCAACTAGATTCAGTGACTGTTAAAGATCAGGTAACTGCCATGTGTTTGCCTTTCTTTCCCCTTCTGAAGTTTATCCTGTTCCTCCTGCACTGTTATCTCAGGGAGGGGGAGGGCCAGATTACCTGCCTTTTGGTTCACAGGGCTCTAGACTCTGAGGACCCATCCACACGCAGGCCCTCAGAGATCCTGGGCTCTCAGCTGGAGCTGTGTCCAGATGGAACTCTGCCTTGCCTCCCTTTGAAGGGTGCTAAATGTGCTCTTTGTGAGGGGTGGCCAGGCGGTGGGCTCTGGCAGAGCAACATCTATTCTCCCCTTCTTCTTCCTCTGCTAGTAATTCCTCACAATTTTAATGAAAGGATTATATTTCCCAGTTTCCTCTGCAGATAGCATGGCCACGTGACTAAGCGTGGCCAATGGGATCTGCCCAGCAATGTTATATGCAACCTTTTAGGGTGCCCTTAGGAGGAAAGGGCAGATTTTCCTCCTCCTACTGACTGGAATTATGATATGGTGGTGGGAGCTGGATCAGCCATTTGAACCCAATGGTGGAAGAGGCAGGTTGAAAATAATAGAATCTCCTCCATTCCCCATTCCCCATCTCTGGACTGTCATGTGATAAAGAGAAATAAACTTCTGTCTTATTTAAGCCACTGACCCATCGACTAATGCATCTGCTAATGCCATCTTACTAATGCATTTACATCCTGGGATCGGGGTAGCATTAGAAATTACAAGTGTATATAATGCAGCTTCACGTTTATGCCGCGCTGAACATCTACTAGACGCTGCGAAACACAGTGTGTGCAGGATCCCATGTAATCCCTCACAACCCTATGTGGTAAGTTCTTTTATTATGATGATGCCACAGGTCAGAAGATCAAGGCACAAAGGGATAAAGTAACTTGATCAAAATCTCAAAGCTAGTGAGAGGAAGTCCAGGGTCAAACCCAGTGTTTCTAGACTAGCACCACACTCTCTCAGCCACTAAGCTTAATGTCAATGAAGCACAGGCCTGGCACGTAATATGTGCTCAGTAAGTGTTTACCATAATTATTACCTCGCCACCTGGTCCCAGTCTCCCTAGCCCTCCAGCTACAAGGTTCTGAAAGCAGGCAGGCTGGCGGGTGGGGTGGGAGCTCGGAGTCTCCAGTAGTCATCTCATGGTGGCATCAAGCTTGGGATGGAGGAGGGCTCAGCTGGGGCAGACACCAAGCTGCACAGCACTAAAATCGTCGTGATTTTCCAGTTGTAAAAAAGGAGCTCCTACACCTGTTCTTGTGGCCAGCTCAGCTGCACCCATCCTCTTCAGCAGGGTGAATCAGCAGAAGGTGCTGGCTTTTATCAGAAAATAAATACTCTTCGGGTGTTAGAGTTTTGTCTCCGGTCATGGTGTAAAATTTCTTGAAACCCTACATCTCGGCTCGCTCTCAAAACTGGGCATAATAAGGACACTGTCCTCTGACCCTAGGGTGAATTTAGCTGCCATCTCTGGATAGCTGATTTGTCTAGGACATGGGGCCGGGATCCTGTTTAAGTGTTATTTTTATATCAGTAGGAGTTCAGCAGCTTGAGGAAGCCAAGAGAGTAGCCTAGATGAGAACATTACTGATAAATCGCAAATCGGGTCCCCTGTGCCAGAGTGGTTGGCAGGCTGTGAGAGCAGCCTTCATGCCAGTCACCCAGTCTCCAGCTCCTGTCCTGTCTGTGTGGCTAAAACCTAGCAGCATCTATGCCAGTGTCCTAAGGACCTGGACAGAACCAGCACCTTGTTTCTGCAGTTTGGTCTGCCCCACAGGCCCCATTACTGAGCCTTTTTCTGTCAGCTGTTGGAGATTGAAGTGGACAGATGATGCTTTTGTCTACCCAGGATCCATTTCACCCCTCTTTTGGCAATCCCCCCAAGTTTTCTTTCAGGGAACCACATTTCCTCCAATCTCAGAGCACCTGATTTTCAGAGGAGCTTAACCATGGATTCCAGGAAGTATACATCTGACTCAGACTTAGCCAATGAGCACATCAAATTCCCCTGGTCACAATGAGGAAGGTATTGACCAAATTAGCCCAATAGGGGTGAACCCTGGGACTTTGGCTGCCGATAATGGGAACTCTTTTCCACTGGATTTGGAGCTGTGAGGATGTAAGTGTGGAGATTCTGCTACCATGCAGAGTGGAGCTGCTTGAGAATGAAGATAAAACAGAGGGCAAAAGAACCACAGTATGGTGAGAAAGACAAGGTCCTCCTGACATTCATTGAACCCCTGGATCAAACTGTACCTGAAGACCTTACACTAGGTTTTTTCTGTTACATTAACCAATAGAATCCTTTTTTGTTTAATGCTGTTTTTTTATAGTTCCGTTTTAAATTTTTTATTTATTTATTTGTTTATTTAAGCTGCACTGGATCTTCACTCTGGCGCACGGGCTTCTCTAGTTGCGGCGCATGGGCTTTAGAGCGCAAGGGCTCAGTAGTTGCAGCGCACGGGCTTAGTTGCGGTATGTGGGATCTTAGTTCCCTGACCAAGGGTCGAGGCCCTGCATTGGGAGCGTGGAGTCTTAACCACTGGACCACCAGGGAAGTCCCTGTTTAATGCAGTTTGAATTGAACTCTTCTCAATTTTCTCCTACAGTTGAAAGAGCTCCCATACCAGAGTTAACAAAGAAACAAGACCAAGACACCTGCAGAAGCTTCTGGGCATGATGTTCATTCATTGCATCTTCCCAAGAAAAAGTGCACATTTGAAAATGCAATCAGGGTAATCAACAGCGTGTTGGGGGACAGGAGATAAAAGGATACTTTGATACAATACAGTAAAAGAAGAATTGGAATGGGACAAAGTCAGTGAAGGAAGGCCTCCTAAAGAAGGGGAGTTTGGATATGGAAGTAATAATCATGACAACAGCAACTATTTACTGAACCCTAACTATGTACTAGGCACCAGGTTGAGCAGTTTACATATGTGGTCGTATAATATTTTGAAATAATCCAAATTGAGGGGTACTTCTTTCTACCCTCTAGCCCTTTTCTCATTCAAGTTAGAGTTTCCTTGTTTATGGTCTCAAGAAAGAAATGATACAAAGAAGAGCTCTTCTGGCTTTTGAGTTTCAAAAGTGAGGTCTTTGGGGAGGGAAAGTAATACCTTTGGCTTAAAGAAAAGATTTGAGAGCTTTGGCAGGCTAGGTTATTCAGAAAACATATTCCACTAGAAACAATTTTTTTTTTTTTTTTGTGGTACACGGGCCTCTCACTGTTGTGGCCTCTCCCGTTGAGGAGCACAGGCTCCGGACGCGAAGGCTCAGCGGCCATGGCTCACGGCATGTGGGATCTTCCCGGAGCGGGGCACGAACCCGCATCCCCTGCATCGGCAGGCGGACTCTCAACCACTGCGCCACCAGGGAAGCCCCACACTAGAAACAATTTAAAATGGTGAATAAGATATAAAGAAAATCTTCTGAAAAGCACTGAAAAGACAAGACAGTAAAGACTAGGCCCGAGTGAAAGGAAAATAGGCACACAGTGAAGTTAGTGAGAAAAAGAAGTGGCTTTGCTCTAGGGCCTCTGCCGATTCCAGCAAGAGCCATATGGGGTTATGCAGGCCAAGGACCCATACAAGTTGGGAGTACGATAGGAGATCCCATCTATAAAAAACTGGTATCTCAAGGACCACATCCTCGGAGTAAACATAATCCAGGAGCACACTAGCTCTTACATAGACGCACAGTCAATGCTTTCCTCATCTGAATGGTTCAGAGAGTGTCAAAGTTTGAACTTGGTTTAAGGTGGTAAGGTCAGTAATCACCCCAGGGCCTGGCAGAAACAAACAACAAATGTTCCCTGGAAAAATGTTATCTCTTCCAAAGCCACAAATTATTCCAACAACATCCAGCACATAGTTGAAAATAATTAGATACACAAGGAAACTAGGAACTGTGAACAAGAGCCAGCAGAAAATACACGTAGCAGGAATAAACCCATAAGAATTTCAGAAACTGGAATTATCAGACACTTTATTTATAACAAATGCTTCTTATGTTTAATGAAATAGGAGATGAGTTTGAAAAGGCATGGAGCAAATGGGAAACTATAAAGAGCAGCAGAACACATTTTTTAAAAAAGCAAATAAAACTTCTAGAAATGAATGAAAAATGCAGAAGTGAAAGGAAAAACTTAATAAATGAATTTAACAACAGATGAAACACAGCTGAAGAGAAAACTGAATGTTAGGTTAGAAGTTACCAAGAGTGTAATACAGAAAGTTTAAAAATATGCAAAAATAAGTATGAAAGAGAATGAGAGATGTGGAGGTTAAGTAGAAAAGCCTAAAACAGGGCTTCCCTGGTGGCGCAGTGGTTGAGAGTCCGCGCCGATGCAGGGGACACGGGTTCGTGCCCCGGTCCGGGAAGATCCCACGTGCCGCGGAGCGGCTGGGCCCGTGAGCCATGGCCGCTGGGCCTGCGCGTCCGGAGCCTGTGCTCCGCAACAGGAGAGGCCACCAACAGTGAGAGGCCCGCGTACCACAAAAAATAAATAAATAAAAATAAAAAAGAAAAGCCTAAAACATATTTAAATAGAGTCTCAGAAGGAGAGTAGAGAGAGAATGGGGTAGAAGTGCTATCTGAAGAGATTAGTTGATATTTTCTGGACCTGATAAACAATAACAATCCCTAGATTCCAAAAGCCTATGAATCCCCAGGAGGGTAAATGAAAGAAACCCACACATAGAAACATCATAGTGAACTGCAGAAAACCAAAGAGAAAAAAATGGAAAGTAACAGAAAAAAAGATCACTTTCAAAGAAATGACAGTCTAATAGCTGACTTCTCAGTAGATAATGGAAACCCAGAACTTAGTAGAGCATCTTCAGAGTGCTGAAAGAAAATAACTTCCAACTTATAATTTTACACACAGAGAAAATTTATAAGGAAGATAAAAAGTTTTATTTTATGACAAACAAAAACAGAGTTCACCTCAGTAAAGGAAATTTTCTAAAGAATATGCTTCAGAAAGAAAGTGATTCTACAAGTTAGATCTGAGAACTAAAAGGAATAAACAGCAAGGAAAGTGGTAAAAATGTAGATGAATCTACATGAATCATAACTGCAAAAAAAAAAAAACACCTTAAGAATTATAATGTCCTGTGAGGTTAGAATTAAAATGCTGCCAACCATAACATACAAACCAGGGGTGGTGAAAATGGAGTATTTAAAGTATTTGAAAATCCTTATGTTATCTGGGAAGATTTTTATTAATTTTAGATTTTGATATTTTAATCATGCATGCTGCAATGTCTAGAAAAAAGTCCTAACAGAATAGAAACACAGTTAGTAAATAAAAGAAGGAAGAAATGAGAGAGAAAGAAACAACAGAACAGATGGGACAAATAGAAAGCACAAGAGATTTCAGAGAATAAATATGAAATAGCGTGAGACTTCTTGAGCCCCAAGAGGATATGAAGATCTCTTGGTTTGGCAGGAAGAGAAGAGTTAGATGGGAAGCAAGAGTGAGCAGATGTGAGTCCCTGAGGAGGGGGAGTCTGCCCCTGCCTCCTCCCCCTGGCTGGTTTGTTTGGTATCTGAGAGGAGAGGTGGCCTCTGCCTCAATACTTGGGTAAAATCCAAAGTAAAAAGTGTTATGTGGGGTGTGTGTGGAGATAGGCCCTTAGATCACTTTACAGAGTTTCCCCAAACCCAGCATGGTAAGGGAGCAGCATCCCTTGGATCCTAGCATCCAAGAGAATGCAGGAGGAGACCAAGCCTTTGAAAGTCCCATGACGTTTTGTGCGCCCAAGAGTGGAACAGAAGTGGAGAGAGAAAGAGGGGATGAGAATCAGGAATAGCAACCTGTGTGGCCCAATACAACCTGTATGGCCCATCAACTAAGGACCAGATGGTGTGATGAATGCCTCAGTGGATGCCAGGTTGGACAGATGATGACTGAGAACCAAATACCTACTCTCACGCCCCAACCTCAGCCTTGCACAAGTACTCAGGAACTGGGACACGACCCCAGGGGAGTTGAGGAGACCCTGAATTCACTGAGATTAGATTCCTCAGAAGGCAGGCTGTAACAGTATCAGGCACAAGTAACAGAAAACTCAATTTGAATTGGTTTAAACAGGATGGAGATTTATTGGTTCACCTAACAGGGTGTCCAGGGGCAGGCTGGTCTTCCAGAGCCACTTTGATCCAGTGGCTCTGATATACTTTCCCTTGATTGTCTTAGCTCTGCTTTCCCCTCCAGTGCCAGCTTCAAGTTCTGAGGTGGCAGCAGCAGTTCTGGACTCCTTATCGATGCCCAGCAACATACAGAGGAAGAGACAAGCTTTTCCTGTACTTTCTTTTAAGAGAAGGAAACACCTTCCTAAAGCCCTCGGCAAACTTCTCTTTGTATCTCATTAGCCCAAAATCAACCACGTCCTCATTCCAGAACCGATCCCTGTCACCAGGAAAGCACGTTTAAGACGAATCAGGGTTCATCCTTGACTGAGGTCAATTCTCCCAGTGGCATGGCTGCTACAAAATAAAGAGGAATGGAATGGGTATCGCAGAACGACCACAACTACAGCCCTCCCCTTTAGTTGCCCAGTGTTCACACACACCCTCTGTGCTACGTTACACACAAATTCAAAAATGTCCATGCCTAACAAAATGCACTCATGCCCTTCTAAGAAAGATACCACCCAAACTTCATGCCATTATGTATCCAGGTGCAAACCCAGCATCTCTGGGGGATGTGCGGGCCTCTCCATCAAGTCAGTTATGTGCACCTGGATTTAAAGGAAACCGGGTGGGGGAATGAGGTGATAGCTTCTTGCTATGTGCGTTTGGAAAACTCTGAGCTTCCGCGTCTTGGGGTATTCAATGAGAATAATAATGGCTGCTATGCAGGCTGTGATACTGATTTAAACTAAATAATGACAAAAATAAACCAATATGAGTTGTGTGTATTCATTTCTCCCCTGCTGATCATAATAAATGTGCTGCCTTTGCAGGTGATATGCCAAAATCGCGGAGCTCAAAGTGACGCACTTTGATTAGCAAAAGACCTGGTATTTTCCCCTGGGATTAACCCCTACCCCACCCCACCCGCAACTCCTTCTTGGAGTCTGTTCCATACACAGTCAGCTCTTTCGCGCTGGACTACAGTCCCACTGCCCTGCTGTCCTTTGCAGTTGCCACCCTCTTCATTGGCTGAGGCCCCCCCTCCACTGTCCACCCCACTGCCTGTGCCATTTCCTTACTCCTCTGACCACAGATCTCTGTGGCTTCTGTCTCTCTCTTTGGCCAACAGAAATTTTCCATCTACTTCAGATCAGCTATTTCAAAATGGGTTCTCATAGTCGAAATTCTGGCCCCTAGTAATACCCTTCATTCCCTTGTATCAGAGCCATCTCCTTCCCAGAGTTTCAGGATATGGAATGCGGACTGAATTCTGGTCAGGTACAGCCTCACTTCCCACCTGGGTTCACAGCATCTGCCAGCATCCCAGCCCTGCTGCCCAGTACAGCCTCCTCTACCAGATTTCTTTCACACACAGTGACTGCCTCCAGGCTCATTAGCTCGCTTGCTCTCCCCTAGACCTCCTTCCCAGTCTACCTTCTTCAGGAAGTCCCAGCCCACCAGCTGCACATTTATTTTTTTATTTTTTTAAATTAAAAAAATAATTTATTATTTCTTTGGCTGCGGTGGCTCTTAGTTGCGGCACACAGGATCTTCATTGTGGCATGTAGGATCTTTCGTTGTGGCACATGGGCTCAGTAGCTGCGGTGCGCAGGCTTCTCTCTATTTGTGGTGTGCGGTCTCCAGAGAGCGCGGGCTCAGTAGTTGTGGTGCACGGGCTTAGTTGCCCCGCGGCATGTGGGATCTTAGTCCCCTGCATTGGAAGGAGGATTCTTAACCACTGGACCACCAGGGAAAAGGTCAAGTTTTCTCCTGCAGAGCCCCTTGGTAACATGCAAACTCCAGTGGACATCTGTCCTAAGCAGTCCTAATTTACCTAGAGGCACAGAGGACATTTAAGGAGAGTCTGGGCCTCAAAAGAATTTCTGCTCTGCCCAGCCAACAGTGTCACACTTCCTGTGTAATTTTCAGCAAATCACTTACATTCTTTGAGCCTTGATTTCTACATCCCTAAGGTGGCTAAAGCAGTGCTGAGAGGGAAATTTATAACGCTAAATACTTAAAAAGTGGGGAGGGGGAAGAGAGGAAAGATATTTTTAGCGATACAGAAAGATATTCAGGACACCTTGTTAAATGGAAAAAGCAAGATGCAGATGGTGTACATCGTATGCTAACTGCCTTTTATATAAGGAAGGGGACTGGAATATACATTTTTATTTCTTGATTCTGCACAAAGAAATACTGGTAGGATACATGAAAAAATAAAAGTGGTTGTCCGTGGGATTTGACAAGAGATGGGCTGGGGAAAGGGGAGGTAAGAAAGTGGGGTATATGGGAACTAGGTGGGAGGAAGATTTCCATGCGTATTTTGTAGTATTGCCCTGATTTTCTGAACCTTATAATGTGCTATCCATTCAAAAGAACAGAACAGTTTTGTTTTTTAAAATGTAAAGCATAAAGATAAAAACAAACAAAATCATAATCTCCCCACCAGATAATCCCTGTTGACTTTTCAAAAATAATAATATACAGACATTATTAGAAAATTCCAAAGAAGTGTACAGAGGTATAAAATTGAAAAGTAAATCTCCATTTCCCATTGCCCCAAAGGTAGTGCCTGTTAAGAGTTTCTTGTGTTTCCTTCCAGAAATTTACCCGTTTATAGGATTTATCCTGTGTTCTTTCTTTTTCTTTTTGGCTGCTCACATGGCTTACTGGGATCTTAGTTGCCCCACCAAGGACTGGGCCCACCCGCCCCTCCCTGCCGCACCCCGCAGCCCTGTCAGTGGAAGCATGGAGTCCTAACCACTGGACCGCCAGGGAATTCCCAGTTCTTATTTTCTTCAGGAGCAGTATGTCTTGACCGCAACAGTACATGCAGAGATCTTATATTTTATGGTAGTATTTGCTGTAATATAAGTAATTATTTCCCCATTAAAATTTAGATTGTTTATAGCTTTTTTAAAAAACCCATTACCAGTGATATACTAGTGAGCTGTCTTATTTAAACATCTTAAAATTTTAATTTTTATAATTTGAACTTAGATGAGGTAAAAATGATGCATTTGAGTCTTCTGTAGAACACGATAGTTTTCCATGATGCTACATTTCTTTTCCTCAAGTATTTAAAAATATTTGGATGGGGGGACCGGTGGAGAGAGAGAGAGAGAAAGACAGAGAGAGACTAATTGTCAACACCCACCCATTAATGAAGGCTCCTAAGGGAAAGCAGTGCTGGAATGCAATGCTGCTTTCGAATACAGACCAACCGGTTGGTCTCTAATTGCTATTAGCCCAGAGAGATAAAGTGCCCTGCCCAGAGCCAGGCTGGGACACCGCTCGCCCTGCACCCACACAGTGATCTTTCTCCTGAGCAGCCTGTCCCTCCAGTCAGTCCCTTGGTTACCCCATCTCTGTTGGCAGCTGTCACTCTTCCTGTCCCACTGTGACTCTCTCCGCCCTTTACTGGGTGGTCTGGAGGTTGCCTCGAATCTGCTCCTTAGGGTCTGGGGCCCTCTGCTGGCATTGAGGATTCACCATAATCGTTAAAGCACCGCCCGACCTGTACTGAATTTAGAGCTCGTTCATTTCCACACCCAAAGTCATATGGGGAAACTGAGGCAGCAAGTGGGGAAGTGACTTGATCAAGAACACGAGGCAAATAAGCTCCTCGGACCGGAACTTGGGGCTTCTGACCCTTCTTCCAGCACTATTTCCAGCACACCATCGTTGGAAGGAATGAAGGAGATGCAGGAGATGGCAGACTGGACCCCCAGGCTGGGAAAGTCCAGCTTCCACACATAACATCAGGAGCTCCCTGTCAGGCAGGGGAGCTCTGGATTGGAAGGATTGAATGTTGAGCTGGAATTTTCCACTGCGGTACTCTAAGGCAGTGACCCTACTGCCCTTTCTGGGATGCCTCATTTCTCCTATCAGAGTGTGGATGGGTTTAATAATGCCCTAGGCATGGGCTGTGCTTCCCCAAACACCATCATTTGCGGCTTTCCTTCACAGATTTTGCCATATCCATGCACCACTCAGACTATAATTTGCTTAATACTTTTCTTTAAATTGTCTCATTTTAAACTTAAAAGTCTGAGCGAATGCATCACCTTCCCCTGGGGAATGACCCATAGATACACCTGGTGCCCTAGGAATTGTCTTTTAGTCCTTGTTGTGTTCATTTAGGGCAGGAAGACTTGATCCTCACCCTGAATTCTTCACTTAAAAAAACAACCATTACTAGGGAATGAGAATCTGGTATCTGTCAGATACTGACCTTGCTCTGAGTCTTCACTATGTTATTTAATCCTCATTACAGCTCTGTGGGAGTACCTGTTATCCTCATGAGAGATCAAGGCATAGACAGGCTAGGTATTTGCCCAGGGTCTCACAGCTGGGAAATAGTTGAGCTGAATTGGATTACACTCTACTTCCAAAACCAATTGATGTAAACTTGCTTGTCTTTTGAAATTAAAAGTAAAATGATGCAAAGTTAAGAGCTGATGACCAGGGCAGCGTCTGTGCTATGGAGGGACTCACTGTGCAGGAGGAAGGCATATGACAGACAGCAGACATACGAGTACAGTAGGGTAGGCCGTGTGTAATAGAGGCATGGGCAAAGTGCAACATCCCAGCATGTAGGAGTATAGGAAGATCAGACAAGGTGCGGGCTATAAGTCCCGGGGGTGGCGGCAGAGCGGGGAGATGGAGCGGGTAAGAGAAGCATTCCAGGCCCTGCTTTTCTGATGCCATGGCAAATGTCATTGACACTACTGGGTACTCTGTGGCCCCTTCTGATCACTTACAGTTCGTCCAGTAACATCTATCCATGGGAGACCTTCTTGATGGGGTGGCTCTGCCTGGGGCCTTCTCCTGGTGTGGCGCTGGGTCACTATGTGGTAGGCAATCAGGGTGGGAGTAAAGGTTCCTTCAGAAGCACAAGCTGGACTCATAGTTCTACCGTTTCGTGACTATGACCTTGGCCTCAGTTTCCTCATCTGCCAAATGTCCCATGGTTAACACAGAGATGTACCGTGTTTCCTCTTCCTGGAACAGCTTGCCGCCCATCTATGGGGAATGGGCAGCCTCCCATCTATGGGCATCTATGGGCAGCCTCCAGGTGCCAGCTCCTTGAGGGTCAGCGGCAGAGAAACCAATTTCCCCTTCTAGGGGCTGCCCACCCGTCTGACGACTGAGTGAAGTAGGGGTGGAGTGTAAGTGGCCCAGCCATTTTAACCCAATGAGGGACGCTCTGGTGGGCAAAACTCCCTCCAGAGCCCAAGGCTCCAGTGTCGATGGAGGCTTTGTGGAGACGGCATCGCAGTTCCACTTCTGCCTTTGCCCAGTGCTGCCTGCATCCCCTCTCTTTCACAGGGGCTGATCCCAGATAAACCCTTTGCACCCCAGACTCCATCTCAGCATCTGTTTCTGGAGAATCCAATCTGTGCCATAGCCATTTTACACACCCAGGACAAAGGAGGCATGCCGACAGTTTTGATGAAACGAGGCTGGTTGTGAATCCAAATGTGAGACTTGTCCAGCTCATCAGGACCTACCTTCCGGCCAGTCCAAGAGTCATTTTTGGAGGAGGCACTGAAGGCAGCAGGAAGGTCAGGCAGCAGGGTTCGGTTTTAGCCTCGCTGTGTGATCTGGCCCACACAGAACCAGGGCAAATCATCTGAAGACACAGGGCTGAGGGGCAATTGAAGGAGGCTTCTTGAGAGAGAATGGTGCTGAGGAAGATGGTCGGTATTTCTGGCACTGCATCACCTTAGTTAGTAGCTCCACAGATATGTATTGAACACATATCACATGTGAGAGCTTGTGCTAGGAAGTGAAAAGTTTTGGACAAAAGCCTTGGGGAATTTCTATGACTCTGACCGTCCCCAAGAGCTATTCCCCAGCCCCATGAGCTCTGGATGTTTTCCTAATCAGTTCTCTCCTTATTTGATTTCTTTTCACTCAATAGCTGAAGACTCTATAATAAGAATGAGCTTCAGCCAAAGAGTAAATAACTAAGCAAAAAACTCAAAATGCTTCTTCACCATTGAATATCATCAACTACTTATAAGATTTAAAATCCTCTTCTGATCCTTTCTGCTGCACCCACTGTTTCTACTGCATAGTCTGTATTATGAAAATAGCGTTTGGGGTGCTCTTTTTGTCACCTGACATTATTTTATAGAGACTGTTCTTTGTTTCAATACAATGAACGTATCTGTCATTTTAATGCCCGCATAATACCTATTGTATGATCAGATCATGCTTGGTTTAACTACACCCCATTGCTAGCTAAGTATTGCATAAGCTTCTAGATCGTCACTGACATAGAAAAATGTATAATTACATTTGCATGCATAGCGTATGTTCTTCTTTTCCTCTTAGGTAACTTACACTGGGTATCACCCCAGAGGTAAAATCATGCAAGGTATATGATCATTTTGTCAGCATGCCCTCTGGAAAGCATGGTCAAATTTATAGTGCCACCAGCAATACACAAGTGTTTTCTCTACACCTCTGCCAGTTTTGAGTTTTACACCTTCTAAAATTTTGTTGTTAATGTAACAGGTTGATGTTCTTCTTGGTTCTAAGTTTTATTTTTTTCATAATTCTTTTTTTTGTATTGGAGTATATTTGCTTTACGATGTTGTGTTAGTTTCTTCTGTACAACAAAGTGAATCAGCTGTATATATACATATATCACCTCCCTCTTGGACCACCCTTCCCCCGATCCCACCCATCTAGGTCATCACAGAGCACCGAGTTGAGCTCCCTGTGCTATACAGCAGGTTCCCACTAGCTATCTATTTTAGACATGGTAGTGTACGTATGTCAATCCTAATTTTTAATTTGCATCTCTCTTATGGAGACCTTTCAGAAAGTATTTTTTTCTTAAGGAACAGTGTCCCATCTTGCCAGGAGATGGCGCTGTGACTCTGTGCTTAGGCTTCTTGAGACAGCCCGTGCTGTTAGTGATGGGCTGTGTGGATGCACCAGGAGAGGGGATGTTAAGAAATCCTCTGGTCCCCCCTGGACCCCCAGTTTCCCACCTGAGTTCAGAAGACCTGGTTTTGTTGAGGAGATGACACCCCACCTGCTGAGTCTGCCTTGCCCCACCCCACAGAGTATCTATCACCCTCTTGAAGTTCAACAGAATCCAAGGTTATGAAGTATCCACTGCAGGCCAGACATGGATCACACCCTCCCCCAAACTCACAAGCAAGTGGAGGACAAAATCAACTCTAAATGCTGTACTTCCTATAAAATAGCTGCAAAGTGCTCTGAGTGATTGGGAATTGGAAAGACTGCCTCCAACTACAGGTATTTGGGGCCTTGGAGGACATGGGCACTGAGCTGGGCCAGCTGGGGCAGGAGGCAGCTGAGCAGAGTGTGGATGGGTGGGAGTGGGGGCCAGGGATTGGGGGTCTGATCAAGAGCCACTGTGAGCCTGGAGCTCTGGTGGAGACCACCAGGAAGATGAGGCTGTGGAGACCCCCAAAGAGCTGAACTATGGCGGGCCCTGAATGCCACGTCAAGAAGCATGGACTTGGTTTTGTAAGAGGTGTGCTTGTGGAAGTGTCACAGCAAGAAGGTGGCGGGGTCGTCCTCGCGCTTTGGCAAAAGTAGCCTGAGGTCTAGATGATTCGGTGGTTTTCCTCATGTGTTCTGCGGACACATCCTCCTCTCATCTGACTGATTCTCAGAAGTGGTTGATATGATCGCCCACTGCCCGTGCTCTCTTTCCTTGGCTTCTGTGAAAGCACAGCGCTCCTTTCGCCCTCCTGCCTCTGTGGCTCCTCCTCAGTCTGCTTTGCAGCTTCTTCCCCTTCATCCAGCCATGAAACATGACTTCAAGAAGGCTGCTCTCACTCTGCACTCTCCCCTGGGCGATCTCGGCCTGCTCTCGGCTTAATTACACCCTATCCCAGGATGACTCAGCCCCGGCCTCCCCTCTGAGCTCCAGACCCATACATCCAACTGCCTCCTCGACAGTTCCTTATGAATGTTTGGAAAGCATCTTTAATTCACGTCCCGAATTTCCCCACTGAACCTTGCCTAATGCTGGTCCTCTTCCGGCATTCCTTGACTGAGTGGACGCACCACCATTCATCCTGTTGGGCCAGTTAAAATCCCAGAGGCTTCTTTGCCACCTCCGTCTTCCTCACCCCATTTCCAACCTCTCCACAAGTCCATTGACCCTACTTCCTCCACAGTGGTCAGTGCTGTCTGCTTCTTTCCTCGCCTCTGCCATTGACGCAGGTGGAAGCTACAGAGGCTTTTCCGGGCCACTTAGAGCCACTGCAGAGTCTCCTAACCAATCTTCCTCCTTCCACTCTGGCCCCTCTCCTACCTCCTCTTCACACTGTGGCCAGAGTCATCTTTTCGAAATGTAGAAGCGACCATGTCACTCACTGTCCCAGTGAAATCTCCACTGCTTCCTATTGCTTTAAAAAAAAACATTTTATTAAGATAACATAGGAAAGAACATAGAACAAATGTACAATTGAACACTCTTGAAAGCAACTACCGTGAAAGGAGGCAGCACCTTGCCAGCCATCCCACTCCATGTGCCCTCAAAAGAGAACAGCCCCCTTCCCCCACCCTCCTGCCTTCTCCAGATCCCTGCAGGGCTTTCACAAGGCTGTTCCCTCTGCTAGAAATGCTCTTCCTTCCCTGTATCTCCCAGTTAACCCCAACTTATTTTTGTATCTCACTTGGAGGGTTCCCTCTTCAGAGGGGCCTTCTCCACCTTCCTGGATTTGATCAACCCTCCTGCTTGAGCCTCTCGCTGTGCGCTCCCTTCTCCTCTGCAGCACAGGTCAAGGTTGTGATTTTTCCACTTGTCTGTGATGTGATATGATTAATGACCATCAGCCCGACGAGGGTGAGGGTTATGTTTGCTTTTGCTCACCGTTGTCTCTCTGCTGTCTAGCCGGGTGCCTGGCACATAGTATGTGTTTGATTAAAAAATTGTTGACTGCTGTCCAGGGAGAGATAGGCAGCAGACACCACAATTAGGAAAGGGTCTGGGTCTGGAGACCTGGACGGAGGAGGCCTGATTCCCTGAGAGGTGAGGGCTGAAACAGTGGGGATAGGTGGTGTGACCTGGAGAAGAATGACGCAGTGAGAAGAGGACGGGGACTTGTCTCCAGAACCCCCGAGGCCATGCCAGGGTTCTTCCAATGCAGGAGCCAGGCCTGGATGGGGATGGCTGGAGAGGCTCCTGGGCCCAACCACTCCCGCTCGGGGCCACTGGGGCTGAGCTAAGTGGAAACAAATGTTCCCTGGCTTCCCCCCAGCCCAGTTCTGGTGGGCGAGCAGCAGCCCCTCCTTCTCAGTCCCTGCTCCCCACTCCCCCTCTTTCCAGCTCCCCTGGGTTCCTTTTCCCTTTGACTGATGGGGTGATGGGAAGGCTGGGTGCGTGGATAGGGCTGAGAGATGTGGAAGATGTGAGGCCGGTGGGCTCTGTGGGGAACCAGGTCCTGGGGTGGGGGGGGTCCCTTGGATAAAGACCCAGAGGGAGTCTCAGGGAAACCTGACCTGCAAGACAGGGAAAGACTGGTTAAAGCTGGGAACCAGGCATTTGAGTTCCCACTCTGGGCTGGAAAGGCACATTCTCATGATTTCAGGTGGGCTGCGAAAAGCTGGAGTAGAGCATCTGGGATTCAGAAGGGTGAGGAAAGTGATTCTCTCTTTTTTCTATCTTTTTTCTTCCCTCTGTCTCTCTAGAGGACTGGCCTTTCCTCTCTCTGTTCTCCTGGGACCCAGAGACCTAGTGCCCTGAGGAATTCTCAAGTCCAGTCACCACCCTGAAGGAATGAGAGCTAGGTCCCATTGCTGGGGAAGGAGGGAGGGAGGGATGATGGTAGGGAGGGACAGAGAGAGGGAGGTGATTGGGAGGGGAAGGGTCACAGGCCCAAATTCCTGGGCTCCTGCAGCTTCAGTCATTCTGAGAAACAAAGAAACAGAGAAAGTGATTTAGAGACAGACACAAATAGAGACCGAATTATGGAGATGGGAGAGACGTGAAAAGACACACAGAAAGACAGTGAGAGAGAGAATCCGACAGACAGAGGGCTCTGCTTTCCCCTGCAGCGATTCTGATGTTATCTGTCTCCAGCTGCCTCTCTCCCTCTCCACAGTCCCCACCTCTGCCCCTCCTTCCTCTCCAACCCCGCAGCCAGACACCCCTGTCTCTCCTTCCCCACCTCTCTTTTGCGACGAGGCCTAGACCTAAGGCAGAGAGATGGGGGAAGAGGTGGAGGGGGCCCAGAGGACAGAGAGAGAGGGATCAGAGTGGCACCACCCCATTCATGCTGCAGAGGTGATGTGTGTGCGTTTGTGTGTGCATGTGATCTCCAGGGAAGCAGGCATGTGTCTCAGCCTGAGCCAGCCCACCTGTGTGTCCATCCAAACCTGTGGGTGAAAGTTACCCAGCATTGTCTAGGAGAGGTGAGGGAGTCCTGTGGTTTCTGTGGGGTATCTGGCAGTCTGTGCCCAGCTGTGGGTGTGTATGAGTGGGCATGCGTATGCATGCATCTTGATCTGTCTTTGTATGTCTCTGGCTCCATCTCCTAGTTTCCCAGCCCTGCTCTGTGGAGGGTCTTCTAAAGTGACAGTGATGGACTGAAGCCTCAGGAACATCTGAACTCATCTCTCTGAAGGTTTGAGGGCTTAAGGGCAGAAGTCATTGCTCTAGCTCTGACCATAGGCCAGCCAACCCCTCGATGGGGTGCAGAGAAGGCAGAAGGCAGTGGGCAGAGGCAAGGTTGCCCTTGGGACAGGGGCCCTGGGAACTGGGGCTTCGGGAGGCCTGCCCATCACTGACTGCAGCCCACCCCTCCCCTGCCTCAGTGCTTCTGCAGGCACTACTGGGCCGGCTGACTCTGGAATGGGATTCAGGGGTGCATTGGTGGGGGGAGCACGAGGGCTTGGGGAGTCCAGATATGGCCAAATATGCTACAAGGTCTGGCCAGAGAGAGTACTGCCGGAGGGGTGGGGCCTTCTGCGTGTGTTTGTAGGAAAGGTGGGGGGTGGGGGCAGAAAGGCTGCCTGCGGGGGAGAAGGCTTCTTGGCAAACGCCCCAGTTTCCTGAGCTGATCCCTGCTCCCTGCCACTGCTCCCAATTCTGTTGTTTCAATAACATCATTTTTATCCACCCCACAGAGAGACCATGTCTTAGGAGGGGGAGGGGAGGGACAGGGCTAGGGCATGAGGGGGTGGTAATGGAGAGAGGCCGGGGTCTGGAGGCAGCAGGGACTAGATTTGGGGCGATCCCTCCTCAGGCAGAGGCAGGGCGGTCCCAGAGCCCTGGTCCCCTGATGACAAAGACAAATACATTAAAATTCTTGCCTCGGAGAAGAATGCAGGATAGGGAGAGCATTTCATAATCTACAATAACAGTAGCAGGGTGGGGGCAGGGGACCGGGAGGGGGGCAGGGGGCTCAGAACCCAGGCAGTGGTCCCCAGGGGGTTGGTCGTTGGCCACCTGCAGCCTCCAGGGACCCCCAGAGCCCTCCAGCCGCCTGTTCAGCACCATCTGGCCTGAGTGTGTGCCCAACCTGGGCATGTCATTGAGGGTGCAGGGTCTGGAGTTGGCACTGCCCTGCAGCAACAGCAACTGTGTATAAAATTAAGAGGTGCAGGGGCTGTGTATGGCGTCTGGATGCTCTTAAGGGCTAAAATGGGAGGGGCTGCACTTGGGCCATGCCCCCCTGGCTATCTCCCTCAGCCACTAGCCCCCTTCTCTAGAACGCTCCAGCACCCTGACCAGAACTCTCAGTACCCAGTACAAGGAATTAGACTGACTCAACCTGGACACCAGGGCCCTGGGCTGGGGCTCCCAGCAAACCCAGGGGCTTCCCTATGTGCCTGGGCCAATGTTTCTCCATTTCCTTTCTCTTCTCCACTTGCTCATCCTTCCTTTCCCAGATCTGCCTCCTCCCCTGGGATAGGCATCTGTGGTCTTTTATTGCAACCCCAGCCCATCGTGATCCACTTGTGCCCACACTCGGAACCTTGCCTTCTCTCTGCTCACCAGGGTGTTCCTCTTATTTCCTTGGGCAGTGGCCTCATTCCCCAAGTTCAGGTGCTCCCCGCCCCTCCCATTCCAGAAGACCAGGAGCTTTCCTCTAGGTGCCTGAAGTTTCTGTCACACGGGCTTGAGGTCGTCTGTCTGTCCTCTCCTCCCAGGAGCACCCTTACAGCTTGATGGCTGCTCTGGGTAGCGGTGGTAGGGAGACTGGCCTTTGCTGTGGAATGTCCTGCACCACCTGTCCCTCGGCACCCCTGGAGCACACGGGGCCAGAGGGAGGAGCAGGGACTACAGCTCCCTGCCAGCCCGCTTGGTGTGATGAATGGAGCTGTCCTTTCCTCCCCACGGGGCCTTTGATCTCCCCCCCGTGGGGAGGGGACCAGGGGCATCAAAGACATTTTTGTGGCATTAGAGAATCAGATAAATGCCATCTCACCTGCAGCTGGCCCTCCCACCCCCTCTGGCCCCGGCCAAGTTGGGGGGAGCGGCCTGAGGCAGGGACCCACGGACCCACGAGGCCCGGTTGCAGCGAGTTCTGACCCTTCACTCTCTTGGAAGTCTGCAAGCTCCACTCTGTCGCTCGCCTACACGTGCGAGCGCTGGATCGCAGGCCATAAAGAGGTTCTTCTTGCTGTGTCCTCTCCCCTCCGCACCTCCTCCCCTGAACTCGGGCCTGATGAGGCGGGGGCTGGGGAGGAGAGTGGAGGCCTAGCGCTTCCTCCCGTGCTCAGGGAAAGGCTGAAAGAGGGGCGTGCGGCGCGGAGGCCGGGTCCGGTAAGAGGTGACCCCTCCGGAGTGTGCCCATCGCGCCTTCGAGTTCGACACCCCTAGCCGGAGCACCCAGCGCCCGGGGCCAACTTCCTCTCCTGGCCCCCGCTCCAGCATCCCACTCCGCACCGCCCCCCAACCCAAACTCCCTCATTCCTGGGAAGTTTTCTCTCTTTACAGTCAACAAACCTGTCAAACGTCTCTCTTCCAGCCCGTCCCCCATTCCTCAGCTCCTTTTCCTTCCCCCGCTAACCCTTCTCCACCCTACTTCCCCGCCCCTCCTTGCCCCCGACTCCGGGCGGCGGCCGGGGGCTCCCAGGCGGTGAGAGGCGAGGTGAGGGGGCGAGGCGGGGGGGGCCCCCAGAC
>NW_020175039.1:5534092-5538715 GCF_003031525.2 Neophocaena asiaeorientalis asiaeorientalis | reverse complement strand
CCGGCCGTCGCCGCCGTCGCCGCGCTCGCCCTGAAGCCCGGGCCCCCGCGCGCACCGGCTGGCCCCTCAGCCTCGTCCCCTGGCCGCCCCGGCCCGCGGTAGAGCTGTCACGATGCAGCCGCCCGCGCCCTCCCGCCTGAGGCTGCTGTTCCTGCTGCTCCTGTGTCCGGCGCACGTCGGCGGACTGTGGTGGTGAGTACTGCGTCTGACTGTCCCCGCGGGGCTCCTGGAGCTCGAAGGTGGGGACCTCGGGACCGATAGTGGGGCTCTGAATTGCGCTCCTGCCGCCTCCGGGCTCTACCTGTGCGCAGAGCCCAGCCGCCGGGCAGCTGGAGAAGTGAGGGGGAGGTGCGTGCCGCTCCTGCCAGCCTCCTCCAGGGGCACTTCTGAACTGCCACTTAGATATGCCCACACACCCCCGCTCCCCCCTTACATTCTACTGTGTTTCCTTCTCCTGTGTCCCACCCCAGGTTATGCGCCCAACCCAGGTCACCAAGGAATTGGCAGATGGGTAGGAAAGACATCGGGGAGACGGGCAAGATCTGTAGTCTGAGATCCGAATAAAAGAGTCTGCGAGGAGGGCTTTGGATTTAGGGGAGGAGGGCTGGATTTGGGGAAAAGAGGGGAGCCAGGTGGGAAGCCACAGGCAGGAAGACTCAAACAGCTGCCTCTTCCCCGCCCTGCTTTGCCCACAAACCCACCAGCTTCTGTCTGGGCTCCTCCAGAGTGGGCGGTAGGGGCGGGAAAAGGAGTGTAAAGGGGAAACCGAGTCAGAACCTTAGCTTTCTCTACTTCCTCCTCCCCGACCAAAGAGGAGGAAAGGCAGGAAGGGACCCAAGCCTATGCCCTTCCATATGTAGGGGTCATGGGTGAAAAAATGTGCAGCTCGGGACGTACTGGGAACCGTGGAGGGTCCTGGAGGAAGGGAGGGAGGCCTGGCCAGCCAAGGGTTGGGGACGTCTTCCCAGACCTAGCCTCTCGACTTGGCCCTAGCTAGAGCAGACGCCTAGGCAGCTAAGGTTGAGGGAACTTTGAGTCTTGGGAGGTGGACAGAGGCTGGGGAGGTGGGTGCCCGGCCGGGACCGCTCAGAGATCCGGATCCCGTAGACTTTTTTTTCCTTCTCAGTCTCAGGAGCAGCAAAGACCCGCCCGGAATAGTTGTGTTTAGAGAGGAGGGACTTGGACAATACCGCTGGTGCATCAGCCAATCGTAAGAAGGCAAGGTCTTGTCTATTTGCATATCACAATGTCACTGGCTGGATTCTCTACCCTTCACTCCTCTCCCACCCCGGGATTTGGAAGAAGGGGTGGGGCAGGCAGATCCTTCTCTTCTAGGAAGATAGCTGGATGCCCACACAGGGAGCTGCTGGCCACCATCCCACTTCCATGATGTGGGAGAGAAGTCCCTCAGGGTGTCGCTGAGGGAACAAACTGAGGACGACCGAGGTCCTGCCTAGGGAACATGCGTCCTTTGATCCTCACTTAGAATAATGCAGTAGCAGCTTTGAAATAGAGGGACCTGAGATCTAACCTCCCCCATTTGTTAAGCCTGTGACTTTGGGCAAGCCACTTCTCCCTGCTCCCAGATGTCTCAACTGTAGAACAGGGAGTCAGTCCCCCTAGCTGGCAGGTTCCATGGGAGGATTATGTGGGATGACCTACAACATAATTGGACATTAGGAGGTGCTGCTAAATGTAAGTCTCCTCCTCGACACCCCAGGTTCTGTCCAGAGTCCCCATGGGTGAAAAGGGGGATTAATTTAAATGTAAAATCCAGGGTCCCCAGCAAAATTTTGTAAAGGGATCTCTATCTCTTGTTCCCCATGCACACCTTTCCTAACTTTGCCCTTCCTCAAGGTATGGGGACAGGGGTCTCTCCCTGATGGCTGTTGCCTTCCCTTCCCCCTGCCCCATTTGTCCCAATTTTCTCATCCTTCCAGTTAAAAATACCACTTCCTCCATGAAGCTGTCTCTCTCTCTTCCCTCCCTTGCCTTCTCTGTGCTCCCACTGCACTCCATGCATTGGGCAACTATGCCAGTTATGCATTTTACTGACAACCATCTCCTCTTGGGTCTCTTTTCCCTGCTCCTGGAAGGCCAAGCGTTTGTCTTTAGGGCCCTGAAGACTGAAGGTGCTGGGGACAGTTTTATGGAGTGTTGCTGAGTTCATCTTTCTGGGGTTTGTATCCATGGGGGTTCCTTTGTTTAGGAAGGGCTGTTGGGTGGGAGCCACACCAGAGGGAGAGAGACTTGGTCCCTTGGAGACTGACCCTGAAGCTGGAAAGCAGGGAGTGGGGGAGGAGGTGAGGAAGGCAGGTGTGGGAGAACACAGAGGCCTTCATGGCCACAGCTGCAGGGAGAGCCGGGTGAAGAGTGAGGGCTTGGGATGATAAGGTGTCTGGCGAATGCCTCACTCAGATGCTTCTGAGAGGCTCCTGTCATTCCTTGCCCCCCACCCTGGAGGCTTCACCATAAGTAAGAGCTTCTTCAGGCCAGGAGATTCTAGGCTGCTCCCTGATGTCTAGGACTGGTTTGCTGGACCTCTTCTCTCTGCTTCTCAGAGAAGCCAGGCCAGAGCTCTAGTGGTGGACAGGAAAGCAGCTGGCCTCGCAGCAGCCCACTGAAGTCCAGGCTGACATTCTAGCAGCAGCCAGGCTGGGAGGAGACAGGACCCCAGGAACTCTGAGCGACTGGACTGTCCTGGTCAGGAAAGGAGGGTTCTGGAGGAGAGCGGCCCAGGCCCTAGAATAGGCTCAGGGACCTGGCTCCAGGTCCCAGAGAAGTTTCCCTTCCACTTTCTTTCCCCCTCCCCCATCTTCTCCGATGCAATGCATGCTTTCTAAACTCTGCCTCTGGCCTCTGTCTGTCTCTCTCCCATCTGTAACCATATCTTTGTGAATTGCAGAGTCCCAGATTCCAGGACACTGGCCAGGCTCTCTTGAGGTCATCTTGTCCAGCTTACTGCCTCCAGGCCATCCAGCCTATGCTCTGGCCCTGACAGATCCCGTTCTGGTCATCAGCTCCCATCTCTCCTATCCTGCTCCCTGCCCCCCTTCCATCCTCCCCTGGGAAGTTCTTCTCAATGTCCGACCCATCTTTATTTATACCTCCAATCAGTGGATGTAGAAAATAGCTCACTCTCACAGAATACCCAGATCAATCTCCCTTCTTCTCCCTTCCTCTTTCCTCTTTCTGTTTTATAGTTTCTATGAAAGAAACTAACCCTCCCCTTGTTCCACTAGGAAAAGCACCACTCAGTCTCACTCCCTTCCCCCATCTCATCTTGCCTCCCTTCCCTATGGAAACAGAAACAGACGCCTAGGACAGCCTCACCTCTGGTCCCTCGGGGAAGCAGGGAAAGGACCCAGGCTTCTTCCCGACACCCCAGATTTCCAGTTGTGACCCCCCTCACCCTTTCCCATCCCCTCTTCCTCTGGGGCCCCTGACCCTTCATAGGCACTTCTGTGGCTGGCCCCCACAGACTCAGGATGGTGCGGGGGTGGGGTGGCCATCCAGCACCCCCTCCAGGCCTCCCGCCTTGGCAGCTTCCCCTGGAGGGAGACAATGGGGCTGTGAGCAGAAAAGGGCAGGGGCAAAAGGAGGCTGGCTCGGTCCAGGCCAGAGCATGCCCTGAGCCCACCAGAGTCCTGGCACTGTGACATTTCCTGCGGGGTGCAGCCCCCTCCTGCCCCGTTCTCATCAGAAGCCAGGAGTTGGTGGGGGGAGGTCAGCGGGAGGCTTGATCACCAGGGCGCAGTGAGGGGGATTCCAGAGTGTGTACTTTGATGGAGAAATCCAGCTGTGGAGGGGATGAGGCGAGGGTGGGGCGGGCAGCCAGGCCTCGGTCAGGCTGGCAGTAGGGCACCCAGCCAGCCAGAGCAGGAGGCGCTGGGGAACGCAGAAGCCGGCCCCTGGGGGCTGGAGAGGGCGCCCTCTAGCCTGAGCCTTCCTTCCTGCGGGGGGCAGGCGGGGGGTGGGGGGGGTGAGATCTTGGGTGCTTCCCCTGGACTGCCTGAGGAGGAGCTCGGGGAGGGAAAGGTCGCTGGGAGGGTTCTTCACCCACTTTCCACCTGGCCTCTTGGGCTGGTTTCTCCAGCTCGGAGCCCTCTGTTTAATCCAGAAATTAGATCTAGAAAGGACTTAGAGGTCATCTGGTCCAATCTTCTCACTTACAGTGAGAACTCTAGCCAAAGCTCAGGGACAGGAGGTGACTTGCCCAAGGCCCCCCAGAATGCAAGTTGCTGAGGGCTGGGACCGGGAGCCCACCTCCTGCTGAGTACCGCACCCTTGTGTGCTGTGGGGCTCAGGAAAGGGGTACAGGGCCTTCCACGGGCCCCTTCTGCTCCCCCATCCCCACCCTCACACAGTGCTCCCCACCTCAGCGTGGGAGAGCAGAAGGCACATGACGGATGCTCACCGGCATATCCAGCGGATGGTCACTGTGTCCATGCCTTTGCCTCCCACAGCCCTGACCAATGGGAAGCCCTCTTCTGCAGTGAAGTCATTCAGGGCAGGAAAAGCCCCTGCCTCTTTCAAGAGCAATGAGGAGGAGAGAAGTGTGAGGAGGTGGGAAGGGCAGCACCCAGCACAGGGCAGAGAGAACCAGATTGGGCTGGGGTGGTG
>NW_020175039.1:5523536-5534072 GCF_003031525.2 Neophocaena asiaeorientalis asiaeorientalis | reverse complement strand
GCCCACGGCCCCAGGGCTCAGGGCTCCCTCTGCTGGCTCTTGGGAGTGAGGGTCAGACTAAGGAGCGTGGGGAACTAGTTGGGGGCTGGCTGTGAGACCAGAGGAGCAGGCATCAGAAGGATCTGTGGTCCTCTCGGCCTCAAGAATCCACCGACCAAGGAGCGCTCAATGGGGAAGGGAGGGGTCCTGGAGGGCGCTCCTGGTCCACGGGCTGGGCTGACAGGGGAGGAGGAGACACTGGGATCCAGGCTAAGTAAGGGCAGAGAGTCGGAGAAAAGCATGTTCTCAGGAATTCGCAAACGCTCCTGATTGCCCGTGCGCTGTGCAGGCCCAGGAGGTGATTAAGGGTGTGAATGGGAAGACAAAACACTTGTGGAAGTCCACTCTCTGGACAGGCTCTTTTCACAGGTAACCTGGGAAGTAGGCAGGTATTATTTATTTCCATTTTACAGTTGACGACACTGAGGCTCAGAAGGTTAAGTTTCATCATCCATTCCACCAATGATAAGTGCCAGCTTCCCTTGCTCGGGACTTGCTGACATCATAGAACCAGCAAATGGCAGAGCCCAGATACACACCCAAGTCCGATGGATCTTCAAACCCCTGAGTGTGTTCTGCTGATGACGTTTACTTCTTCCTGAGGGCCTTGTCTCGAGTGAGTTCATATCTAATTGGAGAGAGAGGACAAGAAAACATGACAAAATAATTATGCCCCTCGCAGCATAACAACCCCCCCCCCCAAATGAGTGCCACATGGAGCGATGCAAGTCGGGAAGGTCAGTGAGGGCTGGGGCCCAGGGGAGGCTCCTTAGAGCAGGTGGGATCTGAGGCGAGTTTGGAGAGATGCTGGGTGAGATTTTGATGACTTAGGGGTGGCGAGGGGGGGCTCTGAGTTAGCCAACCCTGCTCAGAGTAAGGGCTATGTGGAGGATGGCATGCGAGGCCACACGGGGTATCCGAAGACCACAGGTGGCTGCTTCCTCCAGTCCCTTTGGTTTTTAAAATATTCACCTAAATTTCTCACAGCGGGGATCCCTCCACTGAGTGGCCAGGGTGAGTCACCTCTCTTCTCACCGTGCTCACCTGTACAATAAGGGTGACGTGGGTGGAGCTGGACTAGAGTATCTCTGACATTCTCTTCCGCCCTCTGAATCCAGGGATGGAAAGGTAAGTTAGGCCAGAAACCCAGGCCTCCAAGGCTTAGATCTACAGATGTTGTCAGTAGGAACTGGCTGCCCCCTGACCAAGGTCCCTGGGAGGGAGATCTTGGCACAGGCCGTGCCAGCTAGAATGGCCAAACCCAGGCTTGTCCCATCTTGTCTACATACTGATTTCTTTTAGGGCTAGTCTTGTTTTTTCTATGCTGGAGTGACTATTTGTTTAGGATCTCAGATCCTACATGTTATATATTATATATTTCCTACCACCACTGTGCTCCCGTCACCGCCCCCACTCCAAACACGCAGATGCTCCCAAACGGGCACATCCTCTCTGGGCTGATCTCAGACGGATGCTAACTCAGAGGCCCCGACAGCAGAGTTCATTCCCTAAGGAAGCAGAAGGGAAGGAAGGAGGGTAAAGGAAGAAGGGAGATGGGGGAGTTCTTTCTTGATGCTCTTAAAGATGGTGTTAAAGTTAGACGGGATATTCAAGCCTCTCTCGCCAACTCCTCATTTTTCTGAAGCCCAGAGAGGGAACTGATTTGCCCAGAGTGGCTCAGCTCACCCAGAGCTGACAGAGACCAGGGTACAAAAGCGAGGCCTGTTGTTTTGCCCAGTGCTCCTCTGCCATCCCCTTCGGAGTTTCCTTTCCTGTGATTGAAGATGGGAGTGAGGACAGGAGGGCAGGGGACAAGCTAGTCCCTTGGGGTTCTAGCCGCTACTATTGCCCATCCCTCCTCCTGACTGGCTTGTAAACAAGCCTAGTTCCCAGGCAGCCAGCCAGCCTGGGGAGCCAGACCCGGACCAGAAACTGACTCTGGGGCAGCCCCTCAACGCTGTGAAGGGCCAGCCAGCCCCACCTCCTGGAGGGCCCTGCCTCTCATGCTCCTCTCGCTTCCTCTCCTATCTCAAGCTCCTGGGAAAAAGACAAGGTCAAGAGGTGTTCCCTCTCTTGCCTGTGTACCCACACCGTCTCCTGCTTTCCTAGTGCAGGAGGAGGGAGAGGAGACGGATAGGGTAGAGTAACCTTGGGAAGATAAGGCCGGTCAGCCTTGGGAAAGCAGGGAGTTAGCAGAGGGCAGGATTGGGGAGGGGAGAGTGGGGAACTTAGCGGCATGGGGGTGGGGCGGGGAAGATGGGTTTGCAGGGCCCCAGACTCCCAGGTGGAGTTCTGGACATGCAGGTGGCAGAAGAGGAGCTGGACAGCTGTGGGCAGGCCCGCTTCCCTGCCTCTGAATGCGGCGGGGGAAAAAGAAAATGTCTGAGGAAGCTAATTAGGAGTCATGAAACCACATGTGGACAGGGGCCTGGGCTCAAGTGAGGACCTTCTCCTTAGATGGCTCATTCATTCATTCAAAAACATGTATTAAATGGTATTCATTGTAGTATTATAGTAATTGCTCATAATGTTCAAATTTTCATTAAAAAATGGGAGGGGGGAATACAAATTAAGTAGCCAAAAATCTGCTGTGGGAGACAAAAGAAAATGACAGTCCTAACTCTCAACGTGCTTGCTCCATAGTCTTATCTGCCGACCTTGTACAACCATGCTGGAAGCTGCCCCCCAATCCTTTTTGTAATGAAGTGGGATAAGTAGGTGGAAGGGGGAAGGAGAGAGAGAGAGAGAGAGAGAGAGAGAGAGAGAGAGAGAGAGAGAGAGAGAGAGAGAGAGAGAGAGGTAAGGACAGGGTTGGGGCTGGACCTTCCCAGGCTACAGTTGGAACGCAGTGATGGGCAGGTCCTAAGCATGGAGGAAGAAAGGTCTGGACTATAAGTCTGTCCACTGAGGAGAGAACCTTGGCTCCTGGACTACTTGGGTAGGGGTGATGACAATAACCTGATAGGGTGGTGGTGTGTGTGTGTCACAGGGGGTGGTAGGAGATCTTAAAGGACTGAGCTTACACATCTTCCTGCAGCCACACCTTCAAACATCTCACTTCTCCGTGTTGAGAAGTTCCAGCCTAAGACCTAAATTCCTCCTGCTGCTACGTAAGCCCATTACATCTCCTTGCTCTGGGGCCAGAACGTGCCTAGTCAGCACGTACCTACAGAGCAAATGGGGACAGTGGGGCGGATGCACACGAAGGCTAAACTGAAAGTAGGCCATCTTGACCTTTGGCACCTATCCACCAGCATTTTCCTCATCATTTTCCATCTCTTGGTGCTGCTTCTCCCCACCCAAAATTTTATTCTGCCTTCCGCTAAAGGATTTTTGAGTGGCTTCAAATTACCCTCAGCCCCCAAGTGCTCAAATAAGAGCAATCCAATTAAAGTGGTTCCACCCGGGTGTCAGTACCTAGCCAGTATAACCTTCAGGGGTATGGTGTATGGCAACCAAAAGCTTGTCTTGCTGCCATCCTGCTCTGAAAAGGTCACAGACCCTGGAGCAGGAGAAGGGTCAGCGTCACTTACTTTACAACAATGCTTCAGAGACTCAGTCCCCAGTTCCTTCCTCCTGCTCTCCTGTTCAGGGAAACAGGGGATATCAGGGCGGGAGGGCCCACTTTAGAGATCAAAGCTTCACCTTCCTATTTGACAGAAAGAGAAATCTGGGCTAGAGAGAAGGTACGACTTTCCTCAGAGGCTCCATTCCCTAGCCACTCTAACATCCTGTGTCTTTCTATATCTCTGGGATTGCCACTACTTTTCTAGCATCAGAGCTGATCAGCTGACACATTTCCAGCTTGTGGTCCACTAAGACCAGATCCTTCTCTGTCACTGTCTACTTTTCTTTGGTATCTCTTTATGATATATACTTTCTTTTCTTTGACAGCCTTCTTGATCTTTCTTCGGTTAATTTCCTCCTTGTCTCCCTTTTGGGCTAGGCCTGTTGAATTTTAACTGTGGCCTACCTGGTGCCAGGTGCCTTCACTTTGAGTCAAATTCCTATAAGGATTTATTCATGAAGATGTACACAGAAGGTTAATACTGAATCCTTGCTCTATAGCAATTTCAGTCTAGAACCTAATTAAGAGGGGACACACAAATGGAATAGTAAGAGAACCAGACAGGATAATCTGAATTTCAGTTGTGGGGAGCTGGTGGGTGAAGAGGCATGTCGCAGCTCCTGGCTGTGGGCTGGGCAGGGCTGGTCTCCCTCCCCCTCACCCAAGCTCTTTGAGTTACACCCCTGATCTGCTGTTCTTTGCTTCCCAGGGCCGTGGGCAGCCCCTTGGTCATGGACCCTACCAGCATCTGCAGGAAGGCACGGCGGCTAGCAGGGCGGCAGGCTGAGTTGTGCCAGGCCGAGCCAGAAGTTGTGGCCGAGCTAGCGCGGGGCGCCCGGCTAGGGGTTCGAGAATGCCAGTTCCAGTTCCGCTTCCGCCGCTGGAACTGCTCCAGCCACAGCAAGGCCTTCGGGCGCATCCTGCAGCAGGGTCAGTGTGGGGAGGAGACCAGGAGGGGGCTGCTTTCTCTTCGCTGGGGGGTCAGAGGAGAGGGTGGAGGTTTGGGTAGGCTGCCTGAGCCCCACTTCTCCCACGGTTCAAAGGGCACCCTGCCCTGATCCTGTCTCCCGACCCCTCACCACACTGCCTGGCCCACCGCATTCCCCCAGTACCCAGCTTTGGTCCTGCTGTCTGACTGCCCCTCCCCGCCCCCGCAGACATCCGGGAGACGGCCTTCGTGTTTGCCATAACGGCCGCGGGCGCCAGCCACGCCGTCACGCAGGCCTGCTCCATGGGCGAGCTGCTGCAGTGTGGCTGCCAGGCGCCCCGCGGCCGGGCCCCGCCCCGTCCCCCCGGCCTGCCAGGTACCCCTGGGCCCCCGGGCCCCGCGGGCTCCCCCGACGGCAGCGCCGCCTGGGAGTGGGGAGGCTGCGGCGACGACGTGGACTTCGGGGATGAGAAGTCGAGGCTCTTTATGGACGCGCAGCACAAGCGGGGACGCGGAGACATCCGTGCGTTGGTGCAACTTCACAACAACGAGGCGGGCCGGCTGGTGAGTCTGGGCAGGATGTGTAAGGCTGTGTGTGTGTGGAAATGCGCGTGGAAATGTGTGAATGTGGGCAGCTTTGAAAGGATGTGGGAGAGTGTGGTATGTGCGGAGGACTGAGTTTGTGGAAGGGTGTGGGGAAGTGAGGGTGTGAGTGAGGGTATGCAGTGTAGGAGTTCGTTAATGTGTGCAGGGGAGCCAGCATGGCCATGGGGACCACTTGGGAAGATTGGCTGGGGGCCTGGATGGGCATGTGGGAGGGGAAGTGGCCAGCCTAGAAGAGGGAGTTACTTGGGGGGCCTGGGAGGGCCTGGGGCTGATGGCCCAGTGGGCAGGGTAGGGAGGAGACACCCAGGGAAGAGGACCCAGGGCCTTTAGGGACCTAAGGTAGGGAGGACATAGCTCTGAGACAGGACATGTGGGGCAAAGTTTGGGGTAGGTAGGGAGCTGGCTGCCAGGGCAGGGGCAGAGGAGGGAGACAAAGGCTGGGGATGAAAGAAAGGATAGAGGCGAGGTAAAGGTATGGGGTCTGGAGGTAGGGGAGCCGGGAGAAGTGGGGGAGGCCTGGAAATGGACTAAACAGGTCCAAGGGAAAATGGGCTTGGAAAGGAGAGAAGAACGAGAAGTAGATCCTGATGGTAGAAGGGGGTCAGGCAGAAGCCGGAAAGCTGTGACTGAATCTGGGCACTTAACTGGCTGCCCAGCAATCCCAGACCTGCCCCTGTCCAGAGCCCTGGCAGCCTCTCCCCTTCCCTCTATGATGATGAGGGTCCCATGAGCTCCTGTTTAGGGACTAGAAGCAGTCTGAGTCAGATGTTTACAGGAGGCGATGGGGGGAAAGAGAAGGGGCCTGGGAGCCGGAGGGAGATGTACAGGTCTGTAGATCAGGTTGGCCCCTGGACTCTGAGCTTCTGGAAATGATCTTCCTGGGGCGTCTGACCCCTTAAATCCCTAGTGGGGTTGTGAGTCTTCGACCCCAGCTTCAGACATAAATAGTAAATAAAGGGCAGGACTCCTGGGTTCCAGTTCTCAGTAGTGCATCCACAGTGGGCCCTCCTGTACCGTATGCCTCAGTTCTAGGTTGTGCTAGGGACCCCCCCCACACACACACATCCTATGTCTTCTAGGGTTCCGGCCTGAGGCACTGGGCAGGGGGGTGAGAGGGGGACCAGAGAGGAATGTCCAGACAGGCCCACATACCTGTCGGAGAGGGTTGGGGAGGGGTGCCGCAGACAGAGCCCAGGCGGCCTGCTCTGCCTGGGGCCCTGAGGAGCAGGAATGAGGGGGTTGGCCTGGCAGGAGGAATAGGGTGCGAAGCTGCCACCTTCCCCACCCGCCTCCCTCCAGGGAGAATCTCTCCCCTGCTGTCCATTATGCTTTCTCCCCCATTCCCTGGCTTTGGATCCTGGAACCTCTACACTGCATAGTGACCCCCACTCCCCACTTCTCCTACTTCTCCATCATTCTTCCTCCTCCTCTCCGGGCTGTGGGGCCCTTGATTTCCTCCTCCCCACTTTGCGCTCTCCTGTTTTGTTTGTTTGTTTTTGGTCTCTGCTCTTTTCTTTCTTTCATCCACCACCCTCCCCATCTTATTTTCTGTCGGTCTTCTGGGCCTCGCTGCGTCCCGCCTTCCGGATCTGTCTCCATCCGCCCGCGCCTCTGCTCCCCGCAGGCCGTGCGGAGCCACACGCGGACCGAATGCAAGTGCCATGGCCTGTCGGGCTCATGCGCGCTGCGCACCTGTTGGCAGAAGTTGCCCCCGTTCCGCGAGGTGGGCGCGCGGCTGCTCGAGCGCTTCCACGGCGCCTCGCGTGTCATGGGCACCAACGACGGCAAGGCTCTGCTGCCCGCCGTCCGCACGCTCAAGCCGCCTGGCCGCGCTGACCTACTATACGCCGCCGACTCGCCCGACTTCTGCGCCCCCAACCGGCGCACCGGTTCGCCGGGCACGCGCGGCCGCGCCTGCAACAGCAGTGCCCCGGACCTCAGTGGCTGCGACCTGCTGTGCTGCGGCCGCGGCCACCGCCAGGAGAGCGTGCAGCTCGAGGAGAACTGTCTGTGCCGCTTCCACTGGTGCTGCGTGGTGCAGTGCCACCGCTGCCGCGTGCGCAAGGAACTCAGCCTCTGCCTCTGACCCATCGCCCGGCTCCCCAGACTGCGCGCAGAGCCGCCTCTCGGCACCTGCGGGACCTCTGGGCGCCAGCAGGGGGCGTTGCCAACTTCCCCCTGGGAAAGTCCATCTCCCAGGCCTCTCTGGAAACTGTGAGGCGCTGGGGCTTGAGATATACGCCCGCTCATCAAGGCCCAGGGCACCGGAGAAGCCTCCAAGGGGCGCTCCCGGGGGCTTCTGGGGGAGACCTTCTCTCTCCTCGGCCCCCAGATAGAAACCAAAGAGCCAGTTTCTAGGCCTCGGGATGCGGGGCTCCACAGAACTGCTGGCCATGGGGTGGGTGGGTGCATTTAGTATCAATAAAAATATTTAAATCAATAGGACTGGGCCCATAGTTTGGAGGAGGGCTGCCATGGGGACAGGCTCTGAAAGGAGTGAGTAAAGGGAGATGGTTGTGATAGAGCTAGCCTCTCAGGGGTCATCACCCTGGTTCCCTATCTTCCCCCTACCGAACTGGGCTCTTCTGGCAACGAAGATTACCAAAGCTCTCCCTTGGCATTCTTCTTGTTCTCTCTAGTACACATCTAGGGCTTGAATCTGCAGGCTGGGGGAGAACTAGGATGCCTCTTTAAAGGAGCAGACTGAGGGTCTAGAGAAAGAGGACCAGAACCTCCAGTGATGTACTCAGTTCTCACCACAGCCCTTGTCCTAATTTTGGGGCGGGGGTGTGGGGACACCTTTATCTTTCTGTTTCTGTGGCCCCTGGGGAATTCGAGGGTAGACTTTTAGGGCCACCCAAACTCATAGGATTAAAGCACTTTATAAACTGTAGAATGTGATGAAAATGTTATTAGTAACATCAGATTTTGTTACCATCAAAACTAACTTCACCCCCATTAACATTGAAAAGACTGCCCAGAATGGCATTTCCAATCACGCTTAGAGGGAGATGAAGCGAAGTTGTCCCAAAGTTTCTCTTGGCATCCAATCACATTTCCTTCTTTCTGATTCCTCTCAGAAAGCTGATGGTGAGGGTAAAGGGACAGAAGAAAGATTTGGGGTTCTGGGTTCGCCAGAACTGGGCCTCAGGCCTCCATCTAACTCCAGAGAGAATGAGAGAGGGTGTAGCCCAATGGCTGGGATTCAGAGCCCCCAATTTTCCCACAGTACAAATACTGCAGTGGGGAACGACTCTCCCATCAAGGTATGCAGGGCGAAGCATGAGCATTAGATTCAGACACTCTGGGTTGGAAACTAGCGCTGCTGCTTACGAGTCTACAGTATAGGCCATGTTAGCCTCGGTTTCTTTACCTATGCAATGGGAATATCATTCTGTTTCAGTTATCCCTTGCTGCATAACAAACAACCCCAAAGTAACTACTTCTCATGATCCTTTAGGTCAGGAATTTGTCAGGACTCAGCTGCATGGTTCTGCTCCTTATGAGAGAACTATTGGCTCTGGTCATTCACTTGGCTAATTCTGCTGGTGGTTCGGCTGGAATGGACAGTCCCAGATGCTTCACTCACATACCTCTAGTGCCCCAGAGCTTCTCCAGTGGCCTCCTCTCCATGTAACTAGCTTGGGCTTCCTTATGACATGGTGGCCTCAGTGTAGTCAGACTTCTTACATAAGGCTGGCATTCAAAATAGACTGTACCAAACTTGAAGGCAGAAACTGAAAGTCTCTTCTTAAAGTCCAGGCTTAGAAGTTACCCAGCATCACTGTCACTCCTTTTTGGTTGACACAAGTCACAGAACCAGCCGAAAGTCAAGGGAAGGGGAAACACACTCCACCTCTCAAAGGGACAGAGGCAAAGAATTTATAACCATCATAATCTATCCACATCCTCATAGAATTGTGGGAAGGATTTTTTTGAGATATGCAAAGCACTTAGCATTTGACAATAACTTATGACAAATTTGTGTTTAATAAATGGTAGTTACTGTGAGAAAGGGGATAGAGAGCTGGTGCTTTTGCAGGCGTTGGGCAGGCCCTGATTGCAAATGAAGATACCCAACTCAAACTAGCTTAGGCCAAAGGGGATTAATTAATGGATCTTATACCTGGGAAGGGAATTAATTAATGGATCTTATACCTGGGAAGGGGATTAATGAATGGATCTTATACCTGGGAAGGGGATTAATGAATGGATCTTATACCTGGGAAGGGGATTAATGAATGGATCTTATACCTGGGAAGGGGATTAATGAATGGATCTTATACCTGGGAAGGGGATTAATGAATGGATCTTATACCTGGGAAGGGGATTAATGAATGGATCTTATACCTGGGAAGGGGATTAATGAATGGATCTTATACCTGGGAAGGGGATTAATGAATGGAACTTATACCTGGGAAGGAAGTCCAGGGGTAAGTCTGAATTTAGGCACCGCTGAACCCAGGGGCCCAAATGATTGATGTCATTGAACACTCTCTCTTTCTCTCTCCCTCCCTCTCTCTCTCTCTCCCCCCCTTTCCCTCTCTCTCTCTCCCCCATCTTCTTCCCTAAACCCCCACCCCCATGTCTATTGTTTCCGATTGTCTCCGTCTCTCTTTTCACACTGTCCTTATGCTCTCCTGCTGCAGAGAGACTTCCTTTACATGGCAGCCGTATGTCTACATCCTTAGTGCTGCTAATCCAAAAAGTAATGGCTTTCCCAACAGAAGTCCTAAGGAAGCTGGGATCAGGTCAGCTTGGGTCACTTGCCTATCCCTGAACCAATAACAATGTTGAGGAAAATGTACCACCATGACTGGGATTGGCAGCCCCCCTAGGACCACAGGGAATGGGGGCACAGGGAGGGCACATTACTTCAAATGAAACAGAGGGAAGGGGAACTCATCCTGGAAGTGACAGACCCTAACCATGGCTTCCAGTGCATCTTCCCTGCCCTGACAATGGCCCCGGATCCACCTGTATGACCTAGCCTGGTTCAGCCCTCAAAGATCACATTGGGGCTCCAGAGTGAAGCCTGTATGGAGAAGGGGTATAAGGCTTCAGTGAGAAGGAATGGGCATCTGGGTTTTCTTCCTTCCTTCCTCCTTCCCTTCCTCCCTTCCTCCCCCTTCCTCCCTTCCTTCCCCTTCCTCACTTCCTCCCCCTCCTCCCTTCCTCCCTTCCTCCCCTTCCTTCCTTCCTCCCTTCCTCCCTTCCTCCCTTCCTTCCTATCTTCCTTCCCCTTCCTCCCTTCCTTCCCTTTCCTCCCTTCCTCCCCCTCCTCCCTTCCCCCCTTCCTCCCTTCCTTCCCTTTCTTCCCTTCCTCCCCCTTCCTCCCTTCCTTCCTTCCTCCCTTCCTTCCCCTTCCTTCCCCTTCCTCCCTTCCTCCCTTCCT
>NW_020175039.1:5516705-5523523 GCF_003031525.2 Neophocaena asiaeorientalis asiaeorientalis | reverse complement strand
TCCCCTTCCTCCCGTCCTCCCCCTCCTCCCCTCTTCCCCCTCCTCCCTTCCTTCCTTCCTTCCTTCTTCCTCCTGGGCTCCCTCTAGTCAAATACCTGGGCTTCAGGGAATTGTCATGGAGAATTTGTACTCAGAGTCTCTTGGACCTTGGCTGACTTACCAAGGCGGGGGAGTGGAGTCAGTACTGTGGCCACATGGTGGGAAAATAAAGCTCTGTAAGGATAGGGTTTTTATTCAAAGCTCTGCCTTCGCCTGCGCTCCCTGGCCGTGTACAATACTTACTGTTTTTTAAAAGTCTGCTGCACTTTTCTCGGTGGCCACCAGAGGGCGCACAGAGCCCAGCTTCCCTAATAACAGGGTTCACAGATAGGACCTGCAGGACATCTGGGGGAACTCAGAGAGCCGTGGGCAGGAGAGGGTAGGATGGAAAGGAAGTAAGGAGGCCCACGGAGAGCTCGGGTCAAGCTGCTAGAGTTCCAGACTGTCTGAGACCTCTGGGCTGACCCAGATTTAGGGCTGGGATGCCTGCCTCTGTCTCTACTGCCAGGTTCCGTGGCAGGGGGTGGGGGGGGTAGTGGTGGCGGTGATATGGGGTGTGTGATGCTGGATATCTTCCTCCATGATGCTAGAGAGGGAAACTGAGGCAGTGGCAGAGACTGACACCATCCCAAGCAGGTTAAAAGGAATTCAGTGGAAGTAGCATGATACAGTGAAAAAAAGCCTAGTTTGCTAGCTTGACCTGGGTCAAGTCAGTTAACCTCTCTGAGCCTCAGTTTCCCCAGAATGAAATGAGGTTCCTGATAGCACATTGTGAGAGTGCTTGCAGTCGTTAAACTGGCACTCACGTGTTAGCGTCCATCTTCTGTGACCAGTAGAGACTGGGAACTCCAGCAAGAGTCTGGGAACTGCCTTCTATGAAAGGTGAGAGTGATGGCCCAGGAGGCACCATTTTAACAATTATCCTGGTCCTCTTTAAGCTCAGAGATGGCTCTGCACTTTTGCACTGCTGCCTGGGAGGGGGGCTGGAAGCAGAGCTCAGAAATGCCCCATCACCTCAACCCCCCTTGCTCACCCAGCTGCTCAGCCCCAGGCACAGTCTGAGACATCGAGGTCCCCCGCTGGCTGAGTGGTGGGGGAATGTGGAACTGGGGAGATGGGGGAAGAGCACAGAGGCACTCCAGATGTGTACATGACCACATCAGGAACAGTTGGAACACAGGCAGATGGGTGGGGAGGCCGGCAGGAAGGCCCAGGATCAGCCTGAGGCCGAGGGCTCAGGAAGCATTTCCGCTTCCTTTCAATGACCTAACATACAGGAGTTTGGGAGACTGGAGCCGCCCTTACCTTGCTGAGGGGCCATGGTCCCTGAGGCCTGGACAATAGGACAAAGAGCTCCCTTATCAGTCTGGGGCTCCTCTGGGGCAGTGAGGGTCCCACCTGTTCTCACCCTGGCGCCTCCCTAGCCCTCCCTTCCCTGCAACCTCCTACAGAGCCACCACAGCTGGAACCATTCTCCGCGCTGCCTTTCATCCCTGGTGCTCCCCCCAACCAGTGGCCCCTGTAATTGTTCTCAGGTGGTGGCTCCAGGGGCTGGGGCCAGAGCCCAGGGCGGGGCCAGGGCAGGGCCTGGGGGCTGCTGATAGGGGCTTGCCCATGGCATGGGTCCTCTGGCGCTGGGGATCCTGCTGCAGACACTCTGGGCTTCATCTTCACACATGCCAAGGCCATGTGCCTACATATGCCCTCGCCTCCCTGGGCTGAGGTGAAGCACTCCAGACGGGCACTCCCGGACCCTCAAGACATCAGGCCCGTACCATGCCTGAGTGCAAGCAAGGCTTGGGTATTGTTTACTTCCTGGAGTTTTCAAAGAAAGGGTCTTCTCCTTCTCCCTTGCACTTCTGTATTTCATGAACAGCGGAGGGTAGGGGAGCAAAAAACCATCCTCAGCCGATGAAGGCCAGAGGAAAAAAAAAATCAGCCACTCAGCCAGGTCAGTAGCATTTCCCAGGTGTGGTCCTCAAGAAAATCACTTGGGTCATTGGTTAGAAATGCAGACCCCTGGGTCTTACCCCTGGAAAGGCTGAGTCAGCTGCACGGGCCCAGAATCAGAATTTGCCTCAATGGCCTACCCTAGGGGATATTTACATCCGATGCATCACGTGTGGGAAATGCAGAGCAGTAGATGCAGATTAAGGAGGTCTGCAACCTGAATTATGAACTCATTCCCTTATCACATGGGGCCTGTTCCTAATCCTTTCTGGGCCTCAGTTTCCCCAACAGCCAATGGGAATTTGACTCCCAAGCCTGGCTTGTCCCTGCTGGTGCCCTCTGCCACTCTGGGCTCATGCCTGCTTCCCGGGTTGAAAGTGGTCCTGCCCTGCCCCTCCCCATACCCTTCCCAAACTCTAGATCCAAGCCGTCCCTGTCACTGCAGCATGGTGGGGGAGAGTGGGGAGGGGAGGGGGTGGCTGGGGTCAAACAAGGCTCTGGCTGACGCAGACTGCTTCCTGCCCCCACCCCGGGCTGTTTTCCTGCTGTCCAGCCAGACTGCTCCCCCCACTGCCCCACCCTCACCCCCAGCAGCCTCAAGCCCTTAATTCCCGACAGCTGCAGTGGCTGCCAGCAGAGATGGGGGGAAAGGAGGGGGAGTGTGCCGTCAGCCTGCTGTTGCTCAGGCCGCCCCCATCACCTGACAGTCTGGGGACAAGGAAGGCCCCACCCCTCTCCTTCAACTGCCCAGGGATGGGCAATCCCAGGAATGGGCCCCTTTTGTCTCAGAGCCCAGAGGCTCTGGTAGTTTATCCTTAAACCAGGAGGGGCTCTCTTCAGAGAGAGGGGGCAGTGAGGTTGGGAGGGAGGTGTATGTGTGGAGTGGGAGGTTTGTGCCTATTTTACAGAGGAGGATGTCAAGGCCACAGTGGGAGTAGGTTTCACTATCAGGGCCCAGGTTAGAACCAGAAACAGAAGCTGGAGCCTCTGTCCCCAACCCTCTGGCTCTCAGACCCTTACCTGAGTCTAGTACACTCATCCCATATTGAGGTGAGCCCAGTGTTCAGCTGGGGTGTGAGGGCAGAAAGGGATCCCAGAGAGGAGTGGGCCTGAGCCAGGAGGCTGGTGTTGGGGAGCTCTCAGAGGACCAAGTACAGCTGGCAGGGCCAAGGTAAGACCTGGAGCATCCGTAGGCAGGGCCCAGGCGAGCAGTACGTAATGCTGGGGCCGCTGCTGCTGTGCTCTCGCTGGGTTTGGTTCCAGCTCTTCCACTAACTTGCTGTGAGAACTTGAGTAAGTCATGACCCTCTCTGAGCTTCAGTATTTTCTTGTGAAATAAAAGGGGACATAATAAGATGACCTTGAAACACAGTTTTAGGATTAAAAGGCTCTCTAATCCCTCCTCCTAGGGTGTGCCACCCCGGGGTGCTCTGCTCCCAGACAAGCATTCGCTGGTGTCCCAGTAATTTTACCTTCATTGGCTCACTGACTAGATGAGGTTGGGCCTCATTAACCTCATTTCACAGAGGCAGCGGGTGGCTCAGGGTCCAGGAGGCACCTGTTGTAGGTCACACAGCGAACAAGAGCAAGATCTAGAGGCTGCCAACCCCCTTTGCAGGATCCCACACCTGCCTCGGCAGCCAGGCCTGGGAAGTCCCTCCTGAGGTGGGGGAGGCGAGCAGAGGGCCAGCCCCTCCCCCCCAGCCCCTGCAGGTGTGTATACTGGGGGGGAATGGCTCCCCAGCACCTGCGGCTCAGCCAGGCGCACACACCTCGCAGTAACACGCACCTTCCCACACAAACCGGCGAGCCGGCTCACTGGCACCGCCCCGTGCCTGATCGCACAGACCCCAACACCTCTCCTCGCCCCCACCTCCCCACCGCCGCTCCCGCCCCGAATCCTGAGCCGACACAGTGGCCTCGGGACGAGTACACGCCTCTACCCGCCCCCCCTCGCCCCGTCGTCATGACGTCTGCTCACTGCCCTGTGCTGGGGGGGCTTCCCGGCACCCCAGCCTCTCGTCCCTCGCCCGCAGCACCTCCGGGCCCCCCTTACCCTCGAGAGGCACCGGGAGTTGTTTCAGGGGGCCCTCGGGAAATTCCCTGAACCCCTGTGCCAGGAGGTGCCCGGTGAGCCCGCCCGCCCCCACCCCCCCGAGGGCGGTGCCCGGGGGCGCTGCCCCATGGAGCAGGGAGGCGGGCACCGTCTGCTCCCGGAGCCGTGACCCGAGTTGGAGCTGTGTGTCGCAGCCGCCCCGACCCCCGCGGATCATGCACCGTCGCCCCTGGCTCGCCGGTCCCACCGGGCTGTGAGCCCCCCATTCCTGGCCCATCACGGCCCGCGCGCGATGGGCAGCACCCACCCTTGCCCCTGGCTGCGGCTCCGACCTCGGCCCCAGCCGCGGCCCGCGCTCTGCGCGCTCCTCTTCTTCCTACTGCTGCTGGCTGCCGCCTTGCCCAGGTGAGCCCTCACCTTACGCCCCGCCCTCCTGGAGAGCTGGGACCCTCAGCCACAGGGGCGTCTGAGCTTCTGCTGGGGCAGGGGACCCTGGAAGGAGGGAGGGACGGTGTCGCGGGAAAGTGCTGGTGACCAATGAAAGAGTACTCTCACAGGAGAGGGTTGAACTGGTGACAGAATAAGGGCAGTCCAGGGAGACAGGGCAGTGCCCAGGAGAGTGATGGCTGCTAGAAGGGGAGGTGTGTGTTTAGGGGGAAGCAAGTGCCAACCTGGAGTCCCTGCCGTGCTGGGGGAAGGCACCCCCACCCCAGGAGTAAAACTCAAACCACCCTGCTCCACCTTGCAGACCGCCCCCAAGTGGGGACAGGGGTTGGGGGCCAAATGAGGGTAGCCCGGGTGGGGTCAGTGAGAGATTGCAGCTAGAAGGGTTCTCAGTATGTGTGTGTGTGTGTGTGTGTACGTGTGTCTGTTCGTCCGTCTGTGATCGAGTGAGCCCAGCAAGCTGTGTTGTAAACAGCAGTCTGTGTGTGCACATGTGTGTGAATGTGAGGGCTCATGGATCAATGTATGTTAAGATGAACGTGTGTGTACTTGTGAGTGTCTGTGTCTATGTGTATAACTATGTCTGATGAAGTGTGCATGTGGGTAAGTGTTCCTGCGTCTGTGTGTCCACCTCATTGTGTGCAGAAGTGTGCCTGCACGAATGTGACTGTCTGAAACATGCTGTTTGGGAGTGGTCTCCCGGAGAACACTACCTGTGAGAGCATCTATGCCTGGGGAGGTACTTATGAAATACTGTGTGCGCAGGCATACCGGACGTGTGTGCATTTGCACGTAATCTGTGTGGGTGTGCAGCTAGGTGGGTTGTGTTGGAGGGGATGTTGGTGAGAAGGTCGAGGAAAGGAGAATGTTTAGGGGTATACTGATGGGCTCAACCTTCAAAAGCAGGGGTGGGAACAGAGGAATTATGGCCTTTGGGACAGAGTGTGTATAGTTAGGTGGGGCCCTCCCAGCCCCCGAAAACACTCACCCACCCCCACCCCCACCCCACATGCCTGCAGGTCTTCACCCAATGATATTCTGGGCCTCCGCCTCCCCCAGGAGCCCGTGCTCAACGCTAACACAGTGTGCCTGACATTGCCAGGCCTAAGCAAGCGGCAGATGGAGGTGTGTGTGCGCCACCCTGACGTGGCCGCCTCGGCCATCCAGGGCATCCAGATCGCCATCCATGAGTGCCAGCACCAGTTCCGGGACCAGCGCTGGAACTGCTCTAGTCTTGAGACTCGAAACAAGATCTCCTATGAGAGTCCCATCTTCAGCAGAGGTAGCTGCCCTTCACCCTTGACCTTGTGCCCACCCCACTCAGCACTTCCACTCCAGAACCTATCTGCCAGCCGTCCCCTAACCCACTCCCTCAAGCCGGCAACCTCCCCAGGTACTCATCTGCCAGCTGTGCTGCTCTCCTGCCTCTTTCTGCTCTGGGAAAGTCCATGAGGGTCAGACTAATGGGGTAGATGTGGCTCCCAGGCTGGGCTGTGTGGGATGAGGGCAGCAGGTTTCATGCCTGAGAATTGAACTCCTGGGTTATCTGCCCTGAGACTGACGCTGCATATCTCAGGCCCAGGAAATATCCGTATCTGTTGCCTGCCTCAGTTTACCCTCTACCTAGTAAACACCATGTAGAATGGAAGCCTGTGATAAAGTACCCAGAATCAACGTGAAGAGGGGTCAGGGACTTTGCTAAATGGTGTAGTTGAGGGAAGCCTGGGCAGGTAAAACTGTACTCCTGCAGAAGCTCTTCCCAGTGGGGTTACACCACCAGCCTCTGTGTCATCCTTGCCACCCCTGAAAATCCTCTCTAAATCAGAGGCACTGGGTGTGTGCCTGCCTCCTGCCCAGCAGGCCTGACGGCCCTGCTAATTCCTCTTCCCCTCACAGCTCAGAGAAGCTGTAGCCCACTATCTGTCCCCCTCCCTGGACTTCTGGGTGACCCAGGGTCTACCCTCACAATCCCTTGAGTGGCTTGGGCTGGAGGTGACAGAAGGTTTTGTCACTCATTTCCACTCACACCCACCTCCTGCCCTGGTATCTTAGACTTTGACTCAGGTCTTTTGGGAAAGATGGGGGTCCTGTCTCCTGGATGGGCCTAGCTGGGTATCTCTCTCTCCCCTCAGCTGCTTGAGTGGGACAGTGTGGGGACCTGGCTCCTTGCGACTTGTACAATTCTCAGGTGACAGTAGAGGAGGAGGGGTACCCCTGTACCCTGTGGCCTTGGGGCCCAGAGGCTTCTGGGAGAGTCAGACTCTAATGTACCCAAACTTCAGAAAGAAATCAGAGTCAGGGGCCTTTCCCTTTCCACCAGGACCCATCC
>NW_020175039.1:5509438-5516508 GCF_003031525.2 Neophocaena asiaeorientalis asiaeorientalis | reverse complement strand
CTCCTCCCGCCCCCGCGCGCCCAGAGCGCTGTTTCTCCCCGGCCGAGCCCAGCCCGACGCGTGTGGCGGCATGCAGCCGCGAACTAATCCCCGCGGGCATCGGCAGACGGCTCCCGGCCCCAGCCGCGCGCCTCTCAAAAAGGGCGCCCCCCTCCCCAGGCCGGCGCTCCCGACCCTGAGCCCCTGAGTCCCTGAGCCCCTCCAGCCGTCTGCCCAGAGAGGCTCCCCGCGACCCTCGCCGGTCGGCCGGCCCAACTCAGGTCCGGCGCCCCGCCCCAGCCGCCCCCGCTGCCCTCGCGCTCGCGGACACGAAGTGACAGGCCACGGCATCTCTCCTGACCCGGCCGGGCTGGGCAGCGCTCGCCGCCGCCGCCGCCGCGCGCCCGAGCCCACTCGCTCCCCGAAGTCCGGTTCTCTTTCCAGCGCTCGGGCCCCGAGCTTGTTCCAGGTTCTGCTCACTGGGGGCTCGGGCAGGCATTGAGGTTCTCACCCCTGCCACTTCGGGTGAGGCGAGGCTAGCTCTTCATCCCTCTTCCCGGCCTCGGTGTCCCCTCTTTCCCCTCTGGTCCTCCTGTCCCCTCTAGACTCTCAGGAGTCCCTATTGCTTCGCCCGGGTGAGGTTTGTTCGGGCTGGTGGAGGACACGGGGGGCTTTGAAGCTTCAGGGCGAGTTCGGAGCGGTGGAACCCCGCGGGGTTGGCGCGGTGCCAGATGCTCCCGGGTTCACCTGCAGTTTAATAAGCGGGAGGTGAGCTGGGGGGACGGGTGTGGGGAGAGGTGAGGTGTGGATGCGGGAGACTTGCCACGGCTAGCCGGCGCGGGGCGGCGCCCAGCGCCGGGAGGGGATGGGACAGTGGCTCCTGGGCTCCAGCAGGGAGGCTGGCCTCCTTCCTTTGGCCTCGGAACACCGTCCTACCTCTGTGGTTTCTGCCCCCCGCCCCCCACATTGCAACACCTCATTTCTACCTCTCATTCCTCGGAGGGGACTCTGGGCTTCTGGAAAGAAATTTCCGCTCCCTCCACCTCCCACCTCCAGGGGCCACCATTGCCGTGTCTCCCTCACTCAACACTCGTGGGATCATTTTTTTGGTCCATCTTGGCCCATCACCTCAAGGACTAGCTAAATTTGAATCCCATGGGGCCCGTCTTGGTGGTAACCAGCCCCTGGACTGGATCCTTCCCCCAGTATCCCTTATTTTCAAGCCACAGATTGTCCATCATGGGGTCAGGTGACCCCAGTTTCCCCCACGTGGACTATCAGGATGCCCACCCCCCTTCTGACCCAAGCTGCCAGTGGGGTTCTCTTAAAGGTGCACTCTGCCATGTTTAAAATTCAGAGACTGCTAGAAGGAGGTGGTCCCCCAGGTCTCCCATCTGAATGCTGTTACTGTCATCTAATTGTCCTGACACCTTCCCTGAGATGGGCTGGGCTGAAGGGATGGAGTTCTGACGTAAGAGGGAGACGGAAGGGTTTTTGAGCACCTAGAGTGGGTGCTTGGGAAGCAGGACATACAATAGGGCTTTACCCAACCAAGGAGAGGGATGTGAGGGTGCTGGGCCCTGGGAGTTGGGGCACAGAGAGAGGGGCCTCTAGCGGGGCTAGAAACAGTCCTAAATAAGCTGTGAGAGGACCCCCCAGCCCAGGTGCAGCTATGACCTACGTGCTGAGGGCAGTGGTATCCCTAGCTTTCTGTTCTGAGGATCCACAGGGTTGGTGCCTCGATGGGTGAGATGCTGGGCAAACAACAGCTACAGGGGAGCTCTTCATTGTGAGGACTAGAGAACCCCTCCATCTCTTACTCAGGATGTGGGGACCAGAGGGACATTTGAGGAAGGGGCTACTTTGGGCTGGGCTTGGGCACTGGAGTGAGAGGGGATGAGAGGACAGGGAGAGGCTTGGTGGAGGGGAGTGAGTAGATTCACACAGCGGGTACTGGAGCAATCATGAAGTTTGGGTACTGCCCTCTCTCAGGCCCAGGCCCATTGAGAATGGATGGAAAGAGGGGGCTTGCGGCACTGCAGTAAGCCAGGCTCCCAGCCCAGGGGAACCCAACAATTTGAGTCCATCCTCTGCTCTCCAAGGCCCTGGCTCTTTCATCTCCCACCTCCCTTTTACATTTATCCTCGTGGAGTCTGTTTTATGCCTAGGTCTCCAGGCTCGGGGTATATGGTGGTACTCAGATGGGGAGACTGAGGCACAGGCAATTGTATCCCAGGATTACTTAAGGTCCTATTATTCTAGTGGCACCCAATAAATTAGCCAAAACATATTAAGTACTCGCTGTGTGCTTGGCACTGTTCTAAAGCACTTTATCTGTACTTTAGTATCCTCAAACAATCCCCATGCAGTAGGTCCTATCATTATCTTCATTTCCAAATGAAGCTAAGAGAGGTTGGGTAACTTGCCATTAGTCACACAGCTTGTATGTGAGCTGTAGAGCCAGGACTCAAATGCAGGCCAGCTGTCTTTAGAGAATGCCCTCAACCCCCTGCATACTGCCTCCCAAGCTACAAGGCCACCATGATTTCCTACCGTGTGCCCAGAGGTGAACTGGTGCAATGGAGGAGTAATCCAAGAAATGGAACTGATATGCACGCACACACACAAACACCTACCCGTGCTTGTGCAAACGTGGCTACATTCAGTGTCACCCCTAAGTGTTCCCACGTGCACACAACCCTCTCTCTCTCCGCAGCCCAGGCACATGAGCGTGCACAGATTATTTGCAGGGAGGGAATGGAGACCAGACCTCTCCCCTCTCCTCCCTCTTTGACTTGAATGGGCAGGGCTCAAGCTTCTCTATCCCCTCCTAGCTCCCACTGGCTTGGGAATCCTCTCTCTTCCACACTTCCCTGCCCTCCAAACCTCCTCCCCCAGCCCCTTCCTGGCTGTTGGCTTCTTCCTGTAGCAGCAGCTGACTCCACTTAGATGCTGGCAGTCCCTGTCCCAGATCAAAGGCAGGGCGGCTAATTGTGCGTCTTAAGGAGCCCCCCACCCCCAGTGCTCTGGGCAGCCCAGCTGGCCAAGGCCCCTCCCCTCTCCCTCTCCAGCTGGCCAGATGGCACAGTGCCTGCATCTGCCCCAGACAGTCGGGGCCAGGACCGAAACTGGGGCCCTGAATAAGAGCTGGGGGCAGACCCAATGGGCTGGACTTCTCTGAGGCCTGAATGCTTGGATCAGAGGATGACCACACAAGCCCTGCCCAGTCACTCCTTCAGTGGCTGTAACAGCTGCCAGAGGCCATTAGGATGGTGTCTTTAGCTGCCTGGGGTAGGTAGGGGTGTTCTCTGTAGGCTGTGGGCTTTCTCCAGATTCCTCTAGGCCTGGCCTTGAATGTAACAGAGCCTGGAAAATGGTGTTTGGGTTGGCCCAGCACATTCCCCTGGACCAGCATCTTGCTCTTTCCTGGTGCCATGCATAGACAGGGCCATAGGACTGGGAAATGGGCTACCTGGGTTTCTTACTCAGCAGCTTGTCTTCCCCAGAGCCAATGTCCTTCAGCAGAAGGTGGCCAGGCCTGCTGGGAGAGCTGGGGCTGCGTCCAGCTCCATAACTCCTGCGACCTCGGGCATCTCTCCTGGTTGGCTCTCTGGGATCAGTGAGGCCTCCAAGTCCTCCCGGTCTTTGGAACTGATGTAGAAGGACCCAATTTTGTTTTGTTTTGTTTTTCTGAATCTCTGGCCTCTACCAAGCCATCAGCCTCCAGATGGGTTCTGGGCTTCCCCCACAGGTGTCTATGGCACAGGTGGGTTCTTCTCCTAGTGTGGGAGCTGTTATTACCCTTAGTTTCTCCCACTGCTTGAACTCTCTCAGGTTCACAGGCTGGTCAGTGACCGGTACCAGAACCTGCCCCTCGCCAGTCCTTTCTCAGATGCAGAATAAGGAAGAAGCAGCTTGCAGGTCCCAGAGCCCGACCCTTCTCCGCAAGTAGGCCTCCCCCTGCCACAGGCCCGGAGGATGGCTCAGGCTTGGGAACACCAAGGAGGAAAGCAGTGTAGACAAGTCCTGGACTCCTGAGAGTGGCTCATCAGGGAGTCTTTGCGCCCTTAAGCGTCTCAGGAAGGCATCTACCTTAGCTAACCGTTCCTTCTCGGTGTTCAACACCACTATGTGCTTAACCCTGAGCAGGCGGTGGGCTCACCTCCAGCATCCTTCAACCAACCTCTTCAGCTGACCTCGACCGACCACAAGCTGGTCGGTGGCTGGTGGCTGGGCGATGCCCTTTTCTGAGGAGAACTACTGGGATGTCCAGACAGGCAAAGGGGAAATTCTGCTGGCTCTTTTGTTTGCCTCTCACATGTGGCCATCAGATAGTGTTCTTTGATGGGCCTAAGGGGGTGGCTGCAGGCAGGAAATCTTGGGGCCGGGAACTTTAGGACACCTTCTCCTCTTACTTACCCTTCTGCCCATTAACATCTCCTGGGGCCCTGAATTCCATCACTGGTAATATTTTTTAGGTTAAAATTTGCCTTCTTTCTGCAGGCTTATCTTAAAATTGCAGATATCGCATGAGAGGTAGTAGCTTAAGTCCCTGATGATTAAAAAAAATTAATGTTTACTAGATACTTTCTGTCCAGCAGGAGAGATATAGTCACAATTCTGAACTTGCTAAGGGTGAAGCAAGGGAAAGGAGTTCAAAACGGAGGGCTGTGGGAGAGACCTCTCCCATTCCATTGTGTGCAGAACTTCCAGTGTGATTTCTGCCCCTCTTTGAATCTATGCCCTTGTACCAGATTCTCCCCCAACACTGGGCCTCTACTTCCTCTCAGTATGGTGAGAAGGTTGGGCAGGGAGGGCAGAGGGATGGGATGTGGAGGCTCCTCAAAGGCTGTTTCCTGTGTCTCTCTGCGCAGGTTTCCGAGAGAGTGCCTTCGCCTACGCCATCTCGGCAGCTGGCGTGGTGCACGCAGTATCCAACGCCTGCGCCCTGGGCAAGCTGAGGGCCTGTGGCTGCGACGCGTCCCGACGCGGGGACGAGGAGGCCTTCCGTCGGAAGTTGCACCGCCTGCAGCTGGAAGCGCTGCAGCGCGGTAAGGGCCTGAGCCACGGAGTTCCCGAGCACCCTTCCCTGCCTCCTGCCAGCTCAGGCCTGCAGGACTCCTGGGAGTGGGGCGGCTGCAGCCCCGACGTGGGTTTCGGAGAGCGCTTCTCTAAAGACTTTCTGGACTCCCGGGAGCCTCACAGAGACATCCATGCGCGCATGAGGCTCCACAACAACCGAGTGGGGAGGCAGGTGAGAACCCCATCCCTCTGGGCCTGCTCCAGACCCCTCTGCCTAGGGCCCCTCCCCTCCCCCAGGCGTATGTCTCCTCTGGGGACCACACCACTCTCCCTAATTCAGCAACGTTCTCATTGCCCCCTCCTAATTCAGTCATCAGATGTGTTTTGGATAACTACTGTGTGCTAGGCGCTGGACTAGGCCTGGTGATATGGGGATAAAACAACCCCTGCCCTGGGGCAGCTCCCCTTCCACGGAGCAGCCTGCTTCTCCCGTCTCCTGCTGTGAGTAGTGGGGAGAGCTCTGGGCTGCAGTCAGGACCTCAGAGTCTAGGCCCAGCTTTGCAAGTCTGTCTCTCCCCCTGTAAAATGAGAAGGTTGGACTGCATCATCCATAAGGCTCCCCAGCACAAATGTTCCATGATTCGGTGCTTTCCTATGCCAGGACCCCCCTCGTCTCCCAGGCTTTCTGTGCAGAAAGAGGGATTCCTGCAAAGGGAGATCCCTAGGGGCCACTGTGGTACTGTGTTATGTTGTCATCCTCCTTTCTCCCCCCCACCCCCCAATGTTCATACTACCTCAAAGGTCATTTATTTAAGAGAGAGAGAAAAGAAGAAGGAGAGGGAGAGGGAGAGGAAGAAGAAGAGGAGGAGGAGAGGAAGGAAGGAAGGAAGGGAGGGAGGGAGGAAAGAAAGAAAGGGGAAGTAATAATATCCTGCATTTAATTTATTGAGTGCTTACTCTGTGTTAGGCACTGCCTGGAGCATTTTACTACATCCTATTTCACCCTTACACCTACCCATGAGGGTTCTATTATTAGCCTCATGTTCAGATACGGAAAGTGAGGCACAGATAGACTAAGAAGCTTGAGGAAGGTGATGCAACAAGTGAGAAAGCGGCAGAGGCAGGATTCATCCCCAGGCAGTTGAGCCCTGAGCCCCTTTGTTCTATAGTGTAGTCTACACTAAGTTGCCTCTCTGGCCCTCATGGTGACTCAGCACCCTCTTTCCCTGGCTATTCCACCCCATCCCTTCTCTTGGCCCTGCCCAGCCTGCTCAGGCCTTGTCTCTGGCTTCCCCTCACTCTAGCTGGTACTTTCTCCATCTCACTCCCCTTTCTCCTGGCTTCTCAGCCCAGGCCAGTTCACCTTCTTCTTCCACAAAGACTGGAGCTGATTCAGCTCTTCCATCATGACCGAGACGTGATGTAAACTGAGGCATACCCACCCTCAGGTCACGTCCAGCTCCCACCCAGTCCTGTCCGGTCCGTGAAGCTCTTTTCCCAAGCTTTGATACTATCCTAGCCCATACCAGCAGTGCCTCCTCCTCCTTGTTAAACTGGTTAATTAATGGCTGCTGCCTGTGGGAAGCAGATGTTCTGGAGCTGTTGGCCAGGGGAGGCACTGGGCTGCTTTCCACGTGGTGCTGACACCACAGGCTGCACATACAAGCTGCAGAGCCCTTTAAGACTTGGAGGAATGGGGTCCCTCTCTTATGGCCCTACTGCCCAGGTTTGGGGGACCCAGATCATTTATTGGAGTGGGGGGGGTTAGCGGGGGGGGGGGGATGTGGCCAATTTCCTCTGGGGTCTCTGGTGAGGATAATGTGAAGGCGCTTTTTGGGAGGAGGCTCAGGAGAGCAGTCTGAGAGCTGGGCAGGGGCTGGGTAGGTTGTATTCCTGTAACTAGTTCCCTTGGAGGCCTGGGAAACTCTCTCCGCTTTCATTGCCCTGGGGGTCTGGCTCTTTGGGTTCCCTTTGGTTCTGTACTCAGGTAGGGCCGTTGGTCCCTGTTGGTGCTCACTGTTTCCCAGGAGGAATGGTGGCACTCAGCACTGGGCAGAGTAAGTGCCAGG
>NW_020175039.1:5456186-5509157 GCF_003031525.2 Neophocaena asiaeorientalis asiaeorientalis | reverse complement strand
CTTAGGCTCCCTGAAAAGTGCTGCAGGGCCCAGAGGAGTTAAGATGCTTTTTCAGCCTCCCCACAGCCTCCGCTCACTGCCTGGAGTGAGGCCAGAGGCTTTGGGGCTGGGATGTAGTGGGGCCAGCACACCCCGGCTCCTGGTCCTGAGGGTTGGAAGGAGAGGGAATTTCCCTGAGGATCTGGGGTCCCCCCTCAGGAAGCAAGAGCCTAGAGCCCCAAGGGCCCCCCTGCAGCTGCTGGGATAGGCGGGGGGTGGGGGGAGAGGAGGGGAAGCAGGAAGGAGGGAATTCCCCCAGGGTCAGGCCGGGTGGGAGGTGGATGCGAGAGCAGCAGAAAGGTAGGCAGAACTCTTCTCCTGGCCGCCTGGTTTAGGAGATGTGCCACCCACCCACCCACTTGGGGCCTCAGCTTTTGCCTCCGTTCAATGGGGGTTGGTTTCCAGAGCCTCTGAGAGTCTCGAGGGCCGGTGTCTGCGACGGGAGGAGGCCAGTGGGGCTGGCCGCGGGCGTCACCCCTCCCCGTGCCTCCCTCTGCAGGCGGTGATGGAGAATATGCGGCGGAAGTGCAAGTGCCACGGCACGTCAGGCAGCTGCCAGCTCAAGACGTGCTGGCAGGTGACGCCGGAGTTCCGCGCTGTAGGGGCACTGCTACGTAGCCGCTTCCACCACGCCACGCTCATCCGGCTGCACAACCGCAACGGCGGCCAGCTGGAGCCGGGCCCCGCGGGGCCACCCTCGCCAGCCCCGGACATTCCGGGGCCTCGGCGCCGCGCCGGCACCGCCGACCTGGTCTACTTCGAGAAGTCGCCCGACTTCTGCGAGCGCGAGCCGCGCCTGGACTCGGCGGGCACCGTGGGCCGCCTGTGCAACAAGAGCAGCGCGGGCCCGGACGGCTGCGGCAGCATGTGCTGCGGCCGCGGCCACAACATCCTACGCCAGACGCGCAGCGAGCGCTGTCACTGCCGCTTCCACTGGTGCTGCTTCGTGGTCTGCGAGGAGTGCCGCATCACCGAGTGGGTCAGCGTGTGCAAGTGAGCGGACGGCTCGCCTCCCTGTGCCTGGTCCTCTGCGGCTTGCGATGTTGGCCGGGCAGCGTCGCCTTGGCTCCTGGGAGTGGAGGATGGACCACAAAATCTTACAGGAACCTCCCAGCTCTGAGGTCGTCAAGACTGCAATCACGGGACAGTTCAGGCCCGCTCAGACCCCCTGCTCACTTCTGTGGCCTCCAGGATCGGTTTGCCTCCCGGGTCTCTGACCCAAGCTCAGACAGTTCCGTTGGGCTGGCGGTTGCCCCACACTCTAGGGCAGTGTCAGCCAGGCATCCTCTGGGCCTGCCTCCTTTCATCTCTTCACCCCTACCCCTGGAGGGGGAGGGAATGAATGGAAGCTGCTGGGGAGGGGGAGGAGGATTAAAAAGAAGAAATGGACATCACTGAGCTGAAGTGATTCTGTGGAGGCCTCAGACACCCTCCCCCACTGGCCTCTGTCCCTCATCATTTAACAAATATTTATTTTTGCACTCTTTGTGGCCTGGCACTCTGTGGGGGATAAGAGGAGCTGGGGATACAGATGTGAATGCGAGATACAAGACCTGCTCTCTTGGAGTTTACATTCAGGCTGGGGAAGATGAACAATAAACAAGAAAACACACAAACAAGGTCATTTCAGACAATGCTAAGTGCTGTGAAGAAAATAAAGCAAAGTGCTGGATGTAGAGTGATTTGTGGGGAGTGGGGCCCCTCTAGATAAAGCTACTGGTTGGGGAAGACCTCATGCTGAGACTGCATGGGGAGGAGAGCCATGCACAAATTGAGGGTAAGGGCTTTTCAGGCAGAGGCCATGTGAATGCAAAAGCTCTGAGGACAGAAAGATCTCAGGAGGAGCAGCAAAGAGGCCAGTGTGATTGGAGTGAAGAAGTCAAGGGACAGATTAACAGCAGAGGAGCTGCTGGAGGGGGGTGGGGGATGGGGAATGGTCACATTATGCATCCTTCCAGGCCAAGGTAAGGGATTTTATGTAAGAGGAATGGGAACCTTCAGAGGGTCTTAGGCAGGCAAATGTCATGGTCTGATTCCCACACTGCTTGCTGTCTGGGGAACTGAAAGGCAGGGGACAAGTTGACAGCAGGCAGCCAGTTAGGAGACCACAGCCATCTTCCAAACCAGAGATGAGGCCTGGGCTAGATGGAGGCAGTGGGGAAGTTGGCAAGGAGCTGGATCAGGAGCCCTGGTTGCCAGAGCTCTAGCTGTCCACCTTGTGCCTGAGCCCTCTGCCACAAGCCAGGACGAGTGTCGGCCAGTAGCACCCGTCGGCAGAGACAGGAGGTACTCTGAGAGGAGTAATCCTGGGCAAGACCCAGCTCAACCCAGCCAGCCCAGCGCCCCAGGGAGCAGGTGGGGCTAGGAGGTGCGGCCTGGAGAAGGGTGGCAGGGGAGGGCCAGGAGACTCGCTGTCTGGATTCTGGTCTCTCTGAGTCCAGGCAGGGGAGGCGGGGTATGTAAGTAAGGCTGGGGGTGGGGGGATATCCTTCCTGGGTCTCTTGTGCCCCCAGATCCTCAGCTCAGGATGTCCCTTGGCAGGTCGGCCAGCCCCCCCTCCACACCCCCATAAGAACGCTGCTAAGCTGGCGGCCTGGGTCCAGCATTGCGCTCTCCTTGGCTCTCAGATCTGATGTTTTTCTGGAACAGACCCTCAAGGAGGAGGCAGTGGAGAGGGAGGTGGGGTCAAGTTCTCGGGGAAAGAACACTTCACCAACTTCATCCAGGCCTCCTGCTGCTCACAGTGGAGAGTCCTGTGCCTGCCTCAGTTCACCCCAGAGTGGCACCCTTCTCGATGAACCAACCAAGGATGAAGTCTTATTCCTTTTCCCAGTTGCCAGCCTACCTGCATCTCCATACTTCCCTGGCCCTGACCCACGTTTCCCTACCCCTGGGTAGGGCTGAGAAGGAAAGGAGGCTCTCATGGTGATGCACGCCTGCAGGCCCACCACGCGCTTGCCCGAAGCTTCCTTCCCTCCAACTCCTGCATCCCAGCAGCTCTCAGACATGACTAAGGCAGCAGGACATTTCACATGCTCAGTTCTGCTGCCTCTGTAGAGGACAGGGTTTCTCTCCCCATCCCCCTAAAGACAGTACCACAGGCAGGCGGGTGAGAGTCCCCCAGGAGGAGGGGTGGGCAGGAGCAGCCAGACACACCTGCTTCATTCCTTTCCTCTTGTTCACCCAGGAGAAAGCTTTGGGGGCTGGGTTCGCTGCCTCCTCCCTCCCTCCCATTCTGGGTAGGAGGGAAGGGAGGGGCAATGAAGGCCTGGGGGGGTACTCCCACCCCCTGCCCAGCCCCCAGCAGTGTCCGCTACAGCGTTAGCTGTGGCTTCAGCCTCCTCTGCCTTCCAGGCTTTAAGAGGACAGAGTTGGGGGAGGAGAGACTGAAGATGAGAGACACCGGATGAGGGCTGGGATAAGGAGGTAGGAGCTGTAACACTGCAGAGCAGCTGCCTCTAGAGGGAGGGGTGGGCCATGGGGTGGGACAGGGGACTGGACACCAGGCTGTGGGGGACATATCCCAGTCAAGTCCAATCATGGTGATCTGATACATGCTAGCTTTACCTGTAAAGGGAGAGAGGAAAAGTTGGAGAAGGAACAAATAGGGTGTTGCCCACCCCCATCCTTTCTCTGGGCCTGAAGCTGACTAGAGTCTGGACCAAAGCTGAACCCCACATTTGAAAAGGGGTGTATGGGATTTGGTTGACCCTAAAGGGAGATATGGAGGTGATAAGGGGTGGGAAAATGGGGCCCAAGAGGCCCCGGGTTTATTCACTCTGGCTACGAGTGAGGCAGAAATCAATGTGCTGGTTGGAAATAGGGGAAATGGGCTGAAATAAAGGGGGACGGTGGAAGTAAACAGGAGGAACTTGCCAAGAGCTAGGAGAGGACCAAGGTTCAGATTTGGAAATAAGAATAGAGGGTGGACCACACTTCACTCAGAGGGGGAGGAAGCCATCCCCACCCCCAACACCTTTCACCTTGATGGACATTGGGCCAACTCCTTGCAGGAGGAAAAAATAGCATGGAGCCTGGATGGTCCCAAAGGGAAGAAGGGAGGGAAGTAAGAGAGAATGAGGTGGTGGATAGATCAGCAGGCAGTGGTGGGTTAAAGGTCAGGGAGAGGCAGCCAGACTGGGGTGGGGATCAGAACCCAGGCATCCTGCTTTTTTGTCGCCCAAGGTCCCAGGGTCAGAAAAAAGAGGAAGGGAGAGGCAAAGGTAGAGGCCTCGGCAGCTGTAGGAGGGCCAGGTGGGTGAGAAACGAGGTCAGGGGCATCCCGGCCCTCCCTCGCCTTCCTCCGAATTAATGCGCCCCCAGCTAGCCCCCGGCAGGGGGCCTTCCACGTTGGAGCTTGGCCAGGCCCTAGTCGCGGCCTCCCTCTACCCCTCCCACCCCACCTTCTCATGTGGTTGCCGGCAGCTGCCTGCGGTCGCCCCAACTCCTGCGCTCAAGGCAACGGGGACTTTCCAACAGGGGAAAAAATGACTTAATGAGAGTGGGAGCTGGGGCGGGAGGGACAGGTCCCTGTAATCACCGCTCTGCTGTGGGGCCTGCGCGCCTCCGGGCCTTTCCCTGGCTTCCTGCTGTCAGCGCCCCCCTCGGGCTCTGTGGGGGGAGGGGGACGGGCTGGCGCAGGGGATCCCTTTTCAAGTTCCAGGCTCTTTGGGGCCCTCCGGCTGCCTTTGTTCCCTAGGCTTGCCCTGCGTGGAAACTGAGACGCCCCGTGATCCCTCTCTGGACTTTGTCCTTGAAGTTGGGGGGTGGCAGTCCTTCCCAGGAGCCACGGTCCTCTGCTGGTGGATTAGAGGGGTGCGGGATCGTGGAGAGCCCTTTGCCACTTCGCGGCTGCGCACTCCCAAACGCCTCCGGTTGCTGTGGCAACCAGGGCAGTTGAGGTGTGTCCGCAGGGCTGGGAGGCGCCCACCCCACCCCTCTTTTCTCGCAGCCCTCCGGGCCAGGCCGGGCCGCTGCGGTGCGCGGGGGTGGGGGGTGTGCCGTTACCATGGCAAGGGTGCGCTAGGAGGGCACATTCTTCCCCAGGGTGGGAGCGCCCCGGGGATACGAGAAGGGGGGGGTGATGGGGGCGGTATAAAGGGGAGGCGAGAGGGTCAGAACGAGGGAGGAGTCTCGGACAAGACGCTCCAGGGCTTCTGGGGTTGGGATGGGGAGTTTGGAATCTGCCCCCGCCACCCCCAGATCTCCGGAGATGTCCCGGTCCTCCCCCCTCACTCTCGCTGGGGTTCAAGCCCCTAAACCCCGTTTCTGGGGAAGGGATCCGAACTACCGACCCCGAAGGTCTTTTGGCTTCCTCCGAGGTCTGGTTCGCCGAGCTCAGTGTCCATCCCCTCCCCCCGCAAGCGGAGCTGCATCCCAGACTGCGACCCGAAGCCCTGCAATTAAGCCCCTCGCCCTCCCCTGCGCCGCCCGCGGGTCCTCTGCCTGGCAGGGCCTGCACCGCCAATTACAGCATGCGCGCAGCAGCTGATTACTCCGGAGTCCAGGAAGCGGCCGGGGTGGGGACCTCAGCAGGTCCAGGCGGCGGGGTCCCTGGGGTAGTCCCCGGCCAGGGGTCCTTCACTGGAGCTTCGGGCTGCGGCCCTCTAGCCCAGAGTCTCCGCTCCAGACAATACGGGGAGGAGGGTCTACTCGGTGCTCAGTCCTGCGCTGCCTCAGTTCCTCCCTCCTCGAATGCACACTGCACTCAGGGCAGAAAGAGCGCAGGGAGGATGTGTGTGTGTGTGTGTGTGTGTGTGTGTGTGTGTGTACGCAAGAGTTCAATGTTCAAAGCCCTCAAGGCCAGGTCTCTTTCCCGCCGCAGACGATCGCGTGGGTCTCTCCTGGCCCAATGTCCCGCCCGGTGTACCCGGCTCTGTTGTGCTGAGCTAGCCCCAGGGCGGCTGACAGCCGGTATCGCACTTTTCTGGGAATCGGAAAACGGCGCCCCCGCTGGGCAAGAGGCTCCCGCACTTCTACCCCACAATGCAAGGCAGTCCGGGAGCCTGCGGGGCAGCGACGTCGGGTATTCTGCCACCACCTTTGCCCCCTGCCATCCCTTCTTCCCTCTCCCCTCGCCCACCGGTCTGCAGTGGCTAGGGTAGAGCTCAAGTCTCCCGTGGTCCAGCTTCCCACATCTGGCCGGCAGCTGGGACCCGCCCACTTCGAACTGCTGTGGACCCAGCGCCCTCTGTTGGTGCGGAGCTGCGGATCCAGCTTTCCGGCCTGGATCTCCAGCTGCCGCCGCCGGTCTGGGGTATCGCTCCAGTTCCAAGGATTGGGGTTCCACCCATTTGGCGCCCCTTGCCGTTGGTTACACCCCACCCTCTGCCTCACGTCGCTCCCAAATCCGACTTTTTGGGCCCTTTGCTCTTTGCCGGCCGCGGCCTCTCTGACTCTCTTTCCTCGGTCTTTGCGTGCTCAAAACCTTGTCCGGTGGAGGAAAAAATAGCATGGAGCCTGGATGGTCCCAAAGGGAAGAAGGGAGGGAAGTAAGAGAGAATGAGGTGGTGGATAGATCAGCAGGCAGTGGTGGGTTAAAGGTCAGGGAGAGGCAGCCAGACTGGGGTGGGGATCAGAACCCAGGCATCCTGCTTTTTTGTCGCCCAAGGTCCCAGGGTCAGAAAAAAGAGGAAGGGAGAGGCAAAGGTAGAGGCCTCGGCAGCTGTAGGAGGGCCAGGTGGGTGAGAAACGAGGTCAGGGGCATCCCGGCCCTCCCTCGCCTTCCTCCGAATTAATGCGCCCCCAGCTAGCCCCCGGCAGGGGGCCTTCCACGTTGGAGCTTGGCCAGGCCCTAGTCGCGGCCTCCCTCTACCCCTCCCACCCCACCTTCTCATGTGGTTGCCGGCAGCTGCCTGCGGTCGCCCCAACTCCTGCGCTCAAGGCAACGGGGACTTTCCAACAGGGGAAAAAATGACTTAATGAGAGTGGGAGCTGGGGCGGGAGGGACAGGTCCCTGTAATCACCGCTCTGCTGTGGGGCCTGCGCGCCTCCGGGCCTTTCCCTGGCTTCCTGCTGTCAGCGCCCCCCTCGGGCTCTGTGGGGGGAGGGGGACGGGCTGGCGCAGGGGATCCCTTTTCAAGTTCCAGGCTCTTTGGGGCCCTCCGGCTGCCTTTGTTCCCTAGGCTTGCCCTGCGTGGAAACTGAGACGCCCCGTGATCCCTCTCTGGACTTTGTCCTTGAAGTTGGGGGGTGGCAGTCCTTCCCAGGAGCCACGGTCCTCTGCTGGTGGATTAGAGGGGTGCGGGATCGTGGAGAGCCCTTTGCCACTTCGCGGCTGCGCACTCCCAAACGCCTCCGGTTGCTGTGGCAACCAGGGCAGTTGAGGTGTGTCCGCAGGGCTGGGAGGCGCCCACCCCACCCCTCTTTTCTCGCAGCCCTCCGGGCCAGGCCGGGCCGCTGCGGTGCGCGGGGGTGGGGGGTGTGCCGTTACCATGGCAAGGGTGCGCTAGGAGGGCACATTCTTCCCCAGGGTGGGAGCGCCCCGGGGATACGAGAAGGGGGGGGTGATGGGGGCGGTATAAAGGGGAGGCGAGAGGGTCAGAACGAGGGAGGAGTCTCGGACAAGACGCTCCAGGGCTTCTGGGGTTGGGATGGGGAGTTTGGAATCTGCCCCCGCCACCCCCAGATCTCCGGAGATGTCCCGGTCCTCCCCCCTCACTCTCGCTGGGGTTCAAGCCCCTAAACCCCGTTTCTGGGGAAGGGATCCGAACTACCGACCCCGAAGGTCTTTTGGCTTCCTCCGAGGTCTGGTTCGCCGAGCTCAGTGTCCATCCCCTCCCCCCGCAAGCGGAGCTGCATCCCAGACTGCGACCCGAAGCCCTGCAATTAAGCCCCTCGCCCTCCCCTGCGCCGCCCGCGGGTCCTCTGCCTGGCAGGGCCTGCACCGCCAATTACAGCATGCGCGCAGCAGCTGATTACTCCGGAGTCCAGGAAGCGGCCGGGGTGGGGACCTCAGCAGGTCCAGGCGGCGGGGTCCCTGGGGTAGTCCCCGGCCAGGGGTCCTTCACTGGAGCTTCGGGCTGCGGCCCTCTAGCCCAGAGTCTCCGCTCCAGACAATACGGGGAGGAGGGTCTACTCGGTGCTCAGTCCTGCGCTGCCTCAGTTCCTCCCTCCTCGAATGCACACTGCACTCAGGGCAGAAAGAGCGCAGGGAGGATGTGTGTGTGTGTGTGTGTGTGTGTGTGTGTGTGTGTACGCAAGAGTTCAAAGCCCTCAAGGCCAGGTCTCTTTCCCGCCGCAGACGATCGCGTGGGTCTCTCCTGGCCCAATGTCCCGCCCGGTGTACCCGGCTCTGTTGTGCTGAGCTAGCCCCAGGGCGGCTGACAGCCGGTATCGCACTTTTCTGGGAATCGGAAAACGGCGCCCCCGCTGGGCAAGAGGCTCCCGCACTTCTACCCCACAATGCAAGGCAGTCCGGGAGCCTGCGGGGCAGCGACGTCGGGTATTCTGCCACCACCTTTGCCCCCTGCCATCCCTTCTTCCCTCTCCCCTCGCCCACCGGTCTGCAGTGGCTAGGGTAGAGCTCAAGTCTCCCGTGGTCCAGCTTCCCACATCTGGCCGGCAGCTGGGACCCGCCCACTTCGAACTGCTGTGGACCCAGCGCCCTCTGTTGGTGCGGAGCTGCGGATCCAGCTTTCCGGCCTGGATCTCCAGCTGCCGCCGCCGGTCTGGGGTATCGCTCCAGTTCCAAGGATTGGGGTTCCACCCATTTGGCGCCCCTTGCCGTTGGTTACACCCCACCCTCTGCCTCACGTCGCTCCCAAATCCGACTTTTTGGGCCCTTTGCTCTTTGCCGGCCGCGGCCTCTCTGACTCTCTTTCCTCGGTCTTTGCGTGCTCAAAACCTTGTCCGGCGACCTAACTGTCCCCCAACCTCCCATCCTCTCTAGTCGTCCAGGCTACGAGGGCAAGTACTGAGGTGCGATCTCTTGGAGCCCAATGTGAAAGTCCGCAAATAGGAACATGATTACATAAATCGCCGCCCATTTGTTCAATGGGATTCCTCGCAGTGCCCTTAAAAATGAGGTAGTTTGAAGTATATTTAGGGACTGAGACTGAGTGTTTCCTCTTTATGGGGGGGGGGCGTGTGTGTGCAAGGTACAAAATAGCACAGGGAAGGATCCCTCCTTTATCGCAACAAAAATTATAGATGTCATTTGCATTTTTAAAGTCTAAAGTAAGCAGTAAAATGCTAACAGAAATCATTTTTTGGATGATGGAATTATAGGTGATTTAAAATTTGTCTCTACTTTATCTACATTTTTCGTTTATCTATAATGAACATGTAATACTTCGGCACAATAAAAATTCCATATCCAGAATATTTTTGCCCAAAACGTGAGAATCGAATTACATCATTAGAATACATTAAATTTTAAAAAGAACCCTTTAAAAGTAGGAATTAGGGAGACCTCCTGACAAGAGCTAATATGGTTATGTCATTGGGATTTTCTTTTTAAAATCATAAAACTTTGTAGGGAAAGCAGGCTTCCAACCTCTGAACTTCAGGGCCTAGGGAACTGAGAAGTTGTTAGAGGGTCCTCAAACCCACATGCATATCCAGTATTGTTGCGAATGGAACCGCTGATTTATTGTACTGCATGTGTATAAAGATGCTGTCATGATTAACAACATAGAAAATAATTTTAATACCTTTTTCTCAGTCTTGATCCTCTTTGGTCTCTTTGCAGCACTACACTTCATTAAATGTCCTCCCCTTAGACATATTCAATCCTTTAGTCCACGTGTTTGATGTTGCCCTGCCTAGTTCTCTCATTCTCCACTGCCTCAGGGATTCCATTCACTCTTTCCTTCTCTTTTTTCTTTTTATTTGGTGTAACAGAAAAGTTACAACAATAGTACAAAGAACTTTCCCCTTCCCTGAACTTGAGAATAAATTGCCTACACAATGCCTCATCACCCCTAATACTTTAATGTATATACTTTAGTGTATATTCTCCTACATAACCTAATACAATGCTCACAATCAGGAAATTAACATTGATACATTAATACTGTCTAACTCCCAGACCTTACTGAACTTTCATCAATTGGCCTAACGATGAAAAGATCCAGTCCAGAATTATTCATTGCATTTAGTTGTCATGTCTTTCCAGTCTCCTGCAGTCTGAGACAGTTCCTAAGATTTCCTTTACTTTTATGACCAGGATGATTTAGAAGGCTACAGACCTATTACATTGTAGAATGTCCCTCAACTTGGGTTTATCTGTTGTTTCCTCATGATTAGATTCAGGCTATATGGCTTCATGCAGCAATATCACAGATGTGAGTGTTTCACTCATTGCTTCATTATTTATTCTGATGCTTAGAATTTCCCAGACTCGGCCAGCTGCCAGGCTGGCTTCTGTCACCACAGTTCTTTGAGTGCTTCCTTACTTCCTGGCACAAGAAGATGTTCAGGGCTCATCTTGTACTTTCTCTGCTCAAGTCCTGTAATCAGCCATTTCTCCAAGGGACTTTGTTTCTTTTAGTAGAGAATGGTATTTAGAAATCAAGATCTGGGTGCCAGGTGTGCTCATTGTTCTTGGGATATCACTGCTTCCGGGCCTTTTATGGAGAGTGCTAGGAAATTTGTGTATGATTAAACACACATTATTTATCTATCTATCATTTATCAAAGTATGTAGAAAACCATGTGTTCACACAATGCCTTCAATTCCCATCCAACACTCTAGGATTTATTCTAATTTTCTCCCTTTTTATTTGTGTAACTTCCTTCTCCCTTCTTGTTGGAGTAATCCCTTTGTAAGTAACATGTTCCTGACTGCTGCTGCTGCCCCCTCCACTCCCCTTGCAGACATCCTCTTCTTGCATCTTGGCCTTGATAACCTATGACAGCCTAATGTCCACTCTGCCCCCACATGGATGCTTCCCTTTGTTAGCCCCACATCATGGCTTTTCAGCCAGAAAAACTAGTTCAGAAAGGCGGGCAGGCAGGAAGGCTGGAAACAATTTTACTCTCTTGAGGCTTAGGAATAATTCTCAATCTTTCCTATTCGGTAAATGCCAAAGGATCTTCCTGTTGAAAACTCTGGAGGCACTGGACTCCTTTATTTCTCTGACGCCTCACATCCAACCCATCAGCAGATCTTGCTGGTTCTCCTTCAGTTTATATCTAGAGTTTGGTCACATGTCATCTCCTCCGTCATTGCCATCATGGTGCAAGAGACCATGGTCTCTTGCCTTGAATGACTGCAATTATCTCTTAGTTGATCTCCCTGCTTCTGCCCTTACAAACTACCAGTATACTCTATACACAGCAACCAGAGTGATCCTTTTGAAGTATTAATCATGGAGTGCACCTCCTCTGCTCAAAATTGTCCAAACTCTTCCTATTTCACTCAGAACAAGAGCCAAAGTACTTATAACGACAGGGCCTTACAAGATCTGCTCCCTACCACCTGCACCTCTACTTCTGCCCTCCTTCTACTCTGCCCTCATCCATTTTGCTTTGCCACACTGACCTCCTAGAAGTTCTTTGAACAAAACAAATTGTCCAACCTCAGTATCTTTGCACTCATTATTCTCTCTGCCTGAAATATGTTTCCAATAGAAAACTACATGGATGTTGCCCCCCTGCATTCAGGACTTGACTCAAACATCTTTTTCCAAGAAGGGCCTTGGGCTTCCCTGGTGGTGCAGTGGTTGAGAGTCCACCTGCCGATGCAGGGGACACGGGTTCGTGCCCCGGCCCAGGAAGATCCCACATGCCGCGGAGCGGCTGGGCCCGTGAGCCATGGCCGCTGAGCCTGCGCGTCCGGAGCCTGTTCTCTGCAACGGGAGAGGCCACAACAGTGAGAGGCCTGCGTACCGCAAAAAAAGAAAAACAAAAACCAAGAGGGGCCTTTACAGAGCATCCTATCTAAAAGAGCAGAACTTCTCTTACCTTTACCTTCCTTTATTCTTCTTCAGAGTATACATCACATATTTGATGTATTTGTGTATTTGTTTACTGTCTGCCTCTATGCTCTATAATGGAAATTCTGTGAGAGCTGAGACTCTCTCTCTCTCCCCCCTCCACTCGCTTTCTATGGCAAGAATGGTACTGAGTACATAGTAGGTACTCAATAGATGTAAGTGAATGAATGAATGAAATGTCTTTGAGAATGACTACCAATCTGTCTTTAGGCCCAGTCTTCCTTTGTAGGATCTTTTCTGAAGTTCCGGCTGCCAGCTAAACACGTTTTGCCATGTGTCTGTGGCACCACAAACTAAAGCTTTATCAAGGCAGTTTCATGATCTCATGTACGTATTTGTTAATATAAGGAATGAAATTTTGTTTTGTTCACTGATGTCTTCTTAACGCCTAGAACAGTGCCTGACATAGAGGAGGCACTCTGTGTTTGTTAAATGAATGAATGAATGATTTCCCCCTCAAACTAGTTCTCCCTGGCTTGCTTCTTCTCTTTGTAACATCATCATTTTCCTAGTTACTAAGGCTCAAATCTCCTGTCAACTTGGACTTTTCCCTCTCCTTTCTTTTCCATATTCCACGAGTGGCCAAAACCTGCCCATTCACTCACTTCATCGGTGCTGTCAATATCATAGCTCATCACACACTCAAATGTCACAACGGCCTCCCAACTGGCCTCCTCAGTCCGCCTCTGTCAGATTTTTCCATTTTTCTCTCCCCTAAAGTGCTCTGATCATGTCATGTCCTCTGGCTGAAGCTTTCAATTGGTCTTTGTACCAAATAGGGCTCTTAACTGCAAACAGTAGAAATGGACTCTGGTTCACTTAGGCAGAAGAGGAATGTACTGGAATGATATCAGGCAGCTCACAGAATTGACAGGAAGCCTCAAGAATCAGGCTCAGGAAATAGGCAGGAATCAAGAGAAGCTAGGCCGCCAGAACCTTATTCAGCTCTTGCTCAGGAGCAGCCTGATTAGGGGGCTGCTTCCTCTGGGCTCTGGGCTGTCTCTCACAAGGCCACCACCACCCTGAGACCTGACTGGTGCTGCCTCGAATCATAAACAGTCATCTGCTTCCTGGGGTCACTTGCCGAAGATTCAGAGTCCTGAGTGGGATCATCAATTTGGCACACCGCTGAGGTCATAGTTCTGTGACATTCCTGCCAGGGGTCAAGGGATGTCTCATTAAGACATCCACTAAGGACGATACTCCAACACAGGAAGGAGGCTCAGATGCTGGGCAGCCTAAGAACCCAGTGTGTACCCATATATGGGTTCCTGAGCATGTCATTGAAGCTCTCCACCATCTGCCACAAAGCATCACCTCTAGTTTTTTCTCCGTTGCACAACGTGTTCCACTGAAGCAGGATTATATGCAGTCCCCTGAGCTGATCCTTCCTGCCTCAGCCCCTTGTAGCAACTGATCTCCAAAGATGGTTCCTATTGAACCACTCTTCCTGATAGTCACACCTAAGTATTGTCTCCTGCCCTTGAATCTGGGATGGCCTGTGATTCATCTTCATGGACAGCATGCTGTGGAAGTGACACTGCATGACTCCCAAAGACAGGGCATAAGAAGTCTTGCAGAGGTTTCCCTGGTGGTGCAGTGGTTAAGAATCCTCCTGCCAGTGCAAGGGACACGGGTTCGAGCCCTGGTCCGGGAAGACCCCACATGCCACGGAGCAACTAAGCCCGTGCACCACAACTACTGAGCCTGTGCTCTACAGCCCGCGAGCCACAACTACTGAGACCACGTGCTGCAACTACTGAAGCCCGTGCACTCTAGAGCCCATGCTCTGCAACAAGAGAAGCCACCGCAATGAGAAGCCCGTGCACTGCAACGAAGAATAGCCCCTGCTCGCCACAACTAGAGAAAGTCTGCGTGCAGCAACGAAGACCCAACGCAGCCAAAAAAAAAAAAAAAAAGAAGCCTTGCAGCTTCTGCCTCAGCCTCTTGGAATATTTACTCTAGGGGAAGCCAGTCACCATGTATGAGGTCCATTTACTCTGAGACAACCATGCTATGAGGAAATCTAAGCAAACACATGCAAAGGCTGTGTGGCGAGAGAAATTCCTGGTTAGTCCCCATCTGTTTCAGCTAATTCAGATGAGATACCAGACACGTGATTTTAAAAAGCCACTTTGGCTTTTTATCCAGCACAGTTGAGCCTTCAGATGACTCCAGCCCCAACCTCCACCTGACTGCAGTTGCATAAGAGACCCCAAGCGAGAACTGCCCAGCTGAGTGTCCCATAGGACTGTGAAGCTAATAATAAATTGTTACTTTAAGCCACTAAAATTGGGGGTGGTTTGTTCCACAATAATAGAGAATCAAAACAGCCCTTTGTGGTACATGCTTTGCTCTCTCTGGAATGTCCCCCCACTCTCCTATCCCATGTACCACTCATATCTGCTTTTGTCAAAAACCTTCTGCTTAGTGTGGTTCAGGGGGTTGAGAGGGGTTGAATCTTAATTTAGTCTCACTATCCCTGTGACCTTGGACAAAATAATTTCTCTGGATCTCAATTTCTGCATCTGCCATATGGAAATAAAAACACATGTCTCCTGGAATTCTTCTGAGTACTAGGTAGAAAATATGTAAAATATCTATGCAACTTGTCCATTTCAGTCTCATTGAATAGAGGTCTTCAGGAGATACCCAGCCTTCTAGACCTGCATCAAATGGCATTCCCAAAGTCTAATTCTTGTCACTTGCAAACTATACAGTTTTGGACAAATCCTTTAAACTTCTTTAAGCCTTACCCTCCTCATTTGTAACACGGGTTTGATGATAATATCTGTGTAATGGGGTTTCTTGCCTGGGCTAGGGACTGGGCTGTCTCATGGTATTAGGCAACACTGCCCCCTTGAGACAGAACACCCAGAACCCTTAAGCCAGGTCCCTTAACCTATACGACATTTGGAAGAGAACGAAACCATGCCCACAATTTGGGTTTGGGGATGAACAGACATGTCTAGTGGGCCAGGGACTGTGGTGGACCCCATACCACAGGGAAGAACAGCAGAATCTCCGAGAGTGCATCACCCTGAGTGAGAAAGGGGTTTCAGTAGAGGGGGGGGAAAGGGTGCATCGAACAGAGAAGAGGGAAGACAGTTATTTGGAATGGTGTGAGGCTGGATACGACCATCTCGTGGCTCAGTGCATCCCCATCTCCCACTCTCCCAGGGTCTTCCTTGTGAAGGAAAGATCTGGGGTATAATGGCAAAGACAGGGACTACCAGGGGTACACATATCTCTACCACTGGAACCCTTTTGAGAAGAAGCAGCAGCAGAATATCATTTTCTACCTCAGAGAGGGAGAGGCATGCCAGGAGGTCATGGGCACAGGGGTCCACTATATGATTTCAGTTGCATCCTGTGCAAAAACAGGGAAAACTAATTTCTGCTGGAAGGCAGAATAGTGGTTACCCCTGCAGGGGAAGTAGTGACTAGAAGGAAACATGAGGGGGATTCTGAGAGCTGGTAATGTTGTGCTTCTTCGTCAAGGGGCTGGTTACACCAGCATGCTCATTTTATAAAAACTTGAGTGCGGGCTTCCCTGGTGGTGCAGTGGTTGAGAGTCTCCCTGCCGATGCAGGGGACCCGGGTTCGTGCCCCGGTCCGGGAAGATCCCATATGCTGCGGAGCGGCTGGGCCCGTGAGCCATGGCCACTGAGCCTGCGCGTCTGGAGCCTGTGCTCCGCAATGGGAGAGGCCACAACAGTGAGAGGCCCGTGTACTGCAAAAAACAAAAAAACAAAAAAGAAAACTTGAGTGCACTTAAGATTTGTGTGCTTTTCTGTATCTTACTTCAATAACAAGTTAAAACACACGCACACACGCACACCTGTGTGGAAGATAAGCAGTCATTTCCCACTTCAAGCCCTTTGAAGTGCAGCCACATCAGCTAAGGGGGTAAGAGATTAGTGAGCTGGAGGCAAGGACCACCTGGTACCTGGCCAGACTTATTTCATTTCTCCCTCCACTCATTCACTCTTTCACTTATGGTTTATTTATTAGCTCCTAAGCATTGAACACTGTACAACATGTAAGGGGATAAAAAGAACTATTAATAGCAGTAGCTTCCACCTATTGAGTGCTTACTTTGGAGTAGGCTCTGAACATACAGACCACTCACAATAATCCCATGAAGTCTCATTACCCGCATCTATCAGTGAAAGAGCCTCAGAAAGATTAACCAAGTTGCTCAAGGTCACATAGCAAGGAAGTGTCTAGATTTTCGTATGAACCTGAGTCTGTGTGAACCCAAAGCTGGGACACTTTTCACTGAGCTACGCTCTCCTCTAGGAATCTAGGGGGAGGAATGATCTGTTCACAAATCGTTCTGCCACGAGGCTTTAGAGCTGGAGTCAGACTGGGTTCAAATTTTGGTCGCATCCTTTTCTGTGACCCTCGGCCGGTTCCTTCACTTTTAAGCCTCAGTTTCCCCATCTGTATAATGAGGGTAAAAATCACATTCTAGTGACCGCCTAGAACAGGCAGTCATTAATATTTTTGCAAAACTCGACCAGAGCCACAGTCAGGCATGGGCACGGGGTGGAAGGCGAATCCCTGACGCCCATTATCTGAACCATTAGGGCCCGGTGGACTTAAATGAGCCGGTGGGCCTTTACAGACCCGTTCGTGCTGGTAGAAAACGGGCCGGGCGAAGAGCCTGCATCCCAAAGGACATCCAAAAAGGGTCACCGCCTGCAGACCTACGAGGTCGGCTATCCGGGTCGGCTCGCACGGCGAGAAGAAGCAATATCGCGAGACCTGGCGGGACTAACAGGTTTCCAGGCCGGAAGTGAGGAGGCGGGCTCGAGGGAGTGCGCTCCTTTTGAAACCTGCGGGAGGGGAGAGTGGGTTGGAGGTCGCTGTCCCTTCTGGGAATCGGTCGAGCGCCGCAGGAGCGGGACGTTAGGTCAGCGGAGACGTCGGCGTGGGATTAGGCCGGGAGTGGCCACAGCTTCGTTCATTGGGCAGCTACCCGGGGCCGGCCACGCTCCGTGAGCCACTGTGACGAAGCCCCTTCTTGTCTCCCCAGAGCTCAGCCCGGGCCGCTGCACCTCCCTCCAAATGTGGATAAAGTTCCCACCCTTTGGCTCAGCCTTTTAAGGAGCCTTTGTGACAGCAGAGGTGGTTTGCTCTGACACTAACCAACCTTCACTTTCTGGACGCCCACTTACCCAGGCCCAGTCTATGGCCATGGAAGGGATCTTAGCAACGTGTTTACAAGATAATGTTTTTATAAAATCAGCAAAACTAAGATATTTTAACCCACATCTGTTAAGACAGCTGCCTCCTTCCACTGGGACTTTCCTATCTGGGAGCACTGAAGTAGCTAGGGCAGCTTGGGGCATTTTTAGGTAGGGTCTTCCCGTGAGTAGGGCTTGAGTGTGTCTACTTGGCCTGCTTTTGGGTTCTGGGTTGTGCAGAATTCAGAGGAGTTATCTTTACTGAGAGGCCCAGTAAAGATAAAAGGGAAAAAGTTGTGTTTCTGAAGTGTCTCCAAATCTCCAGTGGTGGCAGCCCTCATCCACCCCTGCCAGCGATGAAAGAAGGCCAGGATCTGGTGAGAGAGAACCATCAGAAGAACTGCAGCCATGGGTCCTCCCTCTGTGTCAGGGTAAGTTTGGAATTCTTGAACAGAAACAGAATCAGCTGGTGAACCGGCTGTGAGTGAATATGCATGCAAACATGTCTTTTGTTGTTTCTCAAGCCAAGTATATTTTTGGTCTGTTTCCCTGGAGACTGGAATAGGGAGAGGCTTTACCAAGTGTAGTATAATTTTGCCAACTCCACTTCCCTTCCAATTCCCCAAATTAGTCATCCTGTCTCTTCACCTGGATTGATTTTGTCCAAGGTCACTAACTTCTTTGTTGCTAGATCTAACTTTTCAGTCTTAATCTTAATTGACTCTCCTTTGCTACCAGTGCTCTTTTCAAATGTAAGTCCTATCCACCTCTACTTAAAATCTTTCAGTGGCTCCCCTTTGCTTTTAGGATAAGACCCAAATCTCCAACCTGCATGGTCAGACCCAGTCCTCTCCAGTGTCGTCCCAGTCACACACACTGATCTTTCATTTCTCCAATGAGCCATGCTCTTTTCCCGATACAAAACTTTTGCACGTGTTCCTTCACCCATTTTATATGTGCCTCAGTTTATCTGTTAACACCTCAAAAACTGTGGGACAGTAAATTTCTGTTACTTAAACCACTCAATTTATGGTACTTTGGTATGGCAGCTTTAGGAAACTAATACACTCACCAACACTTGTTATTTTCCATTTTAAAAATTACTATCGTAACCATCCTTTTGGGTGTGAAGTGCTATCTCATTATGGTTTGGGTTTGCATTTCCTTAATGCAAGTGATTTTGAACTTAACTTTCACATGCTTATTAGCCATTTGTATATCTTCTTTGGATAAGTGTCTATTCATATCTTCTCTTCATTTTTCAGTTGCATTATTTGTCTTTTTGTTATTGAGTTTTAGGAGTTCTATATCTAGAAAGAAGTCCTTTATACGTTTTGCCAGCATTTTCTCCTCTGCTCAGGTGGTCTTTTCACTTTCTTGTTGGTGTTCTTTGAAGCACAAAAGTTTTTAATGTTGATGAAGTCCAATTTATCTATTTTTTCTTTTGTTGCTGTGCTTTTGGTATTTTATCTTCCATCTTGACCTAGCTCAAATGTTTCTTCCACAGGGAAGATAGCATTCCTCTGATGTATGCTCTCAAAAAACCATCTTTGTAATTACAAATTTATTGGAGAGATATATTTGATTGTCTTTTCCTCTAGACTGTAAACTCCAGGAGAGTAGGGTCTGAGTCTGCTTTCTGTCTTCCCATTTTGACCCCAGCAGAGTGCCTGCTATGTAGCAGGTGCTCAGAGTTGTTGAATGAATAAAATGTAGACTTGACTCTATGGACCATTCCCTGAAATGGAATGAAGAGTGAAACACTCTTCATGTGGTCTTGATAACATCCACTCTCCTGTTTCTCCTACTTCTTGGCTGCTCCTAGGGCTATTCTGCTGGTTCCTCTTCCTTTACCCATTCTGTGGTCACAGGCCCTCCTCTCTTCTCACCCTCCACACTCTCTTTGCCTCTGCTCCCAAGATTTTAATTACAAATTGAAAGCTAATAATGGCTCTCAAGTCTGTTTCCTACCTAGATGGTTCTTCTCAGTTCTTCTCAGCTGCAAACCTGCGTGTCCCACTGAAAAGTGTATGCTTTTTGTTGAGTGGAGTGTTCTATAAATGTCAATTAGGTCTAGTTTGTTGATAGTGCTCTTCATATCTTCTATATCCTTATGAATTTCTGTTAACTTGTTCTGTAAATTATTGGCAAAAGGATATTGAAATCTGAGTATAATTGTGGATTACTCCTTACAGTTCTATCAGTTTTTGCATTGTGAATCTCGGAGCTCTGTTTTTAGGTGCATAAACACTTAGGATTGTTATGTTCTTTTGATGACTTGACCCTTTTATCATTATAAATTACCTTCTTTATTCTTGGTTATGTTTTTTCTCTGAAATCTACTTTGATATTATTATAGCCACTCTGGCTTTCTTTTAGTACCAGCACGATATGTCTTTTTCTATACTCTTAACTTTTACCTATTCACGTCTTTATATTTAAAGTGTATTTATTTTAGGGGGCACATAGTTGGGTCTTTTTCTTTTGTAATCCAAACTGACAATCTCTCTCATTTAATTAATTCAGTTACATTTAATGTGATTTTTAATATGGTTAGGTTGGTTATCACCTTGCTTGCTGTTGTTTTCTGTTTGTCCTCTCCGTTCTTTGTTCCCTTTTCCTCCTTTTCTGCCATCTTTTGGATTGAGTACTTTTTTTATTCCACTTTATTTGCTTCATTGGTTTTTTAGCTATAATTCTTTGTTTTTTTAGTGGCTGTGTAGGGTTTATAGTATACATCTTAAACTTACCACAGTCTGTGTCTACAAGTTCACTAATCTTTTCTTCCGCAGTCTAATCTGTCACTAATTCCTTTCAGTGTATTATTCATCTCACACATTGTACTTTCATGTCTAGATGATTGATTTAGTTCTTTTAAAAACTATCTTCCATGTGTCTACTCTATTTCTGAACATTTCTGAACATATGGAGTTATAGGTATAATACCTGTTTTGATGTCCTTGTCTGCTAATCCTAACATCTGTCTCAGTTGTAGGTTGGTTCAATTGATTGATTTTTCTCCTCCTTACAGGTGGTATTTTTCTGATTCTTTGTAAGTCAGCTAATCTTTGATGGGATGCCAAACATTGTGAATTTTATTTTGTTGGGTACTGTCTTATTTTCTATTCATTTGTGTTTGAACTTTGTTCTGGGATACAGTTAAGTTACTTGGAAACAATTTGATTCTTTTAATTCTTGTTTTAAGTTGGGCCATAAAGGAAATCTCAGCATATTTTACAGGATTGAAATCTCTGCAAATTAGGCTAGAAGTCCATAATAAAAAATAACGACTTCCAGTTTCTGGGCTTAGAAGTCACTACTCTGTCCGAACAACAAATAAAAAGCTGAAAAAAACTGAAAAGTCAACAACTCTTCTTAGATCTGTAAGAGAAGTGAGGTCACAGGGCAAAGCACTGTCACCCAAATTGGAAGGACCAATGCAGAGAATCACAGCTTACTGTAGCAGAAGACCACAAGCTGAAATTTCTGCAGGAACCAGTGCTGGGGAAGGAAACCTGAACTGTAGTTGATGAATTGCTGGAGGCTCAGTATAGACAATTCTGAGAGTTAAAAACTCCGAGGGGACTCATTCATTGAGAGGCCTCCACCTTTTTTAGGAGTATTACCTACTGTAGTTCTACCAGGTTCTCAAGTGAATCATGAGAAAAATCCCCCTGTGCTTCTGGCAGGGGAGGGGGAAAAGGAGCCACTTTGAAATATACCAGAACATTCTGTTCTTTTTAACAAGGTCTGTCCTCAGGAGAAACTATTTAACCAGAGCTCAGAGCTAACCTGCTGGGGTTTTATCAGAGCCTAACTGACCTGAGGGAAGGCTGGCTCTAGCCTTCCAATTGTGAGAAAGGAAATACTGAACTCCAGCCCCCGTCTAGCCATTCTGTCCCACCTAAGAGGGTAAAGGAGAATGAGAAGCATGTGTGAAGATCACAGTCCAGAATCACAGACTCACTAAAAGACTGAGACCTAATCATAGGACTATAAAATGCTTTCCCTCCCCCTATACCTTACACCATATTACTAAAGCCTATTTACAACAGTTTCTCTTACCCAGTACATCATGCCTGACAACCAAGAAAAAAATCAAAAGTCATATTAAAGGACAAAACACACAGTTTGAAGACACAGAGCAAGCATCAGAACTAGACTCAGATATGGCAGGGATGCTGGAATTATCAGGCTGGGAATTAAAAACAGCTATGATTAGTACGCTAGGAGCGCAGAGAGAGAAGGAAAATGACATAGCGGCAACTTGGATATACATAAAGAAAGGAAGAGCACTGGAGAAGGAATAAGGATAGGTAAAATAAAAACTTTCATTTTTAAAATTTTCAGTTGATCTATCAGATAACAGTTTGTTTAAAATAATAATAGCAACAATTACTTGACTATATATATATTCTTATGCATGCTTATAAAAAAAGTGAAATGAATGTCAGCAATGATAAAGGGATCAGAGGGGGGAATTAGGATGATTTTGTTACTATACAGTATTCACACTACCTGTGAAGTGATGTAATGTTATTTGATAGTGGTCTTGGATTAGCTGTAAATGTATATTACAAACTCTAGGGCAACCACTGAAAAAAAGTTTTATAAAAAGTATAGTTGATATACTAATAAAGGAGAGAAAACGGAATCATAAAATGCTCAAAACCACAAAAGGCAGAAAAATAGTGGAAGACAAAAAGTAGGGACAAAGAATAAGGCTGACAAATAGAAAACAGTAACATATATCATAAATTTTAACCCAACTATATCAACAGTAATCATTTTGGACATCAAAGCTCTAAATGCACCAATTAAAAAACAGATTGTCAGGGTAGATAAAAAAACAAGAGCCAACTATATGTTGTCTACAAGATACACACTTTAAATACGGACACATATAAATTAAAAGTAAATGGATGGAGAAAGATGTACCATGCTAACAAGAAGCGAAAGAAAGTAGGGGGACTTCCCTGGTGGCACAGTGGTTAAGAATCAGCTTGCCATTGCAGGGGACATGGGTTCGAGCCCTGGTCTGGGAAGATCCCACATGCCACAGAGCAGCTAAGCCTGTTGTGCGTCACAACTACTGAGCCTGCGTTCTAGAGCCCGTGAGCCACAACAACGGAAGCCCCTGTGCCTAGAGCCCATGCTCCACAGCAAGAGAAGCCACTGCAATGAGAAACCTGTGCCCTGCAAGGAAGAGTAGCCCCCGCTCGCCACAACTAGAGAAAGCCCGTGCACAGCAACAAAGACCCAACACAGCCAAAAATAAATAAATAAAAAATAAATAAATTCATAAAAAAAAAACAAACCAAAATGAAACAGCTTGAGCACTAGTTGCTTAAAAAAATAAAACCTAAAAAAAAAAAAAAGAAAGAAAGTAGGAATAGCTACATTAATTTCAGATAGAGCAGACTTCAGAGCAGAGAAGGTTATCAGGGATAAAGAGGGGTATTACATAATGATAAAGGAGTGAGTTCTCTAAGAACACATAATAATCCTTAATGTGTATGCACCTAACAACAGAGTGTCAAAATACATGAGGCAAAAACTGATAGAACTGCAAGGAAAAGAAGATGAATCCACTATTATGGTTAGAGACTTCTACCCCTCTATTGGAAATGGATTGATCAAGCAGGCAGAAAAATCAGTAAGGATACAGTTGAACTCAACACCATCAAATAACTGGATATAATGGACATCTCATTGACTTCTTCATCCTACAACAGCACAAGGCACATTCTTCTCAAGCTCACATGGAACATTCACTAAGGTAGACCACATTCTGGGCCATAAAATACACCTTAACGAATTTAAAAGAATAGAAATCATACAATGGAATTAAACTAGAAATCAATAACAGAAAGATAGTTGGAAAATCCCCAAATACTTGAAGATTAAACAACACACTTTTAAATAACACACGGGTCAAAAAAGAAATCTCAGAATAGCCAATACAATCTTGAAGAAGAGTGTGAAGTTGGAGGACTGACACTATCCAGCTTCAAGACCTACTATAAAGCTACAGCAATCAAGACAATGTGGTAGCAGTGATAGGACAGACAAATAGATCAATGGAACAGAATGGACAGAGCTGATATAGACCCACGTCAATGCAGTCAACTGATCTTTGACAAAAGAGCAAGAGCAATACGATGGAGAAAAGACAGTCTTTCAGCAAATGGTGCTGGAACAACTGGACAGTCCACGTGCTAAAAAAAATGAGTCTAGACAAAGACCTTCCACCTTCACAAAAGTTAACTCAAAATGGGTCACAGACTGCTTTTTGTTTCTTTTTATCTTTTTCTTGCCTTCTTTTGTATTGATCAGTATTTTTTTTTTTTTTTGAGGTACGCGGGCCTCTCACTGCTGTGGCCTCTCCCGTTGCGGAGCACAGGCTCCGGACCCGCAGGCTCAGCGGCCATGGCTCACGGGCCCAGCCGCTCCGCGGCATGTGGGATCTTCCCGGACCGGGGCACGAGCCCGTGTCCCCTGCATCGGCAGGCGAACTCTCAACCACTGTGCCACCAGGGAAGCCCCTGATCAGTACTTTTTTATTATTCTGTTTCCTTCCTCTATAACTTGTTAGTTACACATTTACTGTTGTTATTATTATTTTGTTACCCTAGATATTACAGCATACATCCTTAACTTAACAAAGTCTCCTTTAAATTAGTACTTTTACCTTTCTCTAGACAATTCAAGGACCTTACAACACTTTAATTCTGTTTAGCACCCTCCTGGCTTTCATACTATTGTTTATTCTAATATATTGTAAACCTCACAATAGATGACATTTATTGTTCTGAACAGTCATTATTCAATGACATTTACCTACAAATTTACCCTTTTTTCTGCTTTTCATTCTTTCTACATTTCCCTTCTCTCTGGTAACTTGGTTCTCGAGGTCCTGGTTGCCTTGCTTGTTCTTTGATGTCATCAAACAGCTATGGTTTGTGTTTTATCTAGCTTTAATATTTGTTTTCAGTGAGAGAGTTATTCTGGTACTAGCTACTTCATCATAGCCTGAAACAGAGTTTCTTTCCTGGGTTCTTAATCTCTCCCTCAATTCTAGCTCTTTCTGCTTAGTGTAAAAAATCATGTATTCACAATTCCCTAAACACAACCAGCCATTTCAGATCTCTGTGCCTTTGTTTAGGCTGTTCCTTCTGCCTCTCCTCAGCATCCTCCTTGTTTTTGTGGCTAAAAGTCCCTTTAAGTCTCAGCTCATATTGACAAGTGTTCTGGGACCCTACCTCCACCCTTGCATCTTGGGTGAACCTCTGTTGTATCAGTTATGACATTGTGCTGTAACTGTTATCTGTCCTCCAGACTTAGAGAGGATGCTTTAGGATACTTGTACTGTAGTACAAGACATTTTTTGAATGAATGAATGACAAGCATATCCTTCAGATGATCCTTCTCAAATCTTGTGCTAGTTAGGCTCCTCTGATTGCAAGGGATGGAGACCCTCCCCACTATAGATTTATTCTGATGATATCACTTTATTCTGATATCATCATCTACATCATCTACATGTGGCAAGAAGTTCAATAAATATTTTATAAGAAACCAAGAACAGTTCATCCTTATGTAGCCTGGGGCATGATTTGAGAACTAGAAGGTGATTCAGAACCTTAAGTAAACTTGTGACTGGGTCACAGGGTTATCATGCCCACAACATCATAAGTGCTTCAGTTCCCTGCCATCAGGGGGACTCGGCTTGTTTCTTTCTTTGATCCTCCTACTCTTCCTGCTGGCGGCCTACCCCTCAACCTCTTCTCTGAATATCATTTGCTTGTTCATTGATTTTGCTTACTCATAGCTTCTGCTTCTTTGTGGCCTCAAAACCTCTGCACTTGCCCCCTCTTTTTGTGTTCACTCAGTTTCTCAACCTGTCGTCAGCTTCCGACTTCTGCATCTCAGTTTCAGCCCCACAAGAGAGTGAGCTGATTGGTTCGTTTAGACAGCGTCAATCCTCTTGGCAAAGCTCTTATGCCAGGTCACATCATGGCCACCATTCTTTCATTTATTTGCCTATTTAACAAATATGCACAGGCCACTGGCTCACTTCTAGATAAGCTGTCATAAGGTAGGTGCCCAATCCTGGGCTAATAGCCGTGGTTGGGGTAGAGTGGAGGACAAGGTCATAAAGTGGTAACAGTGTGGAGATCTGTATTTAAGAAACTGTCTTAGGAAGGGGCTGTGGCCACACCATGCATTCTAAGCCTTGGCCAGTTCAGGAAACAAATTCCAGCAAGGCTTTTGAAAATAATTCAAAATTGAGAACCCTGGTGCTGAGCGAACGGTATCTTATGTTCTGGAGAGTAAGAGTGTCTTTTGTTTGAGATATGAGTACTGCAGGTGACAGAGTTAGTTTGGGGGATGGGAAACAGAGTTCATTTTAAGATGAAAACTAAAGAGTTGATTTGTATTGTGGCCTGGTGAGTGGTTGTCCCACCTTTGCTGCAGGAACACCTATAAAGTCAAGATTCCCTAAGAAATTCTGTCCCCTAAAACCATGATATACGTCTTGGTCTGGAAGATGTTCTGAGGAAAGAAGCTTAGAATGTTTGATTTTGGATTAAATGCACAGTTCAAAAATTTTTAAAAACTGATCCACAGATTCACTGTTGAAATGATCCTCCTGGATGCTGAATAGTATCAGCCAAAAATGGGGATTGGATATTGACATGTTCTTTCCTATGAACAGATCCAGCTTACTTCCTCCCACCTTTCTTCCCTCCCTTCCTTCCTCCCTCCTTTCCTTCCTTCCTTCCTTCCTTCCTCTTTCAAATATTTTCCTTTTTTCAAAAAATCAAGAAATACATCACATACACTTAAATGTATTTATTACATGAATATATGTCGTTTAAAGGTTAATCATCCAATGAACATTCATGTACCCACTATTTAGGTTAAGAAACAGAACATTCTGAGGGTTCCATATGCTCCCTGTGGACCCTTCCACAGTTACATCCCCCTTCCTCCTCCACAGAGACAACCTCTGCCTGTCTTCTGTGTTAGTTCTATCTTCTAGTCTCTATAATTATCCTTATAATTTCTAATACCTTGGTATTCCTCTACCATATATTGTTTTGTTTCATAAAACAGTAACATGCACAAAGCTGGATTAGTAAGGACAGTGTATCGTTGCCTCTTTAGATGAAGGTCCTCAGGAGAAGGTGAAACGATGACCTCTGGGTCAGAGGTGACCTCATGTTCACTGAAAGTTTACAGGGCAAAGTCACAAGTGAGTCTGTGGGAAATAGGACTCATCAAAATTGGCCTACATGGCAGGGTGAAGTGTCAGACAAATACTGGACATCAGGCAGGATATGGTCAGGAAGAGTGGGCGGCTCTGTATTCTGTGATTTGAAGTTCCTATGGCCTACTTGCAGCTCTCAGGAATGGGTCAGAGCAAAACATTTTTGTGAGAGTGAAATAAATATCTTCAAACAATGCAGGCAGGAGGGCATCAAGGGAAGAGCAGGGACTTCATCCACACATGGTCAAGACAAGCCTCCTGGTGATGCTGCAAACGCCAGAACCAGCTAAAGGTTTATAGTCAACCAGAAGGGCTGTGGGAATGAGCCCCTCAAAAAGAAGAGATGGAAAGCCTTCAGCATCTGTGATACTGCTGCTGCTGGTGGTGGTGACGATGGTAGCTGAGTGCTCACTCTGAGCCCTGCACGGTGCTAAGCAGTGTCCATTTTTGTCTCATTTAATCTTCATAACAATCCACAGAGATAGATATTAATATAATGCTTGTTGTCCAAATGAAGAGATTGAGCATCTGAGAGTTTCTTAATTAAGAAACTGTCCCAGCATCACATAGCTGGTAAATTGCTTCAGATGTTTTCCAGGGATCAAGGCCACATTATCTGCTGGGAGAGAGATGAAGAGACTAGCACAGGTGGTGAACTGATGGGAGCACGCTTAAGTTTGTGGCGGTAATAACAAAAATAAGGGCATTCCCTGGTGGTCCAGTCGTTAGAACTCAGTGCTTTCATTGCCAAGGGCCCAGGTTCAGTCCCTGGTCAGGGAACTAAAATCCCACAAGCTGTGTGGCCAAAAAAAAAGCATTTACTGGATGTGCACTAAGTACCTGACATAGTGCTAAGCACTTTTACATGCATTAATTTGAGGTGAAATAATACCCAGATACACAGAACTGGCACATGAGGCACCAAGCTTGAGGCTTTTGGAAAACTTAGAAATACCCTCTGGCCACATCAAACAGGTAAAAAAATCCTAGCTGTACTGTAGATGTTTCTTCTGATCAGAGGTATCCATTTATTCAAAATTTATTTATGAAATGCCTCTTGTCTCCCAGGTACTGTTTTAGGCACTGAGGACATAGCAGAGAACGGAACAGGCTCAAGGAGAAGAGGAAAGTTCAGAAACATAAAAGGAAATAAAGAAATATTCAGAAGCATCTGAATTTTTGACCCTCTGATCAACACCACCAGAAAAGGAAAAAGAGAAGTACTATTACATTTGCTACTGGTACTACAAAACTGTGCCCTTACCTAATTTCATTTCAGCAAAAGCCTTCACTGTGAACTATTAATGTGCCAGGCACCACGTGCGGAGGCGCTGGCCCAAAGATGAAGAAGATGAGGTTTCTGTCCTTGGGAAGCGCAGTGTGGGAGACAGACGGGTAGGCGGATAATTATATTACAGATGATTTGTGCTATGATTGAGGTGTGAACAAAATTCTGTAGGAGCAGAGAAGAGTGAATAATTCTGCCTGGGGGTGTCAGATAACGTTTAATGGAGGAGAAGACATCTTACCTGGGTCTAAGGGAGGCTAGGAGATGGCCAGGTGGAGATGGAGAGAAAAGACATCTAGGGAGGAGTCATTTGTGGATAGAATGATGAAGTTACAGTGCTAAGTTCTGAAATATGGACTGCACATGGACGGCCTGGATCCCTCAGACAATGGTGGGGTGGGGTAGTCCACAGGGTTAATGATTTATTGAAAAGGAGGATTGAGGCTTGTGTTGCTACCAGTTAAAATAACTGAGTTGATAAGCAACCCACTGACTGTTTCTCTGTGCAGAAACCGTTCAGGCGTCCACCATAGTTTTCCCACTCTATGTTTAAGCTAAAGTGTCAAAAAGACTTAAAGCACTGCTGTACATATTTGGGGAGGGCAGTGTAAGTTGGTACAGCCCACATGAAAAGCAGATTGTCAATATCTATAAAATTACAAATGCTGCATATATCTTGTGACCAAGCGGTTTCACTTCTAGGAATTTATCTTCAGATGCACTCACTGGCACATGAAATAACTTATGCACGAGTATCCATCGCATCTTGTTTGTTATAGCAAAAGACTGAATACAAATTAAATGTTCATCAAGAGGGGACTGGTTAAATAAATTATGGTATCTCTTTAAAATGGGATACTATTCAGTTTAAAAAGAAAACAAAGAATAAGGTAGCTCTTTATAATCCTGTTTGGAATGATACATTGTCAAATAAAAAAAAGCAAGGGGCAGACCACTTATATAAAATGGGAATGGAGAGAATTCAGGTCTTCCATGGAGTGTTCCAGCGGTTGAATTAAAGAACCCTGGGCTGCCCTGCCTCCAGACTCCTTGTGACAGATGACAAGAAAGGTCAGCTGAGAAGGAGTCTTCTGTGACTTGTAGCCAAAAGCATACAGACACAAACCTGAGGTCTGCAGAGGTCTTTGTGTTTGGACCAGGAATAATGCAGAAGAGGGAGTTAAATCTTTGACTTGCAGAAATTCTCCAGTTGACTCCATTTTAACTCCAGTTGGCATCCCCAAGTGCTTCTTCCCTCTGGGTATCCTGAGCTCTGTATCTCAGAGCAGCCAGTCATTCACATGATGCAGCTGTGGGGATGTCTGTGCAGAGACGCAATCTGGCAGAATTCAACTTGCCTTCTTTTAAAATACAACCTGATCAAAGCAAGAGCGCTAAAAGCCTGATAGAATCTATTTGTAGTCAGGGGCAGGAGGGCAATACACTGGATGCTAGAATCAAACCTGGCCATTCTCCGCCCACAGGAGGACCCAGATAATCCTGACCTGCCATAGTGACTATAGAGCTGAGAAGTCTCTGGATCAAGCTTCATGTGGTCTGAGAACTTGTCCACACAGCTGAAACTGTCCTGTCAGTATCTTCCAGACAATTTTGAGGACTCACTGTCACTCACTTATCTTTTCTTTCAAGAAAGTTATTTGTCCCTGGCACTCTGCTAGGTACTAGAGATACAACAGTGAGCAAAACTGAAATGGCCTTGCCTTTATTGACTTACAGTCTAGAGGAGGAGATGGGAATTAGTTGAATAATTATCAAATAGGTGTACAATTACAACTGGGCTAAGTATTGTAAAGGAAGTGTTCATGGTGGATAAGAGTGGTTAAGAAAGATACCTATATTAGAATGGGATCAGAGAAGGCCTACCTGAGGAAATGACACGAGCTGACATCTGAAGAATTAGTGAGAGTTAATTAGGTGATGTCGGAGAAAAGCATTCCAGCAGAAGGAATAGTTCCTGCAAAGGCTCTGGGGTTGGGGGTAGCATAGAACACTCGAGGAATTGGAAGAAGGCCAGAGTGGTTGGAGGGCAGAGAGTGAGGGGGTGTGCTGGGAGGTGAGGCTGAAGCCTGGAAAGGCAAAACCAAGAGACATGTAAAGTATTTTTGTAAGAGCGATGGAAAGCCATTTGTAGTACAGAGTATTGGTTGTTCCCGAATATCCGTTTTCCCCTCTGTTCCTTTAGTATTCAAGTCCCAGAGTTTTGGCTCAGTACATTCAAATCCCAGAGTTTTGGTTACCCAGTTAAAGACTGTTTTCCAGACTCGTTTGCGTATAGATTTGCCCATGTGACCAAGTTCTGACCAGTGGGTTGTGAGCAGAAGGACAGGCTTCCATTTGCTCCTATTTTCTTCTCACTGGCTGGTGTATAGACATGATGGTCCGGGCTGGAGGAGTCATCCTAGACCATGAGGTGGGAGCCATATGCTGAGGATGGCAAAGCAACAAGATAGAGGAAACTGGCTCCCCATCACCACGGAGCAGCCCTAGCAGCCCCAGACTGTTAAACTCAGACTATATATGACAAGGTAATAAATTTCTAACCTTTGTAAACTACATTTTTTGGTCTTTATCATAGAAGTTACGCCTATAGTCTTAGTGACTGTTACAGACTGAATGTTTGTGCCCCCTCAAAGTTCGTATGGTGAAATCCTAACCCCCAGTGGTATTAGGAGGTGGGACCTTTGGGAGGCGATTAGGTCATGAGGGTGGAGGTCTCATGAATGGGATTCGTGTCTTTATAAAAGAGTCTCCAGAGACCTCTCTTGCCCCTTCTACCATGTGAGGACACAGAGAGAAGACAGTCATCTGTGATCTAGGAAGGGGGCTTGCAGCAGACCCTGAATCTGCCAGCACCTTGATTTTGGACTTCCCAGCCTCCAGAACTGTGAGAAATAAATGTTTGTTATTTAAGCCACCAGTCTATGGTATTTTTGTTATGGCAGCCTGAAAGGACTAAGACAATGGTACACCACTGAAGTATTCTAGGTGACAGAATCAGATTTCCCTCTTGAAATGGCCACTCTGGCTGCTGTGTGGAAGGTAAAAGCAGTGAGAACAGTCAGAAGCTATCGCAGCCCCCATCAAGGAGGCTGGTATCTTGGACCTGCAAAGTAGCTACGAAGATTGGACCAGACTCCATTAGAACACCTTTTGCCTGGTGTAGTGGAAAGAGCATGGACTCTGGCCTCAGGGAAAGCTAAGTTCTGCTCCTGGATCCACTACTCTGTAGCTGTGACCTTGGGCAAGTTACTTAGCATCTTTGAGTCTCATGTATAAATTCAAATTGAGGTTCTTTTTAGGGGCTGTGTGGTTAGGTTGAAGATGGCCTTCAGAACTGAACTGCAGCATCAGCTCTTCCCTGGGTCTCCAGCTTGCCAACCTACCCCCAGAGACTTTGGACTTGCCAGTCTCCATAATCGCTCTTTCCTTAAGATAAATGAGCCAATTCCTTAAGATAAATCCCCCCTCCCAACTATCTACCTATCTACACATCCTATTAGTTTTGTTTCTCTGGAGAACCCTAATACAGGAATAAACTTTCTATTGGTTTATAATGTACATACAGCAGAGTGCACAAATATGAAGGGCACAGCTCAATGAATTTGTACCAAGTTAACACAATCAACCACTAACCACAAGAAGATATAAAACATTGGAATTCCAAGATATAAAACATTGGAATTCTGTGAAACATTGTGGCATATTGTTTTAGATAGCAAAACAAAAAACCCATGGATAATGTTTACAACAAAATTAGGTGGTAAGGTATCCCCACGAAGCCCAAAATACAAGTGGGTGAGGACAAGGCAGCAAGACGGAATTGGCAACTGTGCAGAAGAAAGCAGAGGGAAGTAGTGGGCTTCTTATGAAACAGAACAGGAGGGACATAAAAATAACTGGTAGGTGTTCATGCATTAATTTGAGAAAGCAGAAACTGGGCGGGGTTTTACCTAATTCAATCATGGGTGAGTGCAAGCAGCCTACAGGAAGGTCTGAAATAAATGGAGCTCTCTAGCCCTTGTGAACTCCCAAGATGGCCATCAGTCAGGGCTCTCTGCCAGGACAGGAGCCCATGCTGAGAAGAAAGTACTTGGAGAAGAATCGAAATTGGTCAGGATAGGTACAACAAAGATAAAGACAAGACAAGGCTCAGACAAGAATGGGGAAGGGAGTAGAGCCAGGAAATCTGAGAAAGCATGCTGCCACATTTTTTATTACTACATGAAAATAGCAGAAAAAGGAACTCTGTGAAGTTAGAAGACTCACTCTGACCCATGTTTCCCTCTAAAGATTCAGGATAGGGCTTCCCTGGTGGCACAGTGGTTGAGAGTCCGCCTGCCGATGCAGGGGACACAGGTTCATGCCCCGGTCCGGGAAGATCCCACATGCCGCGGAGTGGCTGGGCCCGTGAGCCATGGCCGCTGGGCCTGTGCGTCCGGAGCCTGTGCTCCGCAACGGGAGAGGCCACAGCAGTGAGAGGCCCACGTACCGAAAAAACAATAAAATAAAATAAAGATTCAGGATAATTAATTTCATGTAAAAATAACAGAAAAGTAGTGAGTCCAAATCAATTACAAAGTTATAAGAAAATAAGCAGAACCTACAGGCAAAGAAAGCATGTCAGAAAGACATGCCCACAGGGCAGATAAAAACTGTGACCTTAACTATTTAGAAAGAAGATAAAAGATGTTTAAAATAATACAAGACATAAAAGGACAAGATAAATCAAGTTAGAGATGGTCTGAAATGAGATGACAGAACTCAGAAAAGAATTAGAAATGAACGAAAAGTAATTTCAGAAGGAAAGGCTAAATTGTAAAAACACTAGAGTGAAGTAACACAGCAGATAATGCCTTAAGAGAAATAGAAGGTGAAAAGGAAGAAGACATTAGAAATGGACATGAAATTTTAAAAGAGATGAAAAGGACTCAAAGAAAAAATTCCAAATATTGAAAATAGGTGAGTGAGACTTAACACACAGTAAATAGAAATCTCTGAGGAAGAAAATCTAGGCAAGGAAACAGAATGGATACCATGGGAAGGCCAGCCCTCAGGAAGGAACTGAGGCCTTCTGCCAACAGCCACTTGAATGAGCTTGGGTGTGGGTCTTCCAGCCCCAGTCAGTGACTGCAGTCCCCTCTTTGTAATCTTCATTATAACTTCATGAGAGACCCTGAACCAGAATGACCCAGCTAAGCCACTCCTAAATTCTTGATCTCAGAAGCTGGGAGATAATGTGTCATTGCAAGCCACTATATTTCGTAGTGATTTTTTTTTCTTTTTTTAATGCAGCAATGGATAACTAATGGAATGGGATAGCTTCCAGTTGGGGCTATTTCAGTGTCCCTGCTAAGCACATCCTAGTATATGCCTTATGGTGAATATATATGCATTTCTGTAGGTTATAAACCTAGGAGTGAAAATGCTGGGTCACAGGATATACATATGTAAAGCTGTAGTAGATACTGCAAAAGTGTTTTCCACAGTGCTCGTATCAATTTACACTCTCACCAGCAGTGTATAAGAATCCCTGTTGCTCATATTCTTACCAACACTTGCTATTTTCTGTCTGTTTCATTTTAGTCATTTTGATGGATTGTACTGGAATCTCACTGTGGTTTTAATTTACATTTTTCCTAGTGTCTGATGAGGTTTAGTACCTTTTCAAAAGCTTAGTGGCCATTTAGACTTTCCATTTATAAAACACCTGTTCAAGTCTTCTACCCATTTAAAAAATTGAGTTGTCGGGCTCCCCTCGTGGTGCAGTGGTTGAGAGTCCGCCTGCCGATGCAGGGGACACGGGTTCGTGCCCCGGACCGGGAAGATCCCACATGCCGCGGAGTGGCTGGGCCCGTGAGCCATGGCCGCTGAGCCTGCGCGTCCGGAGCCTGTGCTCCGCAACGGGAGAGGCCACAACAGTGAGAGGCCCGCGTACTGCAAAGAAAAATAAAATAAAATTTTAAAAAACTGAGTTGTCTGTCTTTTCCTGATTGATTTATTCTTTTTATAGTTCTGAGATACATTTTATATTCTGTAACCAGTCCTTTGGCAGATGTATAATATTTCTTCTCCCACTCTCTGGGTTTCCTTTTCACTCTCTCAATGACTTTTTTTTCCTTTTTTAAAAAAAATAAATTTATTTATTTTTGGCTGCGTTGGGTCTTCGTTGCTGCACGCAGGCGGTGTGTGGTCTTCTCATTGCGGTGGCTTCTCATTGCAGAGCACAGGCTCTAGGCGCGGGGGCTTCAGTAGTTGCGGCACACAGGCTCAGTAGTTGTGGCACACGGGCTTAGTTGCTCCACGGCACGTGGGATCTTCCCGGACCAGGGCTGGAACCTGTGTCCCCTGCATTGGCAAGCAGATTCTTAACCACTGCGCCACCAGGGAAGTCCCTCAATGATGACTTTCGATAAACAGAAGTTCTTTTTTTTTAAATTAATTAATTTATTTATTTTTGGCTGCATCGGGTCTTCGTTGCTGCGTGCGAGCTTTCTTTAGTTGCGGCGAGCGGTGGCTACTGTTTGTTGCGGTGTGCAGGCTTCTCATTGCAGTGGCTTCTTTTGTTGCAGAGCACGGGCTCTAGGCACACGGGCTTCAGTAGTTATGGCTTGCAGGCTCTAGAGCGCAGGTCAGTAGTTGTGGCGCACGGGCTTAGTTGCTCCGTGGCATGTGGGATCTTCCTGGACCAGGGCTCGAACCCATGTCCCGTGGCTCGAACCCATGTCCCCTGCATTGGCAGGTGGATTCTTAACCACTGTGCCACCAGGGAAGCCCCTAAACAGAAGCTCTTAATTTTAGTGTAGTCCAGTTTATCAATCACTTTTCATATGGTTAGTTATTTTAAATTTTATGTTCTATTTACAAAATATTTGCCTACTCTAAGTCATGAAAACATTTTCTTAAGTTATCATCAAGAAGCTCTATTCAGTCTATGATCCATTTAGAATTGATTTTTGTGTATGGTGTGAGGTAAAGATTAAGACTTACAATTGCTCCAGCACCATTTATTGAAAATAAAATCATTTCCCCAGGGTATTAGAACTTTATCATAAATCAGGTGACCGTACATTTAGGGATCTGTTCATGGAGTTTGCTCCATTTGTCTATCCTTGCCCCAATACCATGCTGTTTTAGTTATTATAGATTTATAATAAGTTTTGATATCTGGTTACCTGGTAGATAAGCTTTCCAACTTCTTTTTCTTCAATATTGTCTTTGCTGTTTTAGCTATTTGATTTCCATATAAATTTTAGAGTCAGCCTGTCAAATTTCCATTGAAACATCTACTGGGATTTTGATTGGGATTGCATTCAATCTCTTGATAAATTTGGGGAAAATGAATACACTATTGAGTCTTACAATCCATTAGTATGCTTTTTCTCTGTTTGTTTAGGTTTTCTTTAATTTTTCTCACTAATGTTTCCTAGTTTTGCATGTAGAATCTTGAATGTTTTTCATTAGATTTATTCCTAGGTGTTTGATGCTTTTTGATGCTGTGTTAAATGACATCATTTAAAAAATTTCAATTCTAATTATTATTGCTTATATGTAGAAATACACTTGATTTTTAAATATTGACCCTTATATCTAGTGACCTTGATAAATTCTTCTGTTAGTTTTGTACATTCTTCTTTTTACTTTCTTCACACACAGTCTTGTAGTCTCTAAATAAGAAAGTTTTCTATCCATCTTTATACCTTTTATTTCTTTTCAGCTCAGATCTCCGGTATAATGTTGAATAGAAGTAATGACATTCTTGTCTTGGTCTTAATATCAGGAGGAAATCTTACAGTATTTCACTAGTAATTATAATACCTGATGTGGTGGTGGCCGTGCACAGTGTTGGATCTGATCCTGTGAGAAGTAGGAGCCTGAATGGGGTGACAAGGACATCCCAGCAGAAGGGTGGTACAGTACAGGGTGTCAGAGCCTAGCAAGACTAAGGAGGGCATGTTAGGCAGCCTGGTGTGGTGTGTTGGTGCCGCAACAGAGGGAGGAAGACGTCCATGCATGGTAAAAGGTATTAGACCCCAGGAGGGGTAAGGAGAGCTTTTACATAAGGAATGGCCTGGCACGGGGTATCAGAACCCAAGTGGAGTTAGAAGGACATTTATGGAAGATTTGCAGAGAAGGGAAAGTGGAGGTGACGGGAGATTGGTAACATACAAAGGGATGGATACAGTTGGGAAATATATTGAGGAGAATGGGAACCAGCTTTCTTACTGTTAGAGAAAGAGGTTATAAATATGAAAAGAGGTACATATGAAAAGAGGTACAACTACAATGAATGCTGGAAGGTGAGATTAGAATTGGAGGTATTAGTGTGAATTTAAAGTTTTCAACGTACACAGATTGATATAGGTGTGTGTGTGTGTGTGTGTGTGTGTGTGTGTGTGTGTGTGTGTACACATGCATATATTTCTTAGCTCTGTCCATTAAGAAGATCTAGGAGTAGCCCCACCCTAATAGCGATGAGCATATCTAGCATCCAGATCTTGGTTTCTAAATGCCTCTCTTTGCTAAAAGGAACCAGAGCTCCTTGGAGAAATGGTTGATTCCAGTCCTGAGGCAGGAAAAGTACAAGATAAGCCTAGAATTTCTTGTTGTGCCAGAAAATAAAGAAGTGCTCAAATGATAATATCCATTCTGTCAAAGGAACATAGAAACTAGCTTGAAGGGGCTCCCACTGGCCAAATCTGGGACAGTTTGGACATGGAAATAAATGACAGTTGTAACACACTGAATGAAATAGGAATCCATGGATCCATATGATATAAATAAATGAATTCAGAATTTCAGGACGAGTGGGATATTTATGTAGTCTCAAAGTACGTTGCCAAGGGAAGAAGAGTAACTTCTGCCAGCAGAGATGCTGGTGGATATACTATCTTAATCAAAGGATCAAGATTAAAATAACAGTAAAGAGACATAACAATTAAAAGCAATGTGGGATCCTGGGTTAGTTTCTGAAACTGAGAAAGGACCTTAGTGGGACAGTTGGTTGAGATTTGAGTAAAATGTATAGATTAGATTATTTGGTAGTAATCCATCCATCCTTGTTAATACTGATTTTGATGGTTGCATTGTGGCTAGGAAATGTACACGAAAATATTCGTGGGTGATGAGGCATTGTGTTACTCTCAAACAGAAGAAAAAACACTCTTTGCCCTGTATAAAGAAAAAAGGGAACTACAGTTATTCTGGACTTGGGAGAGTGTTTATCTGGAGTCCTGATACATGAAGTAGGGAAGGCAACACCACTTCCAGGAGGAGTAAAATCTTACCCAGAATGGGTGCTTTTATTGTAATTTGTGCAGGTTCCAACTGTGAATTCCTTGAGGGTGGGGCCTATATCTTACTTAAAGGGGCAAGGGTAGATATTGTGGGGCCTGAAGGTTGTATAATCTCAGAGCCCTTCTTAAGAAAAAGATTATAAAATTATGAGTATAACATTAGGCAGAAAAGTGAATATTTATTTAGAATGAGAATTAAATCATAACAAATTATAAATTCTAAAAACTGACAAATACCACTGATATCACAAAATCCAGAAAAATATAATTTTTTTTCTTAGTTAACTGCTTGATAGATCCCTCTATAATACTTTTGTGCCACATTTCTTGGCTGCATACGCTGTGATCACATCTTTATATGACAACAGTTTTATAGTATCAGTGTCTAAGAGAGAATGGAAAGATAATTTAGTCTTTCCTCTAGCATGGGTGATCATATAATTAAAAAATATTATTCATAGGGCTTCCCTGGTGGCGCAGTGGTTGAGAGTCTGCCTGCCGATGCAGGGGACACAGGTTCGTGCCCTAGTCCAGGAAGATCCCACATGCCGCAGAGCGGCTGGGCCCGTGAGCCATGGCCGCTGAGCCTGTGCTTCCGGAGCCTGTGCTCCGCAACGGGAGAGGCCACAACAGTGAGAGGCCCGCGTACTGCAAAAAAAAAAAAAATTTTTTTTCATAGCTTTAAAAAGTTCATTTTGGCTTCAAAACTCATTGATAATGTCATGTCAGTTTTTTGGGTTTTTAAAAATTTTATATTTATTTATTTATTTGGTTGCGCTGGGTCTTCGTTCCTGCACACAGGCTTTCTCTAGTTGCATTGAGCGGGGGCTACTGTTTGTTGCTGTGCGCAGGCTTCTCATTGCAGTGGTTTCTCTTGTTGTGAAGCTCGGGCTTTAGGCACACCGGTTTCAGTAGTTGTGGCACATGGGCTCAGTAGTTGTGGCTCGTGGGCCCTAGAGCGCAGGCTCAGTAGCTGTGGTGCATGGGCTTAGTTGCTCTGCGGCATGTGGGATCTTCCCGGACCAGAGATCGAACCAATGTCCCCTGCATTGACAGGCAGATTCTTAGCCACTGTGCCACCGGGGAAGTCCCTGCATGTCAGTTTTTAAGATTGTTATCAAATTTGGAAAAACTGCTACTAAGCTTCTTTCATATATGAGTTGTACGATTTCAGGGCATAACCAAATATATTCCTAACAAGAGAGAACTTCCATTTTTGTCTCTGTGAGGACTGAATTCTCCATGTACAATTTTCCACACCTGATAATTGGAAGAATCTTCCACAGATAAGCCTCTGGCTCCCCACATTTCAAACCTTATCTTCCTTACTCATTCACTTCTGGTGCTAGGCGCTGTAGGACATGTCCATTCCGCAGTATAACCTCTGACCTCACATTGCATCATGATGCCAGGTCCACTGGCATAGTGAGTGGGCACTAGTCATAGTTCTGGAAGACACTCTTACACCAGGATGTGAGATAGTTAATAGTTAGCTATACAGAGAAACGCCTGCAGATACACAACTACAGCCCACTATATGGGTTGAATGGCTCTCCCTTCCCCTGCCCTGCCACCCAAAGATAGATCCATACCCTAACCTGTAGAACGTGCAAATGTGACCTTATTTGGTAATAGGGCCTTGTGAATATAATTAAGTTAAGGATCTCAAGATGAAGTCATCTTGGATTTTGAGTGGGCCCTAAATCCAATGGCAGGTGTCCTTCTAAGAGAAAGGCAGAGGGAGACTTAAGAGACACAGAGGAGAAGGTGATGTGAAGATAGAGGCGGAGATTGGAGTGATGTTTCTACAAGCCAAGGAACGCCAATGATCGACACAGTCATCAGAAGCTAGGAGGGAGGCATGGAATGGATTCTCCCTCAGAGCCTTTGGAAGGAACCCAACCTGCCAACACCTGGGTTCTGGACTATGAGAGAGAAGTTTCTATTGCTTTAAGCCACCAAGTTTGTGGTGTTTTGTTACAGCAGCCCCAGGAAACTAACACAGCCACTAAATCCAAATTAAGTATTGTCCCAGTTTTAGCTTGATTCCGGAAACTTTCATAGCAGTTCAACACCCTCTGCATAAGGGAGCAGGTAACAGAGGGGAAGTTGGAGTGGTAACAGCAGTTTTAACCAATTTTGGTTAAAATATCAGTTTTTCAGATTTTACAAAGATCGTATAACTCTCTGAATACATTAATAGGGCCCCTCCCAGGACGTTGGAAGGGGTCTGGCCAACTGAGAGTCCCAGAAGCTTAGAAATAATAAATTTCACAGAATGGCTACCTCTGTGTAGGAGGCGGTGTAGTGTTATAAAGACAAGCACTGGAGCCAGATGGCCTGGGTTCAAATCCCCTTTTCACAACTATCTGGCTGTTGACTTCAGACACGTTACTTAAACTTTCTGTGCCCCAATTTCTTCCTCTGTAAAATATGAATGATAAAAGCAATATCTACTTTATAGGGTTATTGACCGGGTCAAGTGATATAATGCATATAAAGTGCATGGTACATGTAACACACATAGAACAGTACATACTCCTTGGTAAGTACTCAATACACATTAGCCATTTTATGATTTACTAGGCAAGCCATTGTACTAGGCATTGGGGTGTAAAGACAAATAAGAAATGGTCCTTGGTTTCAAGAAGCTCACCATCTGTAGGGGAAATAGGTTATAAAATGGTTATAATACATGCTTTAAGTGCAATGAAGTGGATGCTATGTCCCAGATGTATGGGAGCAAAGAGGGGGATCCTCTGTTCGCAGATCGGGGTCATTCCAGGAAGGTTTCCTGGAGAGGGTGACATCTGAGTTGAATCTGTCCATATGTTTGTATGACAAGATGATTTATTGAGCTATTAATTTTTATATTGTTTTTCCTGAATTCATTCATTGATTCAAATACTTATTGAACACCTACTATTTGCCAGGCACTTTTATAGGCCCTGGAAATACTGTAATGAAAAAACATGTCAAAAAGCCCTGAACTGGGACTTCCCTGGCAGTCCAGCGGTTAAGACTCCGTGCTTCCACTGCAGGAGACGTAGGTGTGATCACTGTTCTGGGAACTAAGATTCCACATGCCACGCGGTGCAGCCAAAAATTATATTAAAAAAAAAAGCCCTGAACTTACTTATTTTGAAATGTATTAAAAAATAAGTTGGGGCTTCCCTGGTGGCGCAGTGGTTGAGAGTCCGCCTGCCGATGCAGGGGACACGGGTTCGTGCCCCGGTCTGGGAGGATCCCACATGCCGTGGAGCGGCTGGGCCCGTGAGCCATGGCCGCTGAGCCTGCGCGTCCGGAGCCTGTGCTCCGCAACGGGAGAGGCCACAACAGTGAGAGGCCCGCGTACCGCAAAAAAAAAAAAAAAAAAAAAAAAAGTTGGATAGAGGAATAATATGTGATACAGCAAATATAATAATAGGTTAATTATAGACTCTGTGGCAAATATATGGGTCTTCACTGTACATTTCTTTCAACTTTTCTGTATATTAGAAAAGTTTCATAATGAAATGTTGGTTTAAAAAATGAATATCTGTATAGTCAGACACTATACATCCATTAAAAATGTTTTGGTAAAATATTTATTCCAACAGAAAGACAAATATTATTTATTTTAAACTGAAAAAAAGTAGGGTTCAAAACCATAATTGTAGTTCCATCCAGCTTTCTTTATGTCTATATGAAGAATGTACACTAGGAACAGCACATACAAAGGTCCTAGGCAGAAGCTTTACTGGAGCGTTTGAGGAACTGCAAAGAAGCAGCTAGGATTAGAGAGGAGGAAGGGAGCAAGGTAGTAGATAAGCTGATAGAGATAATGGGAGGGGCAAGGTTCGTTAAGCTGTTCTGGGAATTTATTTCTGCATAAGAGTTTATCTCAAATTTAGTGACTTGAAGCAACAACCATCTTTTCATTGCTCACAACTTGTAGGTCAAGAATTTGGACAGGGGGGCTTTCCTGGTGGCACAGTGGTTGAGAATCCACCTGCCAATGCAGGGGACATGGGTTCGAGCCCTGGTCCGGGAGGAGTCCACATGCTGCGGAGCAACTAAGCCTGTGTGCCACAGCTACTGAGCCTGTGCTCTAGAGCCCGTGATCCACAACTACTGAACCCATGTGCCACAACTACTGAAGCCCGCGCACCTGGAGCCTGTGCTCTGCAATGGGAGAGGCCACCGCAATGAGAAGCCCGTGCACCACAGGGAACAGTAGCCCCGGCTCGCCGCAACTAGAGAAAACCCACGTGCAGCAATGAAGACCCAATGCAGCCAAAAATAAAAAAATAAAAAAAAAAAAAAAGAATTTGGGGGCTTCCCTGGGGGCGCAGTGGTTGAGTCCGCCTGCCGATGCAGGGGACACGGGTTTGTGCCCCGGTCCGGGAAGATCCCACATGCCACGGAGCAGCTGGGCCCGTGAGCCATGGCCACTGAGCCTGCGTGTCCGGAGCCTGTGCTCCGCAATGGGAGAGGCAACAACAGTGAGAGGCCCGCGTACCACAAAAAAAAAAAAAAAAAGAATTTGGACAGGACACAACTGGCCGATCTTTCCACGCCATGTGGCATTAACTGAGGTCACTCGGTGGTGTTTGGCTGGCAGATGGGTTGGTCTGTAGGGTCCAGATTGGTTTCATTCTCATGTCCAGTGCCTTGGTGGGGATGACTAGACTCATCAAGGCTGGGCTCAGCTGGAACCCTTTTTCTCTCCATATAGTCTCAGGGCTTTTCCATGTAGTCTATCCAGCAGGGTAGTTGGATTTCTTACATAGTGGCTCAAAGCTCCAAGATCAAATGTTTCAAGACACAGGACAAAGAAGTTGCATGTCTTTTAACGCCTGGCTCCGGAAATGGGCACAGTGGCACTTCTGCCATATTCTATTGGTCAAAGCAGTCATGAAACCCACCTAGATTCAAAGGGTCAGGGAGAAGACACCAGTATACCTCTCAATGAGAGGAGTGTTAAAGAATTTGTGGCCATCTTTAATCTACCACATAGGCCCTTGTAGGTCAGAATAAGGATTTCGGCTTTTACTCTGAATGAGAATAGAGCCATTGGAGTGTTTTAAACAGAGGAGTGACATGATCTGGCCCCTATTTTAACAAGACCACTCTAGCTGCCATTTAGCGGGAGGGAAGAAGTAGGAAGACCAGTTAGAGGGCTATTGCAATAAACCAAGCAAGAGATGATGGTGGCTTGGGCTAATGTGGTGGTGAAAAGTGGTTGAATTCTGGACATACTTTGAAGGCAGAGTGATCAAGATTTGCTGGTGGATTAGATGTACGTGTGAAATAAAAAGAGGAGTCAAAGATAACTCCAAAGCTTTTGTCCTGAGCAAGTGGTAGACTAGAATTGCTGTTAACAAAGATGGGGATGATAGCAAGAGTTGGTTTTTAACATGTTGAGATGCCTATACATCCAAGTGGAGATCTCAAGTAGGTCTGGTGCTTAAGTGAACAATCTAGACTGGAGATAAAAATGTGAATGTCATTAGCGTATGGGTGAATTTCACCTAGAGACTGAATGGAGAGAGAGAAGAGGTCCAAGGACTGAGCCTGGGGCCTCAGACTCCCTCTTTTCCTTCCTTCAATCCCCCTTGGCATCCTTGGCCTCCAAAAAGTTGATGTTTCAGGTGTTGCCTCCAGGCCACCTCTCTTCCAGTCTTTTGTGAAAGCCTAAACTCATTGAGAAGATTGTGCTGGGGAAGTGAAAACTGCAGTGGTTTTGAGGAGAGAGAGGCAGGAGCTGGGTGAGGAGAGAGGATGATGTCTTCTTCTGGTGTCCTTATATGGCAGAGAGAGTAGGGAAAGAGAAAAGCTTTCTGTTGTCTCTCCTTATAAGGACACTAACCCCAACATGAGGGCCCCACCCTCATGACCTCATCTACACCTAGTTGTCTCGCAAAGGCCCCATCTCCAAATACCATCACATTGGGGGCTAGGGCTGAACATATGAATTTGGCATGGGAGGGACACAATTCAGTCCATAGCAGCCTAGTTAGGGTAGACCTCATTAAGACAATGGTTTTTGACCAAATACTAAATAAGATGAGGAAGTCAGCCCAGCCTATAACTAGGAGAATGTTCCAAGAAGAGAAAAACAACCAGTGCAGAGACGAAGGTGGGAGGCCAGTGTGGTGGGGGCACAGTAAAGGGTGAGGTTGAAGAGATAAAGGCAAAGGGAAAATTACGTTGGGTCTCAGAAGCCACTTTCATACCTTTCCCACTGGATGAAAATTCTATAGGACAAGGACATTGTCAATTTTGTTCACTGCCTGACACGTAGTGCCACTTGATAAATGTGGCACTTGATAAATGTTAAATACATAAAATTCATATGTTATTACAATGAGTTATTTCACATAATCTGATAAGATCACAAGTTGGTGAGAATGTGAAGCAATAGGAACTTGCATACATTGCTCATGGTGGGTGTAAATTGGTACAGGCTCTTAGGAGAGCAACTCAGCAATATCTAGCAAAGTTGAAAATGTGAATGCTCAGTAATCCAGCAATTCCACTGCTGAGCATATTCCTAGGGAAACGATTGCACATGTGCAGCAGAGACAATATTTATAACAACATTGTTTGTAATCACAAACAATTGAAAACAAGCTACATATCAGTCAACAAAAATCAACATCAACAAGGATAAATCTTACTTTTTAATGTAAAGAAAAAAATTTTCAGATTAATATGGTTTCACTTATATAAAGCTAAAGTATCTGAATAGATAGATAGATAGAAAAATAGGTATAGTGATAGGATTCTAAGATGGCCTCCATGTTCCCCCTTCCCCAAGTTACTCCCATGATTATGTTACATTATATGACAAAGGGGATTTTTACAGATGTACTTGAAGTTACTACTCAGTTAACCTTAAAACAGGGAGAGGGCTTCCCTGGTGGCGCAGTGGTTAAGAATCTGCCTGCCAATGCAGGGGACACGGGTCTGATCCCTGGTCCGGGAAGATCCCACATGCCATGGAGCAACTAAGCCCATGCGCCACAACTACTGAGCCTGTGCTCTAGAGCCCGCGAGCCACAACTACTGAAACCCGTGTGCCACAACTATGAAAGCCTGCGCACCTAGAGCCTGTGCTCTGCAACAAGAGAAGCCACCACAATGAGAAGCCTGTGCCCCGCCACAAAGAGTAGCCCCCACTTACTGCAACTAGAGAAAACCCGCATGCAGTAGCAAAGACCCAGTGCAGCCAAAAATTAAATAAATGAATCAATAAAAAAAACAAAAAAACAGGGAAATTATCTGGGTAAGCCTAACTAACCTAATCATACAAAACCTTTAAAAGCAAGAAGTTTTCTCCAACTGGTCACAGAAATGGGAATAAGAGACATTTCAAGTGTGAGGATTCCATGCATAATTACTGACTTGTGGGTAGCCTCCAAGAGCCAAGAGCAGGGCACAGCTGACAGCCCGCAAGGTAACAAGGACCTCAGTTCTACAACCACAAGGAACTTCTGGCAACCTAAATGAGATTGGAAGCAGACTCTTGCCCAGAGCCCCCAGATAGGATCCCTGCCTTTGATTTCAGCCTTGTGAAATTCTAAGCAGAGAACTGAGCCAAGCCCGCCTGACCTACGGAAGCGAGCTAATAACTGGATGTTGTTTCAAGCCTCCAAATGTGTAAGTTTGTGGTAGTTGTTATGTAGCAATAACACACACACACATACACATTTGCTTAATCAGGATCCGTATATGTTGTAAGAGAATAAAGAAATATTTGGAAAGATAAACACCAAATTTGGAATACTGGTTATTCTGTTGGGCAGTTGGTGATAGGGAAGAGAAGGCTGTTAGGGAGAAGATAAGAAAATTAAACAATATTTTATTATTTAAAGCAGGTATATTGTTTTACTTTTTATACCTTTTTGTGTTTTTCATACATTGCACAACAATTTTAAAGACTCCTGACCCTCATTCACAGCCTGGAAACAGTAGAGATGCTAGACTCTGAGGGGCCCTTTGGGCTTGGACAATGAGTGCCCCCACAGGTATGTGCTAGAGACCTTCTTCTGGTTTCTGAAAATGTCGTGTAACCTTTGGGAGGAGGATGGAGTCTTCATAACAACTGAGATTGAATTTCCCTCCACCCTAGAAGAATCAGGCTAGGAGTCAAATTTAATTTAACACCCCACCCCCACCCCCTGCAAAAAGAAGAAAGAAAAAAAGAAAGAAAGAAAATGTCTTGTTCACCAAATTTGTGTTGAGTGAACAAATGAATGAATGGAAAGATGAATTATGAATGGATGCCCAAGGACTCATGAAATCACTATCAAAGTTGTATATTTGGACCATAGAGTAGGATAGGAAAATATTGTCCTATTGCAGAATAACCCATAACTACTTGAAAGAAAACGGCCTCAGAGTTAAGAGAGAGAGAGAGAGAGAGAGATGTGAGCCATGTTGTAACCGAAAACTGTGGTTTGGTTGGAGCTCCAGTCACTCTCCTGAGAGAACTCCCAAGGGCAGGCCAGACAGAAGTCCTGCAGCAGAACCCTGGGGCAGCTTAAAGCTCAAACCCACCGCCACCCCAGAGACGCTGTGCTAATGACCCTGATGACAAATGGTTCTGTGTGGCCACAGCTGCCTCGAACACTGGTTGGGGGCAAACTTGATTCAGAAGCATGATGGAGGGTGAAGCATTAAATTTCTTATTTAGCAGAAAGCTGATACCCAAGGAATGCAACCTGGCAGCTGCCCAGAAAGAAGACTTGACAATTATGCAGCCTGTAGTAAAATGGCTTTCTTGTCACAAGGCTTTTACTTTGAGAAAGGGTTACTGGGACTTGATGAAGAACACCAGTCACCAGCTATAGTTTGGACAGGGAGGTTTGAGGAATCCAGCAGGAAATAAGTCTTGGGGTCAGAACCCAGGTTGTGGTCAACAGTGTCTCATCCAGATTCAGTCCTTCACTGACAACCAGATGCGAGAGACCACCCTCCTCAGTCATCAAGACAAAACATGTACTTCTCTGAAGTTACCAACAAATTTCCAGAAGGAAAATGTCCAGGCAGGGAGTTCTAGTCATTGGAATTTTTTTTCCTTGCAAATGTTAGATTTGCTACTCAAATTACCTTAAGATTAGGAAAAAAGTGGGAAAGAGGCATGTTTATTGGGTCATAGACCTGCATCAGGCCCAGCTGGATCCAGGGGCTAAAATTACATCAGGAATCTGTCCCTCCATCTGTTGACTGTTTCCCTGTGTATTAGTTCAGATTTCAGATGACCTCCATCCATGTGGGGGCAAGAGAGTCACCGACATCTCGATGCTTTCATCCCACTAGCTTAGCAACCTCAGAGGAAGGAAAGCATCTCATTCTCAATAGTTCTAGTAAAACTCTGAGAACTGAATCTCATTAAGATTGGCTTTGGTTACCAGCCCATCCCTGATCCATTATGACCGGGAAGGTAGATGGTCAGGTACCTAACTATTAAAGAGGCTGTTGGAAGTATCAGGTGAAATCGTGTCAATGGATGTGCTTTGTAAGCTGTAAAGCACAGTACACAGTACAGGTGGTCCTGAGTCTGGCCCTTAGGTACATGGAAAAGACATGCCTATTGCCCCATGTAAACCACATGAATTGAGAGTGTGGGAGAAGTGGTTTCCCTAAAGCAAATTAGGGTATTCTTACTACAGGGAGGCTGGTTGCTCCTCTGGCAGCAATAGCAGTGGTGCTCAACAGAAGAAACAGGTAGGACCCAGCCATCTCCCCGAGTTTTCCTGTTTCTCTTAATTTTTTCATAAAGTGATGCCACCTTAAGACTACCCCAAGAAATTATGGTTCCATAGGTCTGAAGTAGGTCCCAGAAACTGTATTTTTACAAAGTTCCTTCAGGTGGTTCTGTGAGGCAGAGTGGTCTAGAAGCTACCAATTAATCTAGCAGACAACCTTCTTATACTTCTCTGCTCCCTCCCCAAAATCAGAAGTGAGTATATATGGGCCTCCAGGTGATAAAATCAGGACTGCTTTTTTACTTAAAGGAGATAAAAATAAAGGATTCACCTTATATTTTGAGATCATGGAAAGGAAAGCATAAATTCATGAATCCGTTACAAACCCCAGCCCCTAATCCTGGACAAATAGGTAAACAGAAGTGGCTCCTATACGACAAAATGCTGGGCCGTAAGCAGGCCCACCAGAGCTCTTCCCACAAGCAGTTACTCATCAACCCTCAGGCTCGGAGGGCAGAATTGGTCACTGTGAGCAGGCGGTGGCTGAGGCCTGGCTCTGCCTGGGGAAAGGTGCTTAGCGTCATCACAGCTTGGGGTCGGACAGGAAAGGCCATGGACTGGAAGGGACACAATACCTGACGGAGGAACTGGACCTCAGTTAAAAACTGATTTTAACCCCCTACCAGCGGTTGCTTAGCTGTGAGAATTTAGGAGAAGCTGGGGTTAGATGTGTTGCAAAGGTAGAAGGTGGAGGGGAATGGGTAGGATCACTCAAGTTGTCCAGTTCCATTCTCTGTAACTGATCATAGGACACTGATCAACTTACTACTGTTTATTATTTTTTTTCATATGTCTCTAATTTCTGTCGTATGTTCTTTGAAGCCTGGAGACCCACCTCATCCTGTTTCCTATTCCCAGCACCTCGCCCAGTACCTTATAGGGGACAGCTTCTCAAATGGTATTTGCTAATATGGATTTTATAATCTTGCAGAATATTTTCTCAAACCTTTTGAAAAGAAAAACGGACCCTACATGGAGCCTCTGGAGCTTTGGAGAGACAGCAGTGTGTGGGATGAGTAGCCAGAGAGCGCCCTCTGAAAGGTGCAGTCAGAATATGGGGCCAGCATGGTACCTGGCACACAGCAGGTACACAGAAATTCACCAAATGAATGAGGCCCAGAAGGAAGGACAGCTCTAAATTCAGGTCTCAAAAGCCAAGCAAAAAGAAATGATAGTACAACCCTGTCCCTTTAATGAAGAATGTTCTAATGAGAAAAACAAAAACAAAAACGTGCTAATGGTACAGGTCAAATAAACTGTTCCTGCTCTGTAAAAATAATGATGACAGTATAATTTTGTAATAACTCACATTTTTTGAACACCAAGTACCATGCACATGTAATATACAAGCATTGTGGAGCATTGTGAGATTAAATAAAATCTTACAGCAACGCTATGATGGTCCACCTTTATAGACCTCAGGAGAGTTTAGAAACTTGCCCCAAGTCCCTCAGCGCATAAGTGGAGGGGCTAGACTTGAACCCAGACCTGCAAGATTCTAGAACCCAGTAGGAACGCCCACACTGTGTTTTTTTAAGGTGACAGATACTTTCTGTGCTATTTGTGAATGAGTCAGATCTCTTCCTGGCCCCTCCCTCTGCTAACAAAGGAATCTGGGCCAGTGAGCCCCTTGTTCACTCCCAAAGGAGGACTGTACTCCAGGTCTCAGCCTCTATCAGGCGGCAGCTCCCGAAGAACTCCAGGGCCCCTGAGTGATTCCTGTAAGTCAAGATGAGAAAGGCTCTCATGGTCATGGCTAGAGTTTAGGGACCGAGTACCCCGAGGGAGTTGTTGGGGCAAATGAAAGCGGGGCAGAGACAAAGATTATGAGGATCCAGGGAATATCCGAGCTAGAGTCCTCGAAGGCTCTTCTCTTTCCCCAAGAATCTCCAAGACAGGGTTTTCAAACCTCACTGGGGCCAGCCAGGGCAGAGGGCACCCCTACCCCATCCCAGGGCACAGAGATGGGAAGGCAGGACTCACAGAGTGGAATTGAGATAGAGGCCGACAGAGACAGGGAAAGAGACAAGTAGATGAAGACCCAGTCGCAGTGGCAGCTTTCCTGCAGCCACCTGCCTGGTTGAGATGGAAACGCTGATTCCAGCTCCAGCCCCCAGACAGGCTAAGAATATCCTAGAAAAGCAACAGCCACCACCCCCGCCCTCCTTGATCTGCTCCTACATCTGGAGTGCTATGCTGGGCTCCAGCAGGGGCAGGGAAGAGACAGAGATGCTTGTGGCTTGGGGTTGGGGGTGAAAGGGAGGAGGCAAAAAAGGGGCATGATGGGAGCAGGAGAAGAACTGAGAAATAAAGCTATTGGAGAGTATATATATAGAGAGAGAAATAAAGCTGGAAGGATTGGGCAGAGAGAACTGTTCACAGGGGGCAACAAAGCAGGGTGAAAGCAAGAGCCAGAGATATGGGGAGAAAACATCCGGGTATGAGGATGTGGGAGGGCTGGCATCAGTAACCCAGAAGGGAGACCAAGGCTTTATTAAGGAATCAGAGCCTAGGGCAAGGAAAAGGAGCCCCAGGCTCACCCTTGTCCTCCCCTGACCTTTAATCCCGGGCCCTCCAGCCTCTCAGCATTGCTCCCTTCTCTCCCTGTCCCAGAGCAGCACCCCCAACTGTGCTTATCAACCCTATTTTCTGTTCTAAAAAAATCTATATTTGGGCTCCTCAATTAAGTCCTCCTAGCAAGGGGCCTGCTGGAAAGGGAAAGGTGTGAGAACATGGGGGTCTCCCTTCTGGCAGCTAGCAGCACCTCCTTTGTCAAGTTCATCTCTTCTCTCTGCTCAGCCCCTTTCTCCACTCCCCACTGTTGCCTGGGGAGGGATTCTACTCCCTCCACTGCCTCCCCACCCCACCTCCCCTGGGGTAAGGTCCTCCAGAGAGGGAGGGAGGGCTGGTGCATATCCTCTCCCTTTGTGGGAGTACTGAATCAGGGAAGGGGGACAGCAGGATCCAGGCATTCAGATGCCCAGGCTGTGTCTCTACTCTGGCTGTTTTAAGAATCTACATTATCATCACCCCCTTTGTAGGGGCCCCTTGGAGACATGGGATGCAATGACCTTGAGTTCTAGGACCTCCGGCCTTGATGTTTACTGGGGGGACCCTGGAACTTGGCCATCTTGGCATCCTGTCCTTTGTCTCACCACCTTTCAGAGGCCCCCTAAAGCTTGAAGGGACCTAGGAAGGTTTATGTTGCTGAGAGCCTGAGCACCCCTCCCCTTCATCTCCTGGGTAGAACTGCAGAAGGGCAGGCCTCACATGGATGCTGTGCATACGAGACTGAGCCCATCAGGCAGAAACAGATTAGGGAGAACGAGACAGGGCTGGAGCTACAAAGTGAAACAGAATTCTTAGGGCAGATTTTATTTAGAATCAGAATCAGAGAACTGGAAGAGGCTTTAGGAATCATTTTTAAGTTCAATCCCAAGATATTATCTTATTTCTTCAATATTCTTTTTTTTTGTCTGATAATAAAAATATGTAGAATTCCTGCATTTTAGTATGAAGAATGGGAGGCCCAGAGAGCTGAAATGACTTCCCCAAGTCATACAATTTATAAGCTGTGGACTAAAACTCCTGCCTCCTAGACTGTGACCTCTCAGAAAAAAAGATAAAAACAGCCAATGGGCCGAAGAGTCTGCGCAGCATTGCCTGGGGCTGTTCCCTTAAAGATGGGCCTCAACTGGGGCGTTCCCTGGCGGTCCACTGTCCTTCCGTGGACCTGCCTGCCTTCTCATGACGCCTTTCTGGTTTCACTGTGCTTACCCCTCTTGGCCTCCACCCTGGAGAGATATAACCTCCCTCTCTCCTCCCTCAATTCTGTCAGCATTTTTTGTAAAAGAAACGCCATCACTCTTTATGGATTTGTTTTTATTATTTTGTCTGCTTGTCCTTTAAAATTCCATCCATATTCATCTTGCATATCTTTGACTAGGAACTCAGAGCCCAGCTCTTAACTAAGTTGTTATGTAGCAGTTGCTGCTGGCGGGGGAAGAGGTTAGAAAGATTGACGTTAGAAGGAGCATCAGTTCCCTCCCAATCAGTCCAAAAAAGCTTCTTGGAAGAGATGGAATTTCAAGAGCTTGAGAAAGGCAGGTTGGTGGTCTGAGGGAGGGTCCTGGCACAGTGACAGGAGCTCAGAGTTTCAAGAGGTATAACCAGACTAGGAGGGTGGTGAGCATGTCAGCCAAAGAGAGGGTCTGAGGCAGGGCAAGACGAAGAGTGAGAAGAGGCAGTAAGGTCTTTTAAGATACCTGGTTTGGGGACCCCAAAGCAGAGGAGGGAACTCTCAATTCTAAGAGGACAACAGGAGGCCACTGCTGAGCCTGGAGTGGGGATACCATGGTGGTGACATCTGTGGGTGCTGCATAGACTCTTGTCCTAAATGACATGAGCAATAGGCCTTATGTCAGTGATGGACTCCTGGGATCAGAGCTGGGAGGACCCATGTGCCATTCAGATCCACGTGCCCGGTATCTCTGCCAGTGCACCTCAGTCTCTATGGGGCCTGTCCTTAACTACTGGTGAGCCAACTGTTGCTTGGGTGCCAGATAAAGGCTGACTCAGAAAGCCTTGTAGGGGGAAGTAGGGCCAGTTACAGAAGCTGAAAAGAGGGAACATTCTTCTGTAACTATAGGGAGAATGAGAGGTTGGGCAGGTCAGCTTGAGCTGTGAGAGAATAAAGATCAGATCTAAGGGAGCAGGAGAGACCCCACTGAGAAAGTACAGATGGGCGCTGAGTCAGGGAGGTGTACAAGCTGGCCTGTGTATGGTGGTGTACGGTGGTAAAGAGGTGGGGAATCAATACAGCTAGACCACAGGCCCCCACAGGGGCGGGCCTGTGGCACAGCTGAGAAGAGCTGGTGCCTCTGATTCTGGAATAGCCTCTCTGGAATGAACTAGGTTCACACATGCATATGTACCAACCCTGACAGCAGTGGATCCTTGGAGGTGTCTTGGTGGTCTCTGAGGAACATGGAGGTGACTCCAGGGCCAATTCTGAGAATTCTGCTGAATCCATAGGCCAAGGCTTCTCTCCCCCATGAAACCCACACCTACCTCCAAGGCCCACTTAAGAAACCAGAAGACCTCCTGTGTTGGGGAGCCAGAGAGCAAGCCAGACTGCCTTCTACAGTCCTACAAGGCAGATAGAACAGCCCAGAACCAGCTGGGCTCAGGAGGTGCAGGTAAGGCCCAGCGAGTACCAAATCCAGGGCAAAGGCCTTGTGGGTGCCGAGGAGGGAACAGACCCAGAGAGAAATGGGCAGGATCCAGCCTAATGGCGTGCAGCTGGGAACGGGGACAGCTAGGACCTGAATGGCAGGGAGCATGTAACAATGAAAACCCATCTCAGCCTGGACCCAGGCTGGGCTGGAGGTGGGACCAATGCTCCTGGGCCTCCCTTCTCACAGGAGGCCCATCTGCTATCTGAGCCTGGGCAGACCAACTTCCAGACTTTTCCCAGGGACCAACCACCCATCATCCACCCAAGTGTGGAATCAGGGGATTTGGGTTGGGGGAGGGGGCAAAGAGCACAAGAGCAGTGGCCCAGGGACCAGAGCTCATGGCCTCTCATCACAGACTCAGTAGCAGAGAATCAGGTCGGCAAACGGTGGCCTCGGGGACAAATCTGAGCGTCTTGCCACCTCCCAGAGTGAGGACCCCTAAGGAGTCGGTTTGTGACCTTCAGGAAGGCCAGGGCCCAGCCAGCACCCCATCACAGGCAGAACAAGAATGTGCCTGCTGCAGCCCTCCCAGGTGGCCTTGTAGGGGGAATGGAGGGGAGGAGAGCTAAGAGGGAATCAACCGACTGCTAGATTGGACGAGCCTGTGCAGTGCTACCCAGCTGGGGCCAGGGCCCCTTGATGAAGGCACTCACTCCTCACGCTGCCCCCCAACACATAATCAAAAGGGGGGAGAGGCTGTTCCCATGGCATCTCTGCTATCGTCAGAGACAGAGTTGGGGGATGGGCGGGACTTGAGATTGGCATGCGAGATTCTATTGGGCAGCGGAGCTGCGGGTTAGGAGGGCAGCTCAGGCGAGGATTGGCTGCGTGAGGCGGGGCGCGGCGCGGCGAAGACGGGGCCCAAGGGGTGGGGCTGACGCTGCAGCTGGCGCAGCTGAGACTCTCAGCAGCCGGCGCCGAGCAGCCGAGCAG
>NW_020175039.1:5449162-5456136 GCF_003031525.2 Neophocaena asiaeorientalis asiaeorientalis | reverse complement strand
CGGCGCCGCCAAGCCCCTGGCGGTGCCCGTGCCCACCGTGCCCGCGGCCGCCACCACCTGCGAGCCGCCGTCGGGAGGCAGCGCCGTCGCCCCACCTCCAGGCTCCGGCGGAGGGAAACCGCCGCCGCCGCCGCCCCCAGCCCCGCAGGCGGCGCCGCCGGTACCTGGCGGCTCGCCGCGGCGGGTCATCGTGCAGGCGTCTACGGGAGAGCTGCTGCGCTGCCTGGGCGACTTCGTGTGCCGACGCTGCTACCGTCTCAAGGAGCTAAGCCCAGGCGAGCTGGTGGGCTGGTTCCGCGGAGTGGACCGCTCGCTGCTGCTGCAGGGCTGGCAAGACCAGGCCTTCATTACGCCCGCCAACCTGGTGTTCGTGTACCTGCTGTGCCGCGAGTCGCTGCGCGGGGATGAGCTGGCGTCGGCCGCCGAGCTGCAGGCTGCCTTCCTCACCTGCCTCTACCTCGCCTACTCCTACATGGGCAACGAGATCTCCTACCCGCTCAAGCCCTTCCTTGTGGAGCCCGACAAGGAGCGCTTCTGGCAACGCTGCCTGCGCCTCATCCAGCGGCTCAGTCCGCAGATGCTGCGGCTCAACGCCGACCCCCACTTCTTCACGCAGGTCTTCCAAGACCTCAAGAACGAGGGCGAAGCCGCTGCCGGCGCCGGGGGTCCTCCCAGCGGGGGAGCGCCCGCGGCCTCCTCCTCCTCGGCCGCCAGGGACAGCTGCGCGACTGGAGCCAAGCACTGGACTATGAACCTGGACCGCTAGGGATACCCAAGGGCCGCGCCCACCCCCCGCCCCAACCCCTGACACACACTCGGAGCCCCCGGGACCATCAAGACGCCGCCGCTCCGCGCCGTGGCCGGAGGAGGAGCCGCCCCTGTCCCGCAGGGGAAGGTGGAGGCCAGGATGCCAGAGGCCGCGGCGTCTGGATTTACTGGGCGCAGGGTGGGGGTGGGGGATGGGCGCGGGAGGGAACCCCCAACCTCACCCTTTCTATCTGTCTGCGCCCCCATCTCTCCAATTCTACCCGGGTCTCCCCCTTCCCTTCTCTGTGTGTCTGTAAGTTCATCTCCCTCGGATTTGTCCATTTCTTCATTTCCTTCCTGTATTTTCACCTTCCCTCCTTCCTTCATCTTCTGCCTTCCCAACTTCCTCCTTGCCTTTCCATTTTCCATTCTTTGGGTGTGTATTTCCGTCTCCATCTTACCCCCTACCTATCTCTCATTGCCCCGTTTATCTTTCTGCACCTGTGTCCCCATCTCCCCTTCTTTTCTTTTTCCTCGCTCCTGGCATGTGTCACCATCTTCCCTCCTGTCTGCCTTCCCCCCTCCGCCTGTGTTAGCTTGCATTTCTTACCCCAACTGAGCCCCCGTACTCTCTTCCCCAGGCCAAAGGGAATATTAGTTCTTAATTTGGATCGGCTGAGGTACTGCGAGAAACTGCAGCCCCGGGAGCCCAGACAACCACCAGGATGGTCCTTCGCCCCACCCCCAACCACCTCTCCCTACCTTTTCCAACGTGTTGCATGCCGGGAGATAGTGGGAGGGGGATGCCAGCTTCAGGAGACTGAGGTTTGGGGAGAAAATGAACCTAGGAGGTCACCCTGGCGGCGGCGGCGGCGGCGGCGGCGGCGCCTCAGCCGAAGGGTGGGAGGAGACAGAAAACTCTTCTTACTCTGAGGGAGGGGCACCCCTCTTCCTTATCCTTAGGTGTTTTTGTTTCCCCCTCCACCCCCACTCCTTTTAATTTATTTGATTGTTTCCGGAGGGAGGGGGGAGGGGCGGGTTGGGCCGGGAGCTGTCTGAGGTGCTGATCTGAGGCCGGACCAGAATTCTCCCGGGAGGGTACCAGGGACTGGGTTGGGCCTGGTGCCGTGTCCAAGGTGCCAATGATGCGGGCCGACGGTGCGGGCCGCATTGTCTGTCTGTCCTTCTGTCCGGGAGAGAACTATAAAGCGCTGGAAGCGCCTGCAGATGTTTTTGAGCCAGCCTTTTTTTGGGCCCTGGGAGGGAGGGAGCGGGAGTGGAACTGTCACAGGCAGGGCAGGAGGGCCCCCATGGGTCTAGTGCGGAAGGTCGAGTCCCTGAGAACTGCTACTGTCTTCCTTCCCCCTCCCCCCAATGGCTTCCATTTTACAGAGTAAAGTGAGGGAGCCACAGAATGGGGCCTGGTGGTGAAGCTGAATTCCTGCTCCCCTGCCCCCACCACCCCCGCCTTCATCTTTTCTGACCTACCTACTCATTAATACCCAGGCCATTTAGGGAATAAGTGATGAGGACGTCAGAAGTTGTTCCCTTTTTACAGAGTGGCTCATTGAGGCAGCACCAGCTACTTGTTGTTGCTGCTTTTCTCTTCCTTCTCCATCTCTCCCTGCCATTCATCCTGTCAAGAGTCCAGTCAGGCCTAAGTCTGTCTTCACCACTCTCAGGTGGGGCCTGAATGCCACACTTAGCCCCATACGCTTCTGCCCACCCATAGGGCTGCTTCAAGGCTGTTTCAGTTACACGCCCACCCAGGGCAGCTTTGGGAGGTCCAACCCTGTTTGAGATTCAGCCCTGGCCCTTTATCCCCAGGGAGGCTAGTACACAGTAAGCCTGGAAGACAGGAGCCATTCTTTGGGGTTGAAAGAAGAAAAATAAGCTATTTGGCCTGAAATTCCTCTTTGGTCCCCATTGCCTTCTTAACCACATAGCTAAGCGCCCCATTCACTATTTCACTGGCCCAAGGAGGCCTGGCTCCATTGGAGCGCTGGCGTCTCTGACCCTGGTCTCCACGGAGACCTCAGAAGGTTTCGGAGAGAGAAGCGGGCGCGACCCGCCAAGAAAAGGTCCTGGTTCGCTGTCCGTGGTACTGACGGGCGCGCTCGGGCTGGGTGAGGGCTTGCAGGGGCAGGAGGATTTGCAGACTCGGCCTCAATTAGGTTTTCCGGATAATTTGGGAGTAGGGTGTGATCCATTTCTGGTGGCAGGTTACGGGAGTCTGGGCCAAGAACCCAGGAATGCCGGCTTCTACTTGCCCTCCTAGGAGGACAGACCTCGACTTTCCCCCGGCCTCGGCCCAGCGCCCTTTCCCCGCCCCCGGCCTGGAGCCGGAAATCCCCAGTCCAGATTTGTGAATCGAGTTCCCGGGGGGAGGTGGGGAGAGCTGGCGGAAGGGAAGGCGGGAGCAGCCGCCCATTGGCTGGAATTTGGCGCAGTCAGCGCGGTGCCGTCATCTTTCTAGGTTTGGGAGGAGAGAGGGCGGAGCACTCGGGTCACCCCGAGGCTGTCGCCATAGTAACCAGACTGAGCGGGCGGGGCCACCTTTCCACTCTCTCACCTCTGGCGGGGCGGTTGGGGGGGAGAGCAATCCTGGTCCGCCTTATTTGGAACTAGTTAGCGAGACTATTTGATTGGGATTTCTGTGTTAGAAGAACCTAATGGGGATGGGAAAGAGACCCGAGAACCTACAGAGACCCCCAAACATCCTGCCCTTGGAGGGAGGGGCCTCTAGATTCTGCCCCTGAATGCATATACTCAACACACTTCTGCTACTGCTCTCGCGCACGCACACACACACACACATACGCGCGCGCGCCTCCAAGAACCTGTGCTCTGGCACTTGGAGAGCTAGAATGAGAAAAAAGCCTCAGTGCGTGATGACAAATTAAATCGCACTTTCCTTGCCATGGCCCAAGGCATGAAACACTGCCGTAATCCGATTAGGGGGTGAGGGACTGGAGGAGGATCAGCATGAATACATGGAAGAATTAGCCTCCTGGGTCAAACTTGGTCAGACTCCTGTTTTATCAGGGAGAAGGCAGTCATAAGGAGGAGGACTCAGAACAGTCTTCTGAGAAGGCAAAGTGAGAAGGGAGTAAATGCAAAAGCAGAGTGCAGTGCCTTCTCTTTATTGTCCAGAAGTGAACCTCTGGGAAAGTGAGTCCAGGCCTAGGAGGGAGGTGGTGAAGAGGGCCCAGAGCTTTAGAGAGGGTCCAGCAGGGATGAGGGAGGGATGGACTGAGGAAAGAGTGGAGATGGAGGATAGGAGACAGAAACCCAGCTGGAGCCATATGACTCAGCATTTCCCCTCAGCAAAGGGCAGGGGTGACTCTCCCAACACAGGGACAGCAGAGAGGGGAGGGAAGCAGGAAAGCGAATGGGCAGATAAATGGTGATCTGACCATTTGCATGGTACATCCATTGATATACAACACATTTTAACACAGAAGCAGGTACGTATGCATTTATACTGATGAAGCTTCATTCAGTCATAACATATACACATCTCCACTTTCCTTCCCTCCCCCACTTCCTGGAGCAGAGGACATTCTGTCCTGAGAGCTATGTTTGCCTGTCTCTGGAACCCTGGAATACGTTGGCACTTAATGGGAAAGGAGAAATACCCAAAATCGCAGACGTGGGGGGGGGAGTGGTTGTCATGGTAACTGCTTTGCCTGCCAGGCACGGTGCCCAGCAACCAGAGAATCTGGCAGTATCCAAGGGGACATCCTGTGGCCTCTACCCACTGGGACTCTGCCTCAGGCACCCAGATGGGCATCTCCAGAAGATTTCTACTACAGGGGCTGCCAAAGCAGCCCCTCTGACCATGCCACCGTGACCAGGGACATCTGGCAGCCAGGTTTGGGGGCCTGACCTTCTTAATGTGCCCCACTTTAAGTGCTACTCCTGACCCCTTCATACATCGTAAACAACACTTACCATGAGTGGCCTCAAGACAGCAGGAGTTAACACTTTAAAGACCTTTATTAAGACCATTACCTTTCCTCTCAGCACCTTGCCAGACATCCAACAAGAAGGTCATCTATAGCCACACACGTTAGGTGTGTAATTGAGGGAGAGAAAAATAGTTTTAGTTCAGTGTGATGAAAGATTGGGTATAAGGTAGATAAACTGCAGAGCACAGTCTCAGGATTCAAGTTCCTTTGACCTGAGTTTAATACACTGATGAGGTTTTTAGAAGCAGTCTCTCTTTTTCACTCGCAGGCTGGCTGACTGACGTTTTACTCCAGCACTCAACCTTCCTTTTTTTTCTGGGCATTCAGATTTAACCTCTTAGTTTCTGGCTTAAAATTCTCCCAATCCAGTTTGGGCCTTCAGGGGGTTTCTTTTCCCCAGGGTTCTATTTATTTAGCAATTAGCTGCTCCCAAGGTCTCTTTCTACTTGGCAATACTGCACACCATAGTTACTCCCCTTTAACGACTTCCCCCCCCACCCCCATTACTTTATACCCCTTGATCATCGTGTCCTGTGACTGACATTTAGCTTCAAGCCCATAAAATATAAAATTAGTCTCTCTGTGTGCATTTTTATATATGACAGCCTAAAAGGATGGAGGGGTGTTGAACAATGTAAACAGGGAAAGACGTATTTCTTTATAACCTTTCTACATTTTACTCCTTTTAAAAACTAATTTACATATTATCCCAGAAAAACACAGGATATGAAGAAAAACATAAGAAAGAAGAGTAATGATGGAAGGCTTGCCCTATAGAGCTAAGGTAGCTAAAACATAAGGCACTGATACAGGAATAGACATACCAGTAGAACAGAATAGATAATCCAAAACTAAACTCCAGCATACGTGGGAATTTAATATATGATAAAGGCACCATTTCAAATCCACTGGGAAAAGATGGATTAGTCAGGAAATGGTTTTGGAACAACTGGATAGTCATTTATATGAAGAAAAAATGTCAATACTTCCTGATTCTTTACCCCCAAATAAGTTCCAAATTGATTAAAAAGACTTAAAGAAAAAACACTATAAAAGTGTTAGAAGAGAGAACAATTTGGAAGTATCTATTAGAAATCTAGATGCACATACTTTTCTACTCTGGAATTCCAGTTTCTAGTATTGACCCTAGAGAAATACTTAAACATATAAAGAGGCATGATAAAGATTTTTTATTGTATTATTGTTTAGAGAAAGATAAATTGAAATCAACCTAAATATCCACCAATAGGTTAGAAATTTTAAAAACTTTGATACATTCAAATTACTAAATACTACAGTATTCAGTTTAAAAGAGTGGATGGGACTGTATTATGTATTATACTGACATGAAAGAGCTCCAAAACATGTAGTATCATTAGAAGTTGCATAACAACACACACAGTACAATATCATTTATGCAAAAGCAAAATAAATCAAACTATAATGTGTGTGTGTGTGTGTGTATGAATAATAGAAGCTTAAGAAAGACACACATTACTCCTAAGTGACTTCTGGGAAGGAACTGGGATTGATGTTGTCTAGGGAACTTTTGCCTTATCTGTGGCGTTTAATTTTTTTACGATAAAAATGTATTAGTAAGTTATCTGCATAACTAGAAAATAGTAATTAGTATGTGACAGTAGTCAAATATTAAATAAAAATACTCGAAGAGTACCTGTATTATTATTATTATTAGTAGTAGTATCGCGTCTTGGGTTGAGTGGAGAACATCTTTTTAGGGATGGAGAGAGCTTAAAGAAAAAGATTGATTCATCTGACTCCATTTAAGCTTTTGAATATTAGAGAAATAGAGAAAAAGAACAACCATAAACAAGATTGAAAAACAGATGACAAGATGAGAGAACATATTTGCAACACAATATATCTTCCATAGAAAATTAGTTAAAACTGTGAAAAGAACTTCACACAAAAATGTAAATAATCAATAAACACATAAAAAGTTACTTGACTTCACTCTTGACCAAAGAAATTCAAGTCAAAACTGTAGTGGGGGGGCTTCCCTGGTGGCGCAGTGGTTGGGAATCCGCCTGCCAATGCAGGGGACATGGGTTCAAGCCCTGGTCCGGGAAGATCCCACATGCCGCGGAGCAACGAAGCCCGTGCGCCACAACTACTGAAGCCTGCGTGCCTACAGCCCACGAGCCGCAGCTGGAGAAAGCCCGCGCGCAGCAACGGGAATGCAATGCAGCCAAAAATAAATAAATAAAATAAATAATAAATTAAAAAAAAAAAAAA
>NW_020175039.1:5437087-5448943 GCF_003031525.2 Neophocaena asiaeorientalis asiaeorientalis | reverse complement strand
GGGTTCAAGCCCTGGTCCGGGAAGATCCCACATGCCGCGGAGCAACGAAGCCCGTGCGCCACAACTACTGAAGCCTGCGTGCCTACAGCCCACGAGCCGCAGCTGGAGAAAGCCCGCGCGCAGCAACGGGAATGCAATGCAGCCAAAAATAAATAAATAAAATAAATAATAAATTAAAAAAAAAAAAAAAACAAAACTGTAGTGGGATATTGCATCTCTTATACCAGCAAAGATTATAAAAATGGAAAATCCCAACCATGATAAAAACATGGGGAAATGTGCACTTTCTCACACTGTTGTAGACATATATGTTAGTGGAGTCTTTTTGCAGAGCTACTTGGCTATGGATCAAACTGTGGAAGGCAGTAAGCTCTTAGTCCCAACCACCACATTTCCAGAAATTTGCCCTGAGGAGGTAATTGGGAAAAGACCTGACGCAAGGATACTTATCGTGACATTGTTTATAATAATAAAACTCAGGATGCATCAGTAGGAGATTAAGTAAATTGAGACAAATCAATGTTCTTTGGGCTATTATGGACCACTAAAAATGATACACTAGGGCTTCCCTGGTGGCGCAGTGGTTGAGTGTCTGCCTGCCGATGCAGGGGACACGGGTTCGTGCCCCGGTCCGGGAAGATCCCACATGCCGCGGAGCGGCTGGGCCCGTGAGCCATGGCCGCTGAGATTGCGCGTCTGGAGCCTGTGCTCCGCAATGGGAGAGGCCACAGCAGTGAGAGGCCCGCGTACTGCAAAAAAAAAAAAAAAAGATACACTAATCTATATTAAAAATGACCATGACAAAGTGAAAATAGCGGGTTGAAAACAATATAATGTGGTCCCATTTTTGTAAGGAGAGAGAGGTCTTTAAATAGCTGTCCTCTTCCTGTCATTCAGATCTCGGTTTAACAACCACCTCTTCCTGATGAATTCATCTCAGCCTGCCCCACAGTCACCCTTCATCACATACCCCTGATGGATTTCTCCATGACATTTGTCCCCACCTGATAACTTTTTTGTTATTTATTCTGTATCCTGTCAATAAAAGGCCTATCTTGTTCACTGCTAGATTCCCTGCACCTGGCAGTAAGCAGTCACTGTAGATATATACTGAATCTGTGTGTGTGTGTGTGTATGCAGCAACACAAACTTTTAGGATGTTTAGTAAAATGTTAATGGTTGTTCTCACTAAGTGGTGGGATTTTATTTTATTTTTTTAACGTTTTTATTGGAGTATAATTGCTTTACAATGGTTAGTTTCTGCTTTATAACAAAGTGAATCAGTTATACTTATACCTATATCCCCATATCTCTTCCCTCTTGCATCTCCCTCCCTCCCACTTTCCCTATCCCACCCTTCTAGCTGGTCACAAAGCACCGAGCTGATCTCCCTGTGCTATGCGGCTGCTTCCCACTAGCTATCAATTTTACATTTGGTAGTGTATATATGTCCATATAAACACGACCACTCTCTCACTTTGTCCCAGCTTACCCTTCCCTCTCCCTGTGTCCTCAAGTCCATTCTCTAGTAGGTCTGCATCTTTATTCCCATCTTGCCCCTAGGTTCTTCATGACCTTTTTTTTTTTTTTTTAAGATTCCATATATATGTGTTAGCATACGGTATTTGTTTTTCTCTTTCTGACTTACTTCACTCTGTATGACGGACTCGAGGTCCATCCACCTCAGTGGTGGGATTTTAAATGATCAGCTTTAATTAATGATCTCTTCTTAATTCTTTTCTGAGCTTTTTAGTTAAGTACAATAAATTAAACTATTGTCATTACCTAAAAAAAAAAAAAAGGTAAATTGTAAAGAGAGAAAAAGAGATAAAAAGAAAGAAGAAAAAGAAAATGAAAGGAAGGGGGAATTCCCTGGTGGTCCAGTGGTTAGGACTTGGCTCTTTCATTGCCATGAGCTGGGGGTTTGAGTCCTGGTTGGGGAACTAAGATTCTGTAATCTTGCAAGCTGCGCGGCACAGCCAAAAAGGAAAAAAGTGAGGCTAGGCAGTGAGTGTCTGGAAAAGCTGGAAAGGGAGAAACACACATCTACAGCCCTGCCCTCCTTTCACATGTCTCCAAAGTCTCTTTATTCCCTTCCCTCTCCTCAAGCTATTTCCAAATCCCTAGGAATTAAGAATGTCCCTTGATGGACAAGGGAAGTGAGACACCTATCTATCCCAGCAGGCATGTGTATGTGTGTGTGTACATGCACAGCACACGTATAGTACATGAATATGGGCACACACATGTATACACTCTTACAAGGACCAAGACCATTTAAAGAATACTTCTCTATCTTTTGCATAGCTGCCGAAGAAGACCCATTGTCCCTTATTCAAACAATAAAGCTAGGGGAAATTTTCCTCGTCACACTAACTTATTCATATCTTTTCTTTAAACAATGAGAATTAGCACGGTGCCTGACACTTAGTAGATCTCAATAAATGGGAAATGGATAAATGAACGAAAATAGTGACAGTTTCCATGTTTGCCTTTGGTTGTCAATAAGTATACAATTAAATATATATCTTTAGGACACAGCCGTGGTAACCAACTCCTCCCAGATGTTTGCTATTTCTCCTCTCTTTCTGAATGTTCTTGTTTTATTCTGGGTTTGGAGATTAGGATTTGTTTCATTTTTTAATTTTATTCTGGTACTTTTATAGAGTTTTTATTTCATTCTTTAATTTATTTTGGAATTTATTTTTGTATGTGGTGAGAAGTAGAGATATAAGTATTTTCCCCAAATGAGTAACAGGTTGCACCAACTTTTGAACAGTATTGCTTTTCTTCTAGTGAATGCCATCTCTATCTTTTATGAAATTTCTACATATACATGGGTCTGTTTCAAGGCTCTACTGGATTCCATTGGTCTACTTGACTATAGCTGTGACAAACCACATCTTTAATAACTGTAGCTCTGCAGTATGCTCATTGTTCTTTTGCTAAAACTGCCTTGGCTATTTTTAAATACATAATCCAGAAGAACTTTAAAGCCAAGTCTGTCAGTTTCCATAAAATTCCTTTGGGACTTGGTTTGGGACTGTATCACTTTATAGATCAGTTTGGACAGACCTGACATTTTGCAATATTGAGTCATTCCACCCAGGAACATGCTAAGTGTTCCATTTAGTCTGGTCTTCTTTTATTTTCCTTAGTGAAGATTTATAGTTTTTTTTTCATTTAGATAGTTCCCATGTTTTTCATTAGGATTACCTGGGAATATATTTTTATTGCTCTTGTAAATCTGTCATTCCCAATTCTTTTCCTTATTTCTACACAGTTATGGAAAAAACATAATTTTTTTGTAGTAACCTTGTGTGTTAACCTTTTGTGTGTTAACATTAGAATCATTAGTTCTAATTGATTTCCTGTTGAATCTCTTGGATTTTCTAGGTAGGCAGTCATATTGTCTGCAAACTAGGACATTGTGACTTTTTCCTTTTCAATATTTGTGTAAAACAGATAACTTTTCTTGTCTTATTGTGTTGACTAGGACCTCCAGTAGAATGTTCAGTGGTAGCAATGATGACAAGGTTAGAAAGGATAAAGAAGACATCCTTGCTTTGTCCCTGACTTATGGGAATGCTTCTCATATTTCACCAGTTGCTTTTTTATCTTTTAAAACTGAATATTCTATTTTGTGTATACTGCTATATAGTAAGTCATCTCAAATCATTTTTTGGAAGTTGATAAAACTTTAATCAAAGTAATTATTCAAATTGTCTGTTCTACGTGAAACACCAGCTGAGCCATGTGGCCTACAAGGTCCTGGGCATGTGCAATTTGGGGATAGAGGATAGGGTGGCTGAATGTCCCTCTGGGACTCCTTTGTCCCCCTGACATTTAAAGGCAGTGTGATGTGATGTACAGAACAAAAGACTAGGAGTCAGAGGTTTGAGTCCCTACTCTACATTTACTAGCTGTTGCTCTAAGACAGTTATTCAACCTCTCTGAATTTCAGTTTTCTCATCTTTCAGATGGAAACAAGAATCTCAGATTTGTGGTGTCTTACCAAATGGCTATAATAAGAATGACAATATTATTTTTGTTGGGGTAACTACCATTGCTATGGTAGTCAGACTATTAATAAATTTTGACAGGGATTAAGGGACCGAGACAAAGTCCAGAATGGAGCCCTGAGCTGCTCCGACCAGCTCTGCTGGCCCCTGAGGCAGTAGGGAGCCCTAGAGGTCTGGGCCTCCCATGAGCAATCTGTGACCTGGGTGACATGTGTTTACTCCTTGCTGCCAGGCCTCGGCCCTAGTGGGACCCACGTGCCTCTTTCTGGGATGCCAGCCAGGGGACTTGCTTCAGCTGCTGGTGGTAGATACTTATGCCAGCCTGGCCCAGCACAGCAGCATTCCTGAGTCTAGGCATTTGGGCCAGGAGACCAGGCCTCTCTTGGGACTCCCCACCCCAGGGATCCCCCTGCCCCAGCAGGGAAGAACAGCTGAACTTGCCTCCTCATCTCACCTGCTTTGTGATGAAGGGTGGAGAAAGGTGCATCTTGGGGGCACCTTAGGACACTAGGCATGAAGAATCTTCAAACTGTGAGGACGTGGGATAACAGGCACGACATTATGCCAAAGCCTGTACTGACATCCGTGCTACGATATGTAGTGGAAATACGCTGATACTTGCAGCAAATCTGGGCCCTGCTCTTTCCTCACAGTGGGACCTTCAGACTTTTTTCCCTCGTCTGTCATATAGGAACTAAAGAGGCTGCTGTATATGGTGAAATCACATATAGGGATGTGCTTTGTAAACTGTAAAGCACAGTATACATATAAGGTGGTCCTGAATCTGGCCCTTAGGCACATGGTTACGGACATGGCCAATGGACAGATGTGTGTACAGGATGGACCCTAGAACCTGTCTCTCTGCCTCTGTGTGTCAAAGGTAGAAAACCAAGGGGAAAGAGTTGGAGAATTGGGAAGGTGATCATAGGAAAGGAGAATGAAGCCCAGAGTTTACCATCAGAGCCTGGGACCCTTCCCTACTTTCCCCACTCATCTCCCCATCTAGTGTACCCCCAGATCTCTCCATGTTGCAGGATGATAAAGGATAGCCCTGCATGGAGCCTCCCTGACAACTTTTGCTGTGTTGCTAAGCAACTTGGCCTCCTCTTCCAGAAAAAGGAACCCAGGGTCTGGCCTTCCAGCCTCCCTCAGCTACTTCCTCCTTCCCCAACCTCACAGAATCTCAAGGAAGGAGCTTCTCCGACTCATGGAAGGAGAAGTGGGATGCAGTGTTGGGGGATTAGACTGGGGGAGGTGGTTTGAGCTCCCAGGGCAGGTCTCTGTTCTGGGCTGGTCAGTGCTGGGGGGATGACATTTTTGGGGTGGTCCTCCAAGCTGGATACTTTAGACACATACTCTGCCCTTGCAGCAAACCAACAAGGTGGGTATAATCAGCGTTTCCATTTTATAGATGAGGCCACTGAGGCTCAGAGAGAGTAAGTAGCCTTCTCATTCCTACAGCGAGTAGACAGAAGTTGGGTTGGAATCCATGTCCATCTGGGCTCCCTCTACTCCATCATGCTATCTGAGATAAATGCAAGGGTCACATTGGCCACAAGACTTCTAAAATGTATTTCTCACTCTGTTATTTGTCTGGAACCCAGGTGAGCACTGGAATTGGGAACCTAGCCTGGGATTGGGCTGAGACTTGGGGAAATAGTCCTGCCACTTCCTGGGCTTCTCAGAATCTCAGAATCTGCTCATTCCTCCATGAGAGATGATCAAGGGAATAAGGGATGGGGAAGGGAGTGAAAACTGGGCTGCTGGGGTTGAATCACCTTGCTACCATTTAGCAGCACTGTGATTCCAACCAACTTATTTAATATGTTGTGCCTCCGTTTTCCTCATCTATAGAATGGGAATAATACTAGACCCAACTCCAAAAGGTTATGAGGATTAAATGAATGTAAAGCTCTTTCAATAGTGCCTGACACACAAGTGTTCAATAAGTATTAGCCTTTGTTATTACTTCTAGGACACTTTAATGTATAAAGCTCTTTCACATCCTTAGTGGTTAAGAGAACTCACTGCCTCTGAAATCAGACTGGGTTCAGACTCTGCTCTGCCCTTTCTCACCATGTGACTTTAGACTTAACCTCTCGGTGCCTCAGTTTTCTCGTCATAAAATCAGGGAAATCGTAATGTCTATATCGGAGGATTGTTGTAAGGATCAAATGTGATTTGAGTATTAGTTATGGTAATGTTTGTTGCTGTTAAAAGGAAACCTCCAAATTAAATGTAATAGTCCAATGCATGTGGTTGAGTGATTTCTCTCTCTATGATGGATCCTTTCATAATGGAGCTCTGCCATCTCTAAGGAACTAGTCGTCCTCTAAATCCAGGTGGCAGAAAGGGAATAAGAGAGTATGGAGAAGGCACATCCATTTCCAAATGTTTTGGCCCAGGAGCAACACATACTATCATTTTCATTCATATTCTGTTGGCAAAAACAAGGCACATGGCTCCTACCAAGATGCAGGGAGGGCTGGAAAATTAGTCCCTGGCTGGGCAATCACTTCCCAATGACAAGTCCACTACATGAAGTGAGGAGCCTGCAGCTTGGGGTGGGGAGGCGGGTTGAGCTAGCTGTGTCTGTCGCTCTGAGAAAAATATTAGGATATTATTAAATGTGTTACAGAGTGTGAGAAGTGTGTTAAGTGCTAATGCTATTTTTATTTAATCCACACACTAACCATAGGAAGTAAGCATTACAATTATCCATATTTTAAAGGAGAAAATGAATTCTCTGAGTGGTGTGGCCATATTCCCAAAGTCACACAGCTGGTAACGAGCTGAGATCCTATCATTTTAAATTCAGTACGTTCTCCAGTTACCCCATAAAGAAATGGAGGATGCACTGAGTATAGGAGGCTGGCCCATGTGATGGTTGTGGCCACATAACCAGTCAAGAGGCTGGTTCTTGGTGAAGCTCACCAGGTGGGTGACTGGCTTAGAAAAGCAGATGTAGCCACTCAAGATCCTTCCCAGGACGCGTGGAGGGCATCTGATTGGGACTGGAGGGGAAGAGGCAGGTGCTTGCTTTGTTTGGGGTTGTTTTACTTGTTTGTCTAATAATAGAAAACACCGATATGTGTACAAAGGTACTTACATAATCATGTATTCTTTCAACCCTATGAGGTAGGTTCTGTTATTATCATATCCATTTTATGGATGGAGTAATTGAGGCACAAAGAAGTAAGAGTAAATTGCTCGAAGTCACGCAGCTAGTAAGTAACAGAGCCAGCACTTGAACCTAGGATGTCCAGCCCCAGAGCCCTTGCACTTAACCATCATGCCTTTTGTTTACAAAGAAAGGAAAGGAGGAAATAGCAAAGAAGATCCAGTAGGAGAGAATTCTCAGAAATAGAAAAAGTTACAGTCAATGAGACATTGGGCCACTTGCCTCAAGGCCCACCATCCCAGGAAAGAGGAGGGTCAAGGGAAAATCTTGCTGACCAAACTGATGTAGGAATTGCCACCAAAGTCAAGCTGTAGTCAGACCCTCAGCCACGCCCTAGAGTACAGTGATCTACTCAAAGGTTGTAGGAACACAGTTAGGAAAGTGAAGGCTTGCAAAAGACAGTGGGGCAACAGAACAGTCTGATTTTTTTTTAAAATCAGACAGAGGCACTAATTAACTAAAGACGTGCGTAAGACAAGTCATCAATATGTCCATTATAACCTATCATTTTCTGCTACGACTAGACAATTAGATGGAGTATGTCTGCGATGGGTAGGCTGCAGGTCACATCCACACGAAGAAGCTTTCCAGGAAGGCCCAGTGAGAGGGGATCTGGTGTGATGGGTGAGGACTTGAGCTCTGGGGTCACAGGCTGAACCAGTCACTTAACTTCTCCAAGCCTCAGTTTCCTCATCTGAAAGTGGAGGTAACCATCCCCACCTGGCAAGGTGTGGCCAAGTCAAAGGAGAGACCACAGGTAAAGCATTAGCATAGGGCAGAGCCTGGCGCAGAGTCAGGTTCAATGAATGGTAGGACACATTTTTATTATCAGCAGGTCTACTTGATGTGAATTATAAAAAGAGGTTGAGGAACAAGTTAAGTGCATTTCAAAGACACATTGAAGGGAAAATGAAGGCCAAAAAAGCAGAAGCCTCTGAGAAAAGCACGTCACAGTGAGATCTAACGCATTTTGATGTCTGTCTATGGTCACATGGGCTTATGTATGAGAAAATGCTTTGTAAGCCTCGGTGCCCTAGGTGATATCATTGCTCTGTGGCTGTGCAGGTCTAGGGCAGTTTGTGGGCATGGATGTCCTCACACAGCATGCTAGTTGGACTTCTGATTCCATCTGCAAATGACGGCAAATGGAGCTTGGTCACAAGGAGCACACGTTACCGGAGGACACACGGGTCTGTGTAATCCCGGGAGGGCGGGGGAGTGATCCTACAAACACAGTGACCAAGGCCACTTGGGACGATGGAGAAACCACTCCGAGCACTGGGGAAAGGCCTGGTGAGGAACCAGAGGCACAGGTCCTAGAACAAGCCCTGAGACTTTGGCCAAGTTTTTTAACATCTTGGGCTTTGGTTTACTCATCCTCCAAGTGGATAAAGCAATCCCTGCCCTATCTTCCTCCATGACCCTGGAGGGGGATCAATAAAACAATGGATGTGAAAGTGTTTTGTAAACTCTGTAGTGCAAGCACGTGGCCAGGGGTGGGGAAATGAGCCATATTTTCACCAATGACATGAGTGAAGAGATAGAGAAAAGGCTCAGACCTTCAGGGAATGAGAGAGGGGCTGGACCCTGGATTGGGAGAGAGAAGCAATGGTGGGATCTATATCTTAGGGAGCCAAGGACCAAGAGGTTAAGGGTCAATGAGGACAGGCCTGGATCATAGGAAGCTGAGTGTGGTAGGAGTGTGGCTTCATCAGGGTTTGGGCGGAGTAGAGTCAACCCAAGACCACAGTAAATGGAATCCCAGAATTATCTGAAGGTTAACTAGTTAACTAGCAAGTCAGTTGACAATCTGGGACCAGAATTCAGGTTTTCCAATGCCCAGTCCTATATATCAGCTTCCCAAATTGGTTCTTCGTGCAGGAAAGAATAGAGGGGCAAGGTGAGCTTTAAGGATGTGATATCACAGGTAAGAAGACCCCCTAATCTAACAAGACCTCCCCCAGCTTCCCAACGATGTCTAAATCCCTCCTTTACCAACTCACTCACAGGACTTCAAGTCCTAAGGTTGAAGTCACCTAGTACACTTCCCCTCTCAACCTCCAAGGAAGGGTCTGCTGAACGCTCCAGTGACAAAGCACTCCTCATCATGGTCCATAGCAGAAGGTTCTCCATTAGATCAGGCTGACATATATGTCTCACTGTAGTTTTCTACCACGTGTCCCAGTACACGCATCCAGGTGATCTGCCACAGGACATCTCTTTGAATAATTGCGGACAGCTCCCATGCCTCTTTCCCCACTATGATTTTCCAGACCACATCTCCCGTGGTTGGTTTTCCAGCATTGTTTCTCCTCACTTCCTGGGTCCACTATTCTGTCTGTTTGGTCTTCTCCTGAAAGTGTTATCTAACACTGTGTACAATATGCTGGGGGTACAATCATTTACCATACAGGCTCCCGTGTAACATTGTGGTAACTAAGACACCACTAATTTACACATAGGCTCTACAGAGCACCACCCTTGCATGTCTCACACTCTAGCCTTTAGAGATCTAAGTACAGGACCTCACACTTCTTGCCAGGAAAGTTCACCTTTTTACATTCAACCCACAATTCTTAGCAGCCCAGATCTTTCTGGAACCTGGTTCTGTCTCCCCAGTGCATTCTTTCTCCCTCCCAGCTTCTGCCCCATGCAAAGAGGCCCTTTGCCTCTCCCTCTAAGTCCCTGAGGCCCTCACCAGGGTGGATTCCTCCCCTGGCCATCTGCTCCTTGGAATACATGATCCCACACCTTCTTACCCCATGAGGTCTAGAGAGCATAACAACGGCATGGACCATGCTGATACCAGAATGTTAAGGGACTAAAGCAGGGTACCATTCAATTCCAAAGGGCACAGAGAAAAAGGAGATTAAGACAAAGCGTTATAAATAGTGGCCTTTGTGTAATGAGACTGTATGTGACTTTTCCCCATGTTTCATTACATGCTTAATTCAACTAATATTTCATGGAGCCCTTATTGTGTATTTTCCAGATTTTCTATGCTGAGTGTGTTATTTGGAAAACCAGAAAAAAATAAAGTGAAGATGAAATGAAAAGAAGTAAAGACTCTTTCCCTAGGTGGACCTCGATGATTTCATTCCCTTTGGGAAGGGGCATTCAGACCCTCCCTTCACTTAGTTCTCCTGCCTTCCCCCTGCATTTTCCCTTCCAGCCCATGGGGCACAGGGAAATCTCCTCAACTGCCTTGTGGGAACCCAGGCACTCTCCCACCAACTAGCGAGGAACTTTTGGTCCAGGAAGAGATATGGCTCCTGGGAAAGACACACTAGGACCATGGAGAAGGCGGAGCAATGGGCTTGCCTTGGTGTGCAGCTCAAAGTTCTGGCTATCACTTCAGGTACCTCCCCCGTGTTGTTTCCGCCTAAAGGAACGCGTTCAAGGCAGTTTTCCTGCCAACAGGTTTTGTAAAAGGCGTGGAGAAAGCATAAGAGCCATGGCCCCCGGTGGGCACAGTATTCAAACGGCCTCAGGTGGTGAGGAAAATGGCCCTGCCAGGAGGATGACCCACTTCCCAGACTTCTCGAGGTCGGACCTGGGGTGCAGGGCTAGGGTTCCCCCCCTTTCGCCCTCCTCTCTGAAAGCCAAGTTTGGCCTGAAGTGTCGGGTTCTCAGTTTAGCTGCAAAACCTGGCCCTGGCTTACCCTCCTGAGACCAGCAGAGGGCGCGCGCCACCCGCGAGAAGGAGACTGCAGCCGCAAGCCCGGAGGGGAGCGGCAGGCGCAGAAGGGGAGATTCCCTCCTCCTGAAAACGAGGAGGCAGATCCAGAGAAAAGATAGTGCTGGAGATAGGGGGACGGGGGAGGGGAGCGTTTGTGAGTGGGAGTGAGAGAGAAAGTCTGAGTGAAGGTATGATGGGGAGGAGAGGAGAGGTGGGGAAGGGGATGAAATGGAGGGACTGAGGAAAGATTGAGATGGTGTGAAGATGAGACAAGGCGGGGTGGAGGCTGGGAGGAGGTGAGGAACTTGCGTAAGGATGGGTGGGAAGGTGGCATGCCGCTGCGCGTTGGGAGGGAAGTTGGGATGGGGTAGGGGGAAGGGGCAAGTGGAAGGCCGGATGAGGCAGGCTGGGCTCGACTGCCAGGTAGGAGGGGCGCTGCAGCAGGAGCCCATGCACTAGAGGCTCCGCGCTCCCCTCCAGTAGCACCCAAGGCTGCCTGCCCTCATTCTCTCCAGCTTTCCCTTGGCAGGACTTTCTGCTCAGGCCTGAGCTGGGCGTCTCACTACCTTTTCCACCACCACCCCCACGCCCACCCCCCGCCAAGGTTTTGGTGCAGCTAAGAACAGAGAGAAGAGGCAATGGGGAGCTTGGGAGCTTTAATAGGTCTGGAAGGGAATAGAAACACAAGGCAGTCCTGTGGGAAGTTGGGGGCGGGAGGAAGGGGGCCCGGAAGCTACCTAGAAGTGTCAAGGGAGACGCGGCCCTTACCAAGCCCACTGAGGTGCCAGGGGAGGAGAAGGTGGACTCTGCTGGGCCTCGGCCATACCGGAATTGGGGCAGCTCCGTGGGGGACAAAAAAAAAGAGAGAGAGAGAGAGAAAATTTGGAATAAGAGAGGGGTCACAATGGAGGGGCTTCCAGGAGCCAGAGGGAAGTACAGATGGAGGGGAGGAAAAATCAGGGGAGACCCGAGAA
>NW_020175039.1:5435648-5436973 GCF_003031525.2 Neophocaena asiaeorientalis asiaeorientalis | reverse complement strand
GCGGCGGCGGCGGCGGCGGCGGCGTGAGCGTGCGCGGGGGGCGGCTGGCAGGCCTGCGCCAGGCCCTGGAAGTCGAAGCGGTAGGCGTAGCGCTTGCCGTGCACCTTGCTCATGATGTTCTTGTCGTAGTAGTAGCGCAGCGCGCGGCTCAGCTTGTCGTAGTTCATGTTGGGCTTGCTCTTGCGCTCGCCCCAGCGCCGCGCCACCTCGTCTGGGTCCGTGAGCTTGAACTCGCCGTGGCCACCCTCCCACGCGATGCAGCCGGCGTTCGCGCGGTCAGCCAGCAGCTCCAGCAGAAACTGCCACAGCTGGATCTGGCCGCTGCCTGTGGGGAAGCGGGGCAGTCAGCCACCGGCGGGATGAGGGAGGCTAGCGGCGGGGAAGAGGTGAGGTGGGAGACGACCTCCCTCCCCGCCGAGTCGGGGGTGGGGACCGATATCAGGGAGGAAAAGGGCACGTCCAGCTGTGTAACTGGGCACAGCTGGAGCGGCTGGCCAGGGAGGGGTTGATCAGCAAAGCCGTCCCTAGCCAGTACCGCGCTTTTGCACAATGGAAACGAGTTTCCCCCTAAGGAGGACGCAACCCCGCGGGCGCACAGCTTTATGAGAATTGAGGTGAGAAAGGGAAGCATCACCTCCTCTGTATAGAGGTAGAGGCGCTCCAAGGCACAGGGCTCTCGGAGGTGAGCAAAGGCGGGATATCAGCCCTTCGGCTTAGTGCTCTTACTCGGTGCAGAGCCTGCACAACCGCACAGGGTAGCCTACATAGGTGGTTAGACTGCCACATCCCAGCTGGACCACGTCCAGAGATCCAGAGGGAAGAAGCAGGCCTGCAGCAGGATCACCCCAGCCACCGGACAAGGTGTACAGTTGGACCCCCTGCCCGAGGTGGAGGCGAGGCGGTGGCTGGCTTCCTCGAGGTACCACATCAGACAAGAATGGGCACAGTGGCTCCCTAAGCGTGAGAGGAATGGCAGCCTCTGAAGTCTCCCCACCCTTGCCGGCGTCTGGTGCTGGGGCTACTCCGGTTCGGCCTTTTTTTCGAAACAGGCGGGATTCCCAGGGTACCAAGGTGTCGTAGTTCCCTGGGGGGCGTGATGCGCCGCTCTGAGAAGAGGAGAGGAGACCGGGAAGCCTCTCTGCTTGGCTCCCTTCCTCCTCCCATCTTTGGCTAATCTCCAGACTCTTCTGCCCCGTCTGGATTTGGGGGGTTGCTACAAACGGCCAGGAGGCTTTCCTGGGTAAGTGGGCAGTGAGAGAGAACTCCTGCTTCTCTGTCTTGGAGCCTCAATCAGACAGTTGGAGAAAAATCTTGATAGCATTACC
>NW_020175039.1:5433251-5435077 GCF_003031525.2 Neophocaena asiaeorientalis asiaeorientalis | reverse complement strand
TTCTCCTCGAAACTGTCTGATTGTTTTAAATTGAGCCTGCTGAAACTCTTCTTTTTTCAACAACTCGCTCAGGACCCAGATGCTGCCCTCCAACATCATTTTGATCCAAGTCCCTCCACACCAGCCCGGCGAGGAGCTGCCTGGCTCCAGGTCAGGAGTGTTGAATTTTAGGGTCGGAAGCAAGGGAAGATTTGGGTTAAAATGTGCATCTGAGGGGCGTAGAGGCTTGGAAGCTCATTCCTGTTGGGTGTTGTGTTCCCTTTTGGATAAAGCAGTTGCCAACCTTGTTTTTCTGGTTACGGTAACTTGGTGAGATCTAGGGTACCGACTGGGTGGGGACCTGTGGGGAGGCTTGGCCTGGAAGGCCGGCCAGGTTCAGCTGCCAACATGGCAAAACCGAGGATAATTTAACCACCAGCAGAGAATGGGTGGCCAACCTGGGAATCAACTGCAATGGCCCAGAGCACTTGGCTCACAGAGCCTGGCATGGGCCAGTGGGGCAGGTGGGTGCTGGCCCTGGTGCTAATGGTGAGTCGGCCTGGAGTGGCCAGGGAATAATTCTCCGGGTCACCTTGCTGGGCGGTGCCGATGCCTTGGGCTCCCGCTGCCAGTAGGGAAATGACACCAAGCACCTCAGCCCCAGCCCCACAGCAGGAAAAACATTCTCAGCTGAAAAGGGGGTGGGGGCAGGATCTTCGTCTGCCCTGGCCATCGAGTTCAACCCTGGGTCTCAGAAGGTGCAGGAGCCAAAGGCCAAATGAACGTTCCCCCCACCCCGAGCCTCCCCACAATCATGCCCCGACCCTCTGCTTCCCAAAACCCAGCATTGCATATCTCTCCCACCCTCTGTTCCGGTGGCAGTGGCGCCTGTCTGTATGCGGTGGGTACCCCGGACCCGATCCACTGTCTTCGCCTCCGCCCGTCCACCCCGCCGGCCAGCTCACCTTTTTGTACCGCGGGGCTCAGCGGCCCCCACCCCGGGCTCTTTCCTTCCTTGAAGAGACCGTCTCCGACGGGATCTGTGGCAGCAGGAGAAAACAATCAGGCGGATCGAGGCGGAGGTTGCCGACTTGCCTGAAAGGGCCCCAGGCCAAGGCTCAAGGGGGAACAGGGGGTGCCTTGGCTCCCCGGCGCAAGGCTGGGGTCCCGATCCGTCCGGCTCCTCCTCCCGGAGCCTGGCCCGGGCGCGCGCCGCGCGGAGCCCCTCCATAACGCCCAAGTCAGGAAACGCGTCCAGGAAAAAGGAAATCCGCTTTCTGAACGGGCCGGCGGGAGCCTTATAAAGCCGAGCGGGGTTTGCGCCAGCGAGCCGGAGCGCGCAGAGCCCACCGGAGAGGAGAGGGCGCCTGGAAAGCTGGGCTGGTGGGAACGCTCGGAGCACGGAGGTGAGGGGCCACGAGGGTGCACGGGAGACTCCCGGCTGACCACAACCTCCCAACACTGCACGCGCGCTGAGTCCCCTGCCACACTGTAGACCTCTGCTCCTCCTGCCAGGCTCTTTCAGCCGCTGAGCTGGCGCTCTTGGCTTCCCAGGCTCCCAATCTGCTCACTTCAGGTCCTTTAAATCTCACACTAAAACCCCAAAGCGCTCCATCTGCCTTTAAGGTCTCCCAGCGCCCTAGACTGCTCCGTTCTCCCAGAGATCCCATTCTCTGGACCGCGCCCCCTTCCCTTTCCAAGCCCCAGCCCAGACTTCCCGCCCCGGGTCCTGGTGCCTCCAGCCCCCGGGTGGTCCCTGGTACCTGGCAGGTACATGTTGATCAGCTGGGGCTGGGAGGCGCCGCTCTGTCTCATCGCCGCCAGGGCCTGGGCGGTGGGAGGTGGGG
>NW_020175039.1:5383513-5427327 GCF_003031525.2 Neophocaena asiaeorientalis asiaeorientalis | reverse complement strand
CTGCGTTATCTGCATCTTCACTTTTAAATTTCCGCTTCCCTCCCTCTCTCCTGTCGCTGCGCTCCGGGTCGGCAGCCGTTGCTCCCTTTATCTACCCCGCTTCCTCCATCCCCGCTACTCCTCCCTCCTCTCCTCTCCCACTCTCTGCTCTTCCCTGGAGACCCGATCTCCTTCCCTGTCTCCCTCTTGTTTTCCCCGGTTTCCTGCCTTTCCGGGGCTCCCAGGCCTCTGGGCCAGCGCTGGGGCGTCTCCCGCACAACTTTTAGTGGCTTGTCCTTCCTCCCCCTTTCTAGGTCTCTCCTTCTTCCATCTAGTCCCTCCTCCTCCCATCTCCCTTCTGTCTCCTCTCTACCTCTCCATCCCATCTCTCTCTTTCCCTTCCTTTTCTCATTCGTTTGTTCTCACCAATTTATGGCAAATGGGTGACTCGTGATCCCCCTTCCATCCCCCTCAACCATTTCTCTTCTATCTTTCCCCATCCCTTGTCATCCCAGCTTACCATCTACCCTCACAACTATTCCCATCCTGATTATCCCAGAACTAGGCTCTAGTTGGCACCTTGCTCTAGCAGGAGTAGAGGAGTTAAAACAGGTGCGCCGTACAAGGTCCCCCAACCCAGGGGGAGTGGAAGTAAATACACTCCGAGAAAGGGGCAAAGGTGGGTATTAGCAAAGCTGATGTGGTTCCCAGGTGGCCTGGAGTCTCTGGGTACCTGTGGGGCTTCCTGGCTCTGGAGGGGCACACTAAGGAGGGATGCTGGCTGAAGATGAGTCTCTGAGACAGGAGCCCACCTGCAGCCATGCAGCACCCGGTGACTCTGGTCAGAATTGATAATCTCAAAGCCTTTCTCTCCCACTGCTTGACTTCAGGAGGTGAGGAGGCCTGGGACTTCAGGGCACTTGGATGGAAGTGGGCAGGTTTTCTGCAGGATCCCTGGTCCTGGGTTGCCTGACTGAGGATGGCTGGGAAGTCCAGCTGGGGGGAGGGGTTTCTGTGGGGCCTCTTGCATTCTTCACCTTGCTGTTAACTCCTGGGGTGTTCCTCCTTGCTGGCGGAGGGTACAAAAATCAGAAGGAACCAAGGAGGAGTTGAGTGGGAGGTGAGTCTATGGGAAAATGGTGGGGGGAATCCCAGGACCCTAGAGGATCCTAAAGGGACAGGGGTGGAGGCTTCAGGATGTGCAGGTGGAATCTGGTGGGGGAAAGATGAGAGGTTGGGATGCTCCCTAGGAACAAAACTCGGGGCTTTGAGGGAGCAGAGGGTCTTGAGGGTCCAGCCGAGGTCTCACGCTCTCTCCTTCATGCTTTCTTGTCACTTCCCCAGATAGAAAATGAGGAACAGGAGGCCAGAGTTGCAAGAATGGGGAGGCAGCAAGTTTCACCACTAATGCTCTGAGTGGAAGGCAGAGGCAGAAGGGAGAGGCGCTTAGAGTGGGCATCTATCCGGACATCCCAGCTCCGAGCTGTTGAAGGATCAACAGCTCAGGCTCTGCCCCCACCCCCACCTCACTGAGGACTCAGGGACTGAGGGGTAGGTGGGCTCTGCGAAGAGTTTGTGAGGGAGTGAGGGGCATACCCCTACTGTACCTGGCTCTTGGCTGCACCAATGGAAAGGATATGACCTCCTCTGTGCCCTTTGGCCTTTGGCTGAGTGCAGCCAATGAGCAAATCCAGGCAGCTTCCCTGCCATCATCCTCCCACCTGGCTGGGTGTGAGCCCCACCGTGTTCTGCAGATCATCAGCCTGCCCAAAATAGAGGGACGGTAGGAAGGTGAAAACACTCAGGCCCAGCCTGGCCTCTGCGCACCCTCTCCTTATTTGCTAATGTTGGGAGCAGAGTTGGACCCGTGGGTCTAAGAAAACCTAGAAGGTCCATGCTGGCAAAGGCTGCAACAAATATTAGCTCCCCCAACTCCTTCATTGTACAGGTGGGGACACCTGTAGAGACAGGGCGTACCCTGGCAGGGTCACACTGCCAGTTCCTGAAAGCATCTTGCTGGGTGGTTCTAGTAACCATGGACATTCCTGGAGGGAGGGCAGCTCAGCCGATGGTAGATACCAGATCTCCCTATGCCCACTGCCTGCCCCCAATACAGGCAGTGCAGAGATGGGCTGCTGGGCTCTGAGGCCAGTTTGTCTGGGTCTGGGCTCAACTCCAGATCCCCCATTTCCTAGTTGCGTGGCTTTTGGAGAAGTTACATAACCTCTGTACCTTAGTCTCTTCATCTGTAAAATGGGGATTATAGTACCAACCATACAGAATTATTAGGCTTATATAACACACGCTGAGTGCTCAGACAAAGCTGCATATATTTAGCTGTTGTTACTATTACCATGCCCCCAAGGGGACAGTTAGGAGTCTGTGACCACACAGGAACCCCAGGCTCCTCTGGAGCCCACAAAGGTTTGGGGCTCTGCTGAGGCCTGAGGCTTTTGGCCACAGCTCAGGTCAGCCTCCGGTTAACAGCCTGGATTTGGGGTCTGGAGCCCTGTGTTCAGGTCCTGGCTTTGTCACCAATTATGTGGATGACCTCATCAAGGCTTCTCCCTCTCAGAGGAGCTGCAGTTTCTTCATTGGTGAAATGGATGAAGAATGGAAGCTATTAGGAGGATCAAATGTGACAGGGGCGATGGACTTCAGAACCCATCTAGGTATGAAGCAGAATTCATACCCCACCTAGAACTCTGTCCTTGGTCCCCTGACCCAACCCTGAGATCCATGGGGAGAGGCAGGGAAGGGAGGTCCTATGGTAAGTGCCCTAGTTCTTTTCTGAACCACAAGCATTTTCAGGCAGTTCTCCTTGAATCCTCACAACAACCCTGTGAGAGAGACAAGGCAGGACTCAATAGCCCCAGTGTATAGGTGAGGGAATTGAGGCTGGGGGATGCTATGTGACTGGGTCTCGGGTGTTCTGACCTCTGGCCCGGGACTCTTCCCAAGGGAGCAGATACCTGACTGTACACAGCTGGTCCCTGGGAAATGCCCAGGTCCAAATCTGACTTTTCTCCAACATCGCTTTGACTCCCCTGGGCTGGGGCAATGATCTGGCCCACTCCTCCCCATGGATTGGTCCACCAGGGGCTTGAAAACTCAAGCATCCCTGAGAGACAGGATGAAGGGCCTCCCAAGGACCTTGAAGGCCCTGCCTACGTGGGTGAGATTATCATAAACTGAGCCAGAGAGGGAGCCGGAAAGAAGCCACGTTGGTGCCACGGACTCTGATGGCTGCTGCCACATTCAACCCCACCATGGCTGTGGGCTTCTACCACCTGCCCCAGAACCCAGGCTCACTGTGGTCAGTGGCTCAGGGGTGGCCTCTCCAGCTCACTGGTCCTCTGAAGAGTGGGGAGGAAGAGGAAGAATGAAGAGGGAGTTTTTGAGACAGCTGAGAGGCAAGGTATGCAAATGCTTTGTACAATAAATGCTGGGGCTCAATACCACGAGGGATTGTTATTCAAAGGGTCTAGGGCGTGGCTCAGAGAGAGCACATCTCCTCTAGGAGGCAGTGGGACCTCCCAGCAATTACCCCTCTCACACCCTTGCTCCTCTATAAGGCGGAGACTCTACAAAGCTGGGAAATGGGTGCAAGCTTCCCTTAGGCTGGATAGGGAGCCAGGGTGAAGATAGAGGCTCGAAAAGGTAGGGGTGGGGGTCAGAGAGGAGCCCAGCAGGGCTGCTGCACAGAGCTAAGGAGGTCCTGCCCCGAATGCTGGTGCCTGGCCCGGGGGGTGTGTGAAGGTTGGAATTCAGCTATGAGCCCTGCCGTGGAGCTATGTGCGCCCAAACCAGAGGATGGCAAAGGAACTATCTGGGCTAGCGGTACCCCTGGTCCAAGCTGAGAGGCCTTTGCCAAGGAGAGGTGTGGGGCTGGTTGCATTTAACAGGATCCCCAGGATTCTTTTTTTTTTTTTTTTTTTTTTTTCGGTATGCGGGCCTCTCACTGCTGTGGCCTCTCCCATTGCGGAGCACAGGCTCCGGACGCGCAGGCTCAACGGCCATGGCTCACGGGCCCAGCCGCTCCGCGGCATGTGGGATCTTCCCGGACCGGGGCACGAACCCGTGTCCCCTGCATCGGCAGGCGGACTCTCAATCACTGCGCCACCAGGGAAGCCCCCCAGGATTCTTACCAGCATTTTCATCTTAGACCCATCAGCCACATACATCCTAAGCCAGTGTATGCTCCATAGTCAAGGGTCCTGGAGCCAGACGGGAGGGGAGGGTTGGCAGAGAAGGACCCTCAGAAGGATAAGGATGGAGATTGCAAAGCAAGACACCAAAAAGGAGGCAAGAGGGGCAGGCAGGTTCAGGAGCCTTTATTGAGGGTCCTCATGGGAGGCGCCGGGGCTGTGGAGCCTAGTGCTGGACTCTCCGAATGGACTGCAGCTGCCCAGTGTGGGCCTGCGTGCCGAATTCACTGTAGTTACGGAACTCCCCGCTGTGGCGGTCCTGCTCCAATACATACTGGTAGCCCCGGTAGCCTGGGTACTGGTAGGCCACCCACCTAGGCCAGTGAAGGCACAGGGGTGGTAAGTAGGCTCTGTCCCCACCCCCCCCATGTCCTCCACGGCTGGTCCTCCTTTCTCAGCTCCGAATCCCCAGCTCCAAAACTATGGCTTCTGTTTTCCCTACATGGATCTCTCCCTGCCCTGTCCACTGCTCCAGGTCTTCCTAACACCTTCTTCATCTTGTCTTCTATTCCCACCCTCCATTGCCCCCTCACCCATGTTTTCAGTCCCTTTCTCTACCCCACGTTGCCCCCCGACTCATTCTCCTATTACCTGCCCCATCCCTCCCAGTCTGTCTCCATCATCTCACTTCCCCTTGCCTCTCAGTCTCCCATGACCTCACTCCCCCTGTCCCCTAGCCCCCAATGTCTCTCTTTACTGTGTCTCTTAGCACCCCCATCACTTTTCCCCACCCTCCTCCCTGGTCCCCACCCTCCTCCCTGCTCTTCTTCCCTGTTCCAGTCCCAGGACTCACGCTCCAGAGCTGACTTTGAGGGAACCCACATCCTTGCTGGCCCAGCCCATGGAAGGCAGGGATGGGTAGTCATCATTGAGTTCAAACTTGCAGCCCTGGAAGTTTTCCCCCTCAAAAAGTGTCACACGGCTGTCACTGTGGTTCTGAGGCACAAGAAAGTAGGGGTGGACAGGTCAGGCCCTCCAAAGAGGATACATTCTCAGCCCAACTCCCCCAACACTCTGCCCAGCATAAGCTGTAATGACACAGGGTCAATAAACACACCCAGAGTTCACTCCATCAGCTCCATATCAGTCTGGGAAGCTGGGATGCTCAGAGGTCCCCAGCCTGGTCCCTTCTATGGCTTTGGATTGAGGTGGTGAGACTGAGGGGGCTGTTCCCAGAGACACTTCCACATCAGGGGTAGAGAGCATCTTTTGACATATACATGTTTTGCAGGAGGGAAATCAGAGGTCCTGAGGGAAATCTGGTCCACTAAGCAAGACAGTTTCCCTAAGGAAGCATTGACTATCAATCCCCTGCCCAGCACCCTGGGCATAGCCTCGGGCATCAGTGTTTGTTGAGTCTGGGCTCCCATTGTCCCAGGGCCTTCCCCGCAGGGCTCCTTGGCCTCCTGGGATGGAGAAACTGGGCTGAGTCAGCACCTGCTTTCTGTCCTCCACCACACAGCCCCAGGCCTCACCAGTAGGGTAGATAAATCGGCAGAAATGGGAAGTGAGATCCTCCCCTCCAATGTATTTGATTCATTACCAACCCCTTCCCCCCAAACACACACACAGAGACTAACCCCTTCACAGCCTTGATCCCTGATTGAGTTCTATTCTCATGTTAACCTTTGTGACCAGGGTCAAATCACTTTGCCCTCTGAGCCCCATTTCCACACCTATGTATGAGGTTAAGAGCAGTCACCCCACCTCACAGTGCCGTGTGACAACAGAAGCGCTCGCTGACATGTGCGGACCTGTGGACGACTGGGTGTGAGGAACGGGGCTCAAGACTGGCACGGTCTCGGGGCTGTCCGTGGTGCTGATTTCCGATGCTTGGCTTAGGCCCACGTTCCAAAATTTCTGAGACCTCTCTGGTTCTGGGAAGTAATGCCACTCCTACCCATCTAGGAGTTGTGTTTACACCCCCCCGTACAGTGAGTGGACAGTCTTTCCAGGTACTGTGGTGGGGCCGGGGCCTGGAGCTAGGAGCTAGGATGCAGAGGAGGAGGGGGAGGGCTGTGCTCACCGCGCAGAGCACTGGCCGGAAGGACAGCAGCTGGTCGCTGTGGTGGCCGCCACTGCCGCTCCAGGCACTCCAGCGAGGATAGTCGCCTTTCTCCAGAATGAACTGCTGTCCCTGGAAGTCGGGGTACTCGAAGGCCACCCAACTGGGGAAAGATAATGGAAGCTGCGAGGCATCTGCCCCAGCCTCATGCATTCCTCCCCCTCCCCCTTGCTTTTACAGAACCGATCTTTGTCTCCACCCAAGGCCTTTCCCTTAACACACCCATCACAAGGCAACCCAGCCCCTCTAGAGGCTAAAGACCCTAAACCGGCTGCTATCTGGGGTTTGAGGGGTCCAGGCTTCCAGCTCAGGGCCCCCAGGCTGCAAGGAATTTTCCAGTCCTCGAAGATCACCCGACCAAGCACTCCTACCGCAAGGATTTTGGCCCCTGCAAAGGTAGGTGTAGGAATCCCCCTAACCTGCGGTAGCAAACTGCAATAGCTCAGGGGCCTCAGCTTTCTTGAGGGCCCCAGTCTCTAGGAGACCGGGGTGGGGCGAGCGGAAGGGATTTGGCTTCTTTTGCTAAACGAAGCTTAGGGCCATCTAACTTTGGAAGGGACAGAATTACACTGGGAACCCCTTCAGGGTTCAGGCTGGCCCCACGGAGTCCCGCAAAGGGTCGCTTCTCGCCTTTATCCCTTTAGCTCACACGAGGATACAATCTGTCTCATGATTTGTTTTGGGGCAGGTGGGGAGTTTTGAGGACGCCTAGATATGTTCCACGTTGCTGGGTCTCTCTCAGCCAGGGCTTACATACAGTCTGGGGAATGGAGGACTGGGAGCCGAGGACCCCGTCTCGCAGCTTGCGCCAGGGGAGCCTGGTGCCCCCCAACCCAGCCCAACCGCGCCGGGGCATCACTCACGCGCCATTTTCCACCTTGACCGAGCGCACCCGGCGCAGGCCTACGCGCTCGCCGATGTTGGTGCAGTCGCTCAGCAGCCGGCTGCGGCGGCCCTGGAAGTCCTCCTCATCCCAAAGCGTGAGGCTGGCGGGCGCTGGGCCCTGCGCGGGGGCGCTGCTCATGCCGCTGCAGACAGGGACGGGACCAAGCGCTCAGCGTCTCGAGAGCCCACTCCCCGCCCAGGCCCGCCCAGGCCCGCCCAACCCCGATGGGAGGTGAAGGACCGCGGGCTGGACCCTGGCCGCTAGCGGCTTTTCCCCATCTCTTCCTCCCCGGCCCGAAGAGACCGCGCCCCAGCACCGAGTATTCACCGGGTGGGTGAGCGCGGTACTGACGGAAGCGGAGAGGCTGCGCGCGAGCTGGGCGGGCGTGCGGGGCTTTATACTAGGCCTCGCCCCCTCTCCGCACCCTCTCCCGCTGCGGTCGGGGGGGAGCTGAGTCAGCGGGCAAGCTGCGGTCAGCTCTGGTGTCCCCGTGGCAGCCGCGGCCTCTCCCGCAACCGCTGACCTGGCCGCAGCCCTCGGGGATTACAATAGAAAGTGCTGAGACACATGTCCGGCGCTCGCCACAGCCGAGGCTGACTCCGCTTTTTCTTTTTGGGGGGCCTGAGCCAGGCCGAGACCTTCAGGGATAGAGGTACCAGGCCACCCGGTGGCCACCCCGCTAAAACCGCGCTTTCCTGGCTCGAGATGTGGAAGTTCTTCCCAGCGTCTAAACTCCTTTTCTTTAGAGGTCGAGGCCTCTGTTTGGGGCGACGCGAGGGAGGAAGTAGACAAGGCTCCCCATAAGAGACTTTCCTCACGACCCTCAGCCCTCTTTTCCCTGGAGGGTGGGCCATCGCGGCCCGTTTCTTCCCAAGATCGAGTCCCCGGACCCGGTGCTGAGCTCCCGAAGTTTTCTTGCGCGGAGGTGCTGAGAAGAGGCGATGACCAGGACTCGCCGCAAGGCGGCGCTAAGTGCAGGAAACGTAAAACGCCCAAGGGAAGGCACGGATTTGCAAAGCGTTCAGGGAGTGGCTCGCTACCGAACCTCTCAACCTCAGCGCAGCCGGAACCGTGGCGCTTCCAGCCACCCGACAGAGCTCCCAGTTTTGGGGCCTCCGGCCACGACGTCAGCCTGAGATCTAGCAGCTGATTATTGAGCGCCTAGTTCGGGCCAGACCCTCTACTCAGAGCTTTTACGTGCGTGATCTCAGCTAATTGTAGCACCGACCAGTTGAGGCAGGCGGTGTTATTGCCTTGCATTTCACAGATGATCCTGCGGCCCAGAAGGGTACCGGAAGGCAGTTGGGGAGGTGTCACAGCTGAGAAGCGGCCCAGTTGAGGTGTGAACCTGGGTTTCTGTTTTGACTATAAGGCTTACTTAGGCTCTTACCCCCAATCCCACTGCCTTGTAAGGTCGGGGGAGGGGGGAAGGTTGGGTGTGGGGAGGGAGAAATTTAGGGGGAAAGGCTTGGGGCCCCAGGGAAGTTCTAGGGAGAAATTTCCTCACAACTTGCAACGGAATTTCCTAACCCTCATGGCTGTCAAGGAGACACAAAGGCTCCTGGCAGAATTGTGAGTGTTCCTTAATGGAGGGCGTATTCCAGCAGAAGCGGAGGGGTGAGTAAGAAGGAAACTAATATTTTGTTGTTCCCATGAACCAAGTGCTTCTCTTTTAGACTCAACAGTCCAAAGTGGTAAGTTTCGGTGAACAGATGTGGAAATTGAGGCTTGGGAGGTACAGGGCCTTTTCCAAGTCCACATGGCTAGCTAGTGTCAGAGCAAGATTAAAATTTAGACCTTTTGACTCCAAAGCCAGTGCTCTTGCCACCCAACCTCCTGTGACTAAAAGGGCTCACAGGCCAGATGCAGCTGCCCCAAATCCGGAAGTCTAGTTAAGCTGGCTTCTATGCTTTCTCCCAACTGCCAAGCTCACTCCAGCCTCAGAGCCTTTGCATTTGTTGCTCCTGTTACCTGGAGCGTCTTAGTCTCAAGATCTTGGCATGCTGGCTCCTTTCTTTACCACCTGGATGATGCTGTTCCTGGTATTTACTGTCCATCACATCACCCTATTTTCTTTATAGCATTTATTACTCTGTAAAGTTGTCTTTTTCATCTTTTGTGTATGGCTGTACTGAGTGTTTCCTTTTGTACTAGACTGTAAGCTCCATTTAAAGGGGCAGGGGCTGTGTCAGTCTCGTTTTCAGTTGTTATCCTCCAACCTAGCACAGTGCTGGACACATAGTAGGTGCTCAATAAAACTTCTCGAATGAGTGAGTGAACAGGGTGGTCAGGTTGGGCCAAATGTCCATGGGGGAAGGGGTGTAGAGGAAATTCTCCAGTGAGAGTGGGGGGTGACAGTTTGCCCATCCCACAGACCTCCCCACCCCTAAACAGGCACTGGGGGAAATTAGAGTCTCCATTGAATCTCACTTTTCACTGGTGAGTAATTGCTGTCAAGGATCACAACATGTGTGAAAGTGAATGCCAAAAGTACAAGGCCCTATAACATATAGAGTAAAGCCCAGTTTGGAGGTTTTAAGTCAGAGCAGGGACAGCCACAACCAGGTTTGACTGCAGATGTGGTCAGAACCATGCGCAGTCCCCTGACTCCCTATGCTAGAGGGGGTTTGGACAAATAGGGTATAATTTTCCCCAAACCCCAAAAGGGGAAATACAAGCTATAGAGGGAGGCAAGAAACAGTCCTGGGCTGTTCGTGACCTGGCAGTTTGTCTCGGTTTCACAAGTTAGGGCTATCGCAGCGGTGAGAAGTGAGGGACCGAATCTCTTCCCTTCCTTCTCTCTTCCTCCCCCATCTCTATCCAGCAATTCTGAATTATGCCACCAGGGGGGGCGCGCGGGCCGCTCTGGGTGGAACGCCGGAGCGGTGGGGACGGGGGGCGGGGAAAGGAAGCGGGAGTTGATCTGAGGCTGAGGTCGGGAGGGGCGCCCGTGGCGAGTGTGTCAGGCTGTGCGTCTGCGCTGGTCAGTGACGCGGTCACCCAGTCTAGTCCCGAGGGTGCGGGGGTGGCTGTCAGAGGGTGGACGCTGTGTTTTCGGGAGCTAGTGCTGGGAGGGCAGTTTCCGTGTTGGTGGGACCACCGTATTCCACAGGAGGAGAGTGTGTGTGTGTGTGTGTGTGTGTGTGTGTGTGTGTGTGTGTGTGTGTGTGTGTGTGTGTGTGTGTGTGTGTCTTCCCTCCTCTCCTAGTCCTATATTCTGATCTTGGCTCTGCACTAAGTAGCTGTGTGGCACTAGCTAGCTTCTCCCCTCCTCTGACTCAGTTCCCTCATCGGGAAAATGGTGTGTAGGTCCCACTGCCAATACAGGAGAGTCCATGGCTTTCAGTTCTACCTGTCTTCACCAGCTCTCTCAGAAATGGGCACACCCACCGACACTGCCAATAGCCAGTTACCCAGATCTCTAGACTCTCTCAGGCTCCCCACATCCCTCCAGACCCCTCCCTGGCTCTGGGCCTCATAATCATCAAGAAAGGGAAGAATGAGCCACTGGGGGGAACGGGCTGTCAGGCAGCCCTTACAGGTGTGCTAGAATGGGGCTCCGGGATCCCTGTCCCTTTTCTCTACTATGGACCCCCTTCTGGCCTCCTTTCTCTACCAGGCTGGTCCACCTCCAGCCCCCCTTCCGTCCCCCAGCAGCTGGTCCTGTTTGTTTTCCCAGATCAGTTGTGCTCAGAGCTTCCTGAAGGATGGATGCACAGGTGGCTTTGTTTGCCGGCTCAGCACCCTCACCCCTTCCTTCTCCACATCCACAGCCTCAGCCTCCGGGCATGGGGAAGGGGGAGGAGTTAGACAAAAAAACAAGTGTCCCCAGGTCTACACATCCAAGAGACCTCACTCAAGATCTCGTAGGGAATCTCATTACCCGAAGAGAACTCCCCACCCCCACCCTGTCCAGTGCTTCATCTCATATAGGGACCTTTGGTCGCACTTAAGAATCCTCAGGACCCACCCCCCCATGATTCTGCCAAAGCACCCATCCCATAAGGTACACTAAGATCCCACAGAGAAGCCCTCAGACTCAGTCCTGTGTTCTCAGTGAGGCCCTGTATCCCACTCAGATCTCCATCCCATATGGGGAAATGTAGATCTGACAAAGAAACCCTTAAACCCAATCCTGGACTCTCATCCAGGTCTCCATCGCAGGTAGAATCCCCAGAGAAGTGACGTCTCGCTTGTATAGGACCCCATCCATCGAGCAGCCCAACTTCACAGTACTGATGGGCAGCTTAGAGGGTCCCGGTGGCCAAAGTCTTCTCAAGTTGGCCTGCTCCCACCCCTTTCCCTCATTTCACTGGGAAATCAGCCAGGGCTTTGGTGACTGAAGGTGCAAATCCTGTGAATGTGGTGCCTTCCCCCACCCTGTACCATCACCAGCCCCTCCTTTGCAGCCCTGCTCCTCCACTCCCCACCCCCACCCCAGCTCCTGGGAGCCAGGAACAGCAGTGAGTACCTTCCCTGGGGCTGTGAGGTCTGGTCTCCTGGGAGACAGAGATAACGCGGGTGAGAGACTAGCTCAGCTCAGGCTGGGTCCGACAGCTGGGCCTGAAAGAGGTGGGTCCTGACGGGGTGAGAGCCCCACCCACACAGACTCATTGTCGTGTCCCTCTATCAACAGAGCCCCTCTTCTCTGCCCCTCAGTGGGGATGGAGAACTGGCCCCCATCCAGGGAGATGGGAGGCAGCTTTCACCACCACCCACTCACCCAGGCACAAAGCCACAGGGCTTGCACAGGGCGGCAGGGAGAGGGCACACACGTGCGCAGGTTCACATGGGCGGAAGCTACATGCATCACATGTGAACAGTCTCCTTCTAGGATTCAGTAGACACCTCAGTGGTCAAACTCATTTATGGGCAGACATTTGTTCACTCACTTATTCCTTAAATATTTAATAAAATGTACTATGTGCCAGGCACCGTGGTGGGTGCCTTGTGTACTTTCATGTGCACACAGCCCACTCCACAGTTGCCTAGAGGAGATCATCTCAGTCACCCACTCAAGATCACACAGACACTGAAGGGTTAAGAGTGAGGGCTCTGGAGTCACACTGCTGCCTGGGTTCAAATCCAAGTTCCACTGCTTATAAATTGGATGAACTTGTCCTCCACTACTCAGATTTTCCCCCTGAAAAATGGGAATGATAGTTTTTAAAACTGTTGTAAAGATTTAAATGCCTGTAAAACCCAGAACTAGCCTGCAGTAGGCATCAAATAAATGTTCGCTGTTACAGCTGTGGTTATAACTGGCTTTGCTGCCTAGTTCTCCGTATCCCCCTGGGGCTGGGCTGGGTTGTAGAAGGAGTCGGGTAGCAGGCATAGCGGCATCTCCTGTCCCAAGAAGCCAGCCTAGCACTCAGGATGGGGAGCCTTCCTGCTTCACTCCATTAGAGCCGCTCTACTGATGAGCTCAGTTGGAGAGGGTCGGGGGGTATCCCAATTTCCTTTGTTTTTGTTCAAATCTCTGCTGTCTGGGTGGAACCGGTGACCTGACTTCCGGTCCTGGTGCTTTTCCTGGCTCCATATGTGGCCTTGGGCAGGTCATTCCCCATCTTGGGGCCACAGTTTTGTACCTGAAAACTAAGCTAATTGCTGATCCTGGAAGGGCCTCCCAGCCCTGACTCCTGTGATCCTGTGATGCTTCGGGAAGGGAAGGCTCCCTTCCCTCCCCACCGAGCCTCTGCCTGCACCCCGACTCCCCACTCCCCACTTTTCTCACACACACCTGGCCTAGCCCGAATGAGGGGGTGAGTTACCACTGTCGTCATGGGGACTAATCTCCGAGAAGGTCAGTGAGGCTCTGCTTCTGCCTCGGCTGGGTTGGGGATTAGCGCCTGTGTGCAAGCCCTCCCGTCCCCCCAGTGCCTCCACTCCCAGGTCTCCACACTGTTACATAGACCCTGGGCAGCCTCCACACCCAGAAGTTCCACGGCTGGGCCAGAATCAGCAGGTGGGTAGTGGGGCCAGGGCAGCTGCCACAGCTGTCTGTCCAGCTGTGGCCAAGAGAGAAAGCGGGAGAGATCGAGTCAGATCCATGCCCCTCACTACTCACATGGCCTGAGCTGTGTCCCTCTTCACCTTCTGCCCTTTAATGGGGGGAGATGGGTCTCCCAAGATAGGGGTATCACCTCTACTTCCAGCCCTGGCTCACGTTTGCCGGTCACATAGAAGCCACCTCTTTCTCCTTTGTTGTGGGTAATTTCCCCATCCCGACGTGGGGACGGATGGAGGCTGTTTGCACATAGCCTCCCCCTTCCCCCTCACATGCTGTCTCTTCCATCCCTGGTTACCCTGACCTCTGACCCAGCATCTTCAAATCCCATCTCTCCGGAGTGTACATCCCTTGTTATCTCACACTGCCTCTGTATCTCTGGTCTCTCTCTAGCTCTCACTTTCACAATCTGGGGTCGGGGGGAAGCGGTGTCTGCAGCCTCTCTGGACCCTGAAATCTTCCACACCCTCTGGGCTGCACCCTCTGTCTGTCCCTCTGTGCTTCTGCTTGGATTCTCCACTCTCTTGCTCATCCTTCTCCACTCTCCATTTCTCATGGGCAGGTCCCTGGTCCCCCTATGGCCAGCCACACTCCAACTGCTCTTTCCCTTTTTCTGCTTCCTCCATTACCTGTCCCCTCCCCCGCTCAGGGTGCTGACAGGGATGACAGGAAGCAGGCTCCGGCTTCGAGCAGGAAGGGGGAGGGGTGGGGGCCCGCCTCGAACACCAGCTGCTGAGCACCCCCTTCCCCAAGCCTTGCACCTGCAGGGCTGCCTGGCGCCTGGAGACTCCGCCCCTGGCCAGGCAGGGGAGGATGGACCTGGAGGAGAGGCCAGATCCTCGGCCACGTCCAGGAAATGCGGGTCTACGGGATGGGGGGGGTGGAGGTCGGGAAATTGCCGCCCCCTGCAGCGGGGGAAGAGGCAGTGGCTCTCTGTCACAAGGGCAGACCCCAGCCCACTGGTGGCCTCATTCTTCTCACCCCCCCCCAGGACTGCTGTGTGTGTGTGTGTGTTGGGGGACGGTCATTCCAAGGGGAGACCTTTTGTTGTGCAGCCCCAGAATCTGGAGTCCTAGCCAGAGGGGGAGTGCTCTAGCCACCTTCCATGTTTGGGGGAGGGGAGAGGAAGCCCTCAGAGACACAGAGAAGATGTGCCAGCACCAGGGCCAGGCGAATCAATCAGTGCCAGGCTGGGAGGCCAGGAGAGGGGCTGCACACACCCAGCCTGGGACCCATGGACTTCCCCTCGCCCTCACGGCCCAGGCTGTTGCATGGAGATTCAGCCTGCAGTCCACCCTCTCCCCGGACCTGCCTGGGATCTGTCAGAGCCATCTCACCCCTCCCCCTCCCTTTCTCTGTGCCAAGGACTCAGCAGATCCTGTGGAGTCTGCGGGTAGTTGGGTGAGGGGTGGCAGTGGAGTGGGGGGAAAGTGGAGGGGGAAAGCCAGCACCCCCAGGAACATTCAAATTGGAGTCAGAAGGGACCAGTGACTCCTGACCCTCATTCCCATCTCCCTGGGGACTGCCTTGGCCTGGGTGTGTGGGGTACAGTCCCTCCCCATAAAGCTTCCTCACCCTTAGGGGAAACTGGGCTCCTTACTGCTGTCCAAGGAGCCTTCCTTCCACCCCTGACCTACAACCGGCCCTTCCCTCCGGGGCTGGCTCAGCATCACCGTCAGTTTTGGGAGGTGGAATGGAGTACACCTGGAATCACAGGGCAGAGGCTCGACTGGGAGCTCAGACTGACCCCAGGCCTCGGTTCTAGGCTCTCCAAGCAGGAGGCCAGGGGTCTACGGCAATCTTCATCCTCCTCCCCCGTGTCAGATCTTAACACTTTGAGTCACTGAAAAGGCGGGTGGTCTGTCCTAGGTTTGGGTTGTGGCTAATGACCCATGGACTCCCACCTAATCTGAGGGCCACTCAGACCTACCCCACCCCCAGCTGACTGAAACAAGAGGCCTCGGGATTATGAAGTTTGGGAAAGGCAGTGAGCTGCAGTGCCTGGGAACCCCATCAGGCAAGGGCTACCGGACCCCGTGTTTGTCCTTTTCGATCAGTCTGTCTGTCTTGAACATGGGAAGACTGAAGGATGGGTCAAGGAGATGGCAGGGAGTGAACCCTCAGGATGTCAGCACCAAAGATATGTGGAGGAGCTGGACTTGATCCACTGTGATTCTAGCTCCCCCCACCCAGATTTTCCACACCTCATAGCTGTTGTTCCAACCCCTTGAGAGCCTCAAACTTTCCAGGTCAGGGGCCTCAAAAGTATTGCTAAAAGCCCAGAAACTAGGGTATGGGGACTGGTGGGACCCACGCGGGAGGCCAGACCAACCCCCCTCATTGCGCAAATGGGGGATGGGGGTTGGAGGAAAGCCCGAGGAGAGGCCATGAAATGACTTGCCCAAGGCCACAGAAGTCGCTGGGACAGAGCCGGACTAGAAGGCGGGTTTTCACCTCCGGAAGGGCTCCTGACCAGGCCCACAGCCCCCTATGCCACCTCCGCCGGCCCGTATTATCCGGAATCGAGCCGGGCAGCCCAGGAATTGCGGACAGGACCAGGCAGTGCGGGCGGGGCCGGATGGGAGCCGGATCTCCCCGGGGAGCGGCGCACAGCCTCTCCGACCCTTATGGCGGCGGCGGCGGCGACAGGTGCTTGCGTGGCGATCGGGCCGGGCCCCCGGGCGGGTGCTGAGAGGCCGCCCCTGCCTCACGCGAGCCGAACGAACAAAACGCTCAGGTCCGGTTTGTGCGAGGGGCTCGTCGCGGGGCGGGAGCGGAGGGCCCGGGGCCAGGCTGTGGCCCTCGGTGGTCTCCTGGTCCTGGTCTTCGGCGAGCGCAGTGCGGCACAGCACTCCGCTAGCTGCCGCCCTCCCCTGCGCGCGTCTGCGGCTGACACGTCGGCGGCCGCAGTGGCCACTACAGGTGCGCACCTGGCCCGCCCCTCCCTTCCTGGCCACCCTCCACCCGGCCGGGCCCTGCCTGGCTTGGTCCCCAGCGCACGCCCCGGAGCTTGTGCCGGAGCCCCGGCTCAGCGCGCTTTATACGGCCTACTCAGTCCCCGCCCCCAGACACACACACACACACACACACACACACACACACACGCACACACACACACGCACACACACACTCACACCTGTCCGGGCGCCCGTTTGCTCGAGGCAAATATTGACTCAGAGGAGGCGGAGCGCCCCTCTCCCCGCCCTCGCCTAGGCTTTGGGGCCGGAGCTCCTCCGAGGCCTTGGCGGTGGCGGTGGAGGGGGGGTGTCGGGGACCTGGGCGCCTCTGGAACAACACCAGATGTCACTTTTCCACCCACCTGCCTCGGGGAGGGGGGGGTGGAGCCGAGGACAGAGGCTGCCAGGCGGAGGTTAGGGGGAACCGGAGGTGGGTATCCTAGGGAAAGTGGGACATCCCCTGGTCTGGGGATTCAGATTCACGATGAGAGTCGTTTAGTAGGGTCTGTGGCCTGCTGTCTAGCGATGATCTCCACCCGCACCCCAGCTTCTAGTTCTTGGCCCTCCGCGAAGTGCCTCGATTTCCCAACCTCAGCAGAGTCCCGGGAGTCCGGCAGATGCCGAGAAAAAGCTAGAGGTGGAAGGGCCGAGCCTCAGAGCAAGCGCGGCGGGGAAAGGGTAGGGGTGGCAATCTTGCTCCGCGGCCACCTGCTGCGCAGACCAGGCCTGGCGCTCGGCTCCTGTCCACCCGGCTCTGCTGGGTCAAAGGCCAGGCAGGCCCCGCCCGAAGCGCCCCCCACTGGCCAGACCAGGTCCAGCGCCTGGCAGCGAGCAGCGAGAACTCTTGCCCAGCTGCCGAGCGGAGTGGAGAGGCGCAACCTCCCAGCCCCTAAGTCTCCAGTGAGTCGAGGCGGTCCACCTTGGCCGCTTCCACCATCTGTCCCTCTGAGACCGCGCGCGCGAGTTCTTGTCGCGTCGGGGAAATAAAGTTAAGGCAGATATAGAAATAAAGCTATAGATGCTTTACTGGGGGGTGATGGAGAGGGGGGCGGGAGGAACCTAGAGCTGCAAGTCGGAGTGGGTGGGCGCTGGCGTCTGCAAACAGTTGGTGGGGGGCGGCTCAGTCGAGCCGGGCATCTCCGCTTGCTGCGGCCCCGGGCACGCCGCCGGCAGCGAGTCGGGAGTCAGAATCCTGCACGACAGAAAGCTCCAGGTAGGGGGGGTCGGGGAGAGCCTTCCCGCCGAGCCTGCCCGTCCCTGCAGCCCCTCACGCCCCTCCAGCGGCCGCTGGCCCGGGCCCCCCAACCTGGGAACGCTGAGCGGCGGCAGGGCGATGACGCGTGGCCGCGAAGTGAGCACCACCTCCCCGCGGCTCGCCTCCACCAGGATGTTCTGGATCATGTTCTCCAGCAGCGCCTCCTGCAGGCTAACGAAAGCCGGGAGCCTACGGGGCGGGAGGCGGGGGCGCCGGGGTCAGCGCCGCCACCGACCGCGCTCTGGTCCTCCGCTGGCCTCCTCTGGGCTGTATCGTTTGCTGCGTGCTCTACGTGGATTCTCATTTTAACTCCCCGCCCTCCCAACACTATGAGGCATCCTTGTTCCAGTTTTACAGACGTTCAAACTACGGCTTAAACAGACCAAGTTGCCAAACGTCACGCTGCTGGTACACGTGGTGGGATTCGAACCCAGGGAATCGGAGTCCCCATCCCAGGGCCAGGGTTGGGGAAAGGCATCGAGCGGTGAGACGGTGCAGAAGGGACTCCTGGGGAATCCCACCACGGACAGAAAACCCCAGAGCAGCCCCAGGGAAAGGCGGTGCAAGAAGAGGTGGTACTTTTCTCCTGGCTCTAAAAACTCATTTAAGAGACTTTGACGGCTATAATCACCCTCCTGGAAGTGGAGTGATGGTAAACGTTAATAGTCTGCTCTTGGAGAAGAAAATTAAAGCTTGGATCGCCATTTCGTAAATATGCCCACTGAGGCCTTAAGCGTCCAACAGTGATGTCAATGAACACTGAGTTGGAAAGAGAAGCTCACACAGGTAGAGCCCCAGCACACCATTGCCTCCTAGGATCCTTCTGCACTTGACCCCGCCCCCCGCAACCCTCACCGTGGTCTGGCTGCTTACCATTGCCTCCTAGGATCCTTCTGCACTTGACCCCGCCCCCCCCCCCCCCAACCCTCACCGTGGTCTGGCTGCTTACCATTGCCTCCTAGGATCCTTCTGCACTTGACCCCGCCCCCCCCCCCCCCAACCCTCACCGTGGTCTGGCTGCTTACCGGCTGATGGCCTCCTTCTCATCCTGCTCTTGCTTCTCCTTCAGTGAGACCTTCAGCTGTTGCTGCCACTGCCATTTCAGGGACTCCTGGGACGTGGGCTGCAGCGTGGGCTTCGGCTCCGTCCAGGGCAACTTCTCTTCCTCCTCCTCCAGGTCCTCCTCTCCCGCCTCTTCCTTCTTCCTCAGCCTCCGTTTGTCTTCCGCCTCCTCTTTGTCTTCGCTGACCTCAGAGCTGCTGGAGGACTGAGACGTGGCTGGAGCTAAGTGCAGGCTGCCGTTCTGGGCTGTGAACCTTGCCGACTGCTCATTCCAGAACTGGCAGAAGTAAGGCATTTGCTCCACCAGGTTTCGGTCCACAGCCTCATGGAAGATCTTGTCCTCCAGCAGACCCCTGGGTGGCAGGGAGGAGGAGAAGGTCCTCACTGAGAGGCCTTGCGGCCCCCTGTGGGGGGCTCTGGCTTCAGGGGTTCCCCAAGGGGTGGTTCTTGGCTACTGTGTCCACAAACAGGTGCTAGGTGTGGGGAGGGGAGCCCCTGATCAGTTGCTCCCTCCCATTCCTTCTTTAGATAAAGGCATCTCTGGGCCCCGTGGATTCTTAAAGGTGAACATTTTATGGTAGAGGAAGAGCCAGGATGTCAGAGTTACACAGATGAGGCCCGGAGCCCTGGAGAGACAGTGAACTGGCTCCAGACCACATCTACCAGCCATGACAAGGCAGAACTCGGGACCCAGCCCTGAGGATCCCTCCAGCCAGCTCCGTTAGAGCGGTACCGTCCTCAAGGGCCTGGGACCACCAGTGGAAGGATCTTGTGAGGAAGTTCTATCTTTCAGGAAAGGAAGGGCTGGGATTTCAGGGGCTTTGGGTGGACCCAGAATTGACGAATGAACTAGGGCGATGGAGGTGTGAGCGCTTAGGGGGTGGGTGGTCACCTGATTACGGTGGTGAGACAGTCAGTCAGGAGCTGCTTCTCCTGCTTGGAGACAGGGGCCCACTTGTCCGTGGAGACTTCCTCACCAGCCTCCGACTCCTCCCTGGGGTACTTCCTCTTTGGCAGCTCCCTGGGGCAGGCCGTGGCATTCTGAGTGGCCTGGGCAAGCCACCACGCTGGGGTCGGGGGCATGAGCAGTGATGGCGGCTGCCCAGTCATGAGGACACAGGTGAGTTTGGGGCTCCCCCAGCCTTAATCCAACATAGTGCTACTGCATTTGGGGAACCAAGCCCGACTCTCAGAGTTGGCACAGGACCTGGAGGGGCTCCAAGTTGGAAAGGGAAGGAAGGAGGGGAGGCAGGGAGGCCTAAGTGGGTTCCCCAGGGGCTCTGGCTCTTTGCCCCCTCCTCATAAGGGCCTAACAGTAACGGGGGCATTCTGGGCCCAGCAGTGCCCCAGAAGTCCCAGGGATACTGCACGTGCTTCAAGCCCTCAGCAAGGGTTAGGTCTGGGCAGTCCTGTTCTAGAGCGGGAGGGTGGCAGAGAGCAGAGCAAGCAGACCCCTCCCTCCCTGAGAGTTCACCGGTGCAAGAAGTGGCGGGGAAAGTCAGAGAAGAAGTTGGCCAGGAAGTAGTCGGTGGCATGGGCGCGGGCAGTGAGGCCTAAGCTGAGCATCCCTGGCGAGGGCGGCTGGGGGCATGGCCAGCGCGTCTCCTCCTTTGCGATCTTAAGGCTCCAGCTGGTTGGGCAGTTGAGACACCACTGGTTCTTGATGGGGGGCAGCGTCTTTGGGAAAGGGGAGGCATGGATGACAGGGGCTTAGGGACTGCACTCCCATCACTGATGGGTCCCTAGCCCCCCAACCAGGTCTTTTGTGACACCCCTGGCATTTCATCCGCACCCATTGGCACTTTCATCCCTCCCTTCCAGGAGACTAGACCAGAGGTTGGACGTCTCTCTGGAGAGGAAGCAAGGATCCTCTCAAGTTATCCCAAGGAGACAGGCCTGGGCTTATGTCCTCACCCTGTACTTGCTCACAGGTTCACAAGCTGTACAACACGCCCTTCTCTGTGGAAGCAAAGAGACCCCGTGCTTAGGACGCAAGAGGCCTAGAGGGACTCCCCTCTTCCTCCCCTTCCTGCTGACCCACGGAGGGCCTGAAATCAATGTCAGCACCTGCTGCCCCCTTGGTTCTGCCCAACTCCCAGCCACACCCTCTTCCAGAACCTTCCCTAGGGAAGTGCTGCCTGCAGACTTGGAAAATCTGGTTACCTAACTAAAGGAAAGAAATGGAGATGCCACCAAACAATGCAGGCTGCCCCAAGGGTACTTGTCTGGTGCCCTGGAGCTTTGTGGTTTGGCTTGATAAGGAAACAGCCTTCCTTATTAAGCCTTAATTCAGAAATCCCTTCTCCCATAGCCCTCAAGACATGATTTGCCTTCACAGTTGGGCCAGAGGTTCAGAGGGGAGTAGTGTCTCCCTGGGGGTTCAGTGTGGAGTACACAGGGGTGATCGAGGTACAAGAATGCAACCGTGGGGACTTCCCTGCTGGCGCAGTGGTTAAGAATACGCCTGCCAATGCAAGGGTCATGGGTTTGAGCTCTGGTCGGGGAAGATGCCACGTGCTGAAGAGCAACTAAGCCCGTGCGCCACATCTACTGAGCCTGCGCGCCACAGCTACTGAGGCCCGCGTGCCTAGAGCCCGTGCTCCGCAACAAGAGAAGCCACTGCAATAAGAAGCAACACAACGAAGAGTAGACCCTGCTCACTGCAACTAGAGAAAGCCCGCATGTAGCAATGAAGACCCAACGCAGACAAAAAAAAAGAATGCAACCGTGGGGAGGAGGATCCAAGGTGGATACTTTGTATCAATTATTATCAGTCTCCCCTGCATAAATAGTAATAGCCCATGTTTAGCGAGTGCTTACTGGGCGCCAGGCACTGTTGTAGGCACTTTACATGCATTAACTCATTTAATCCTCGCAGCAGTGCCACAAAGCAGATAACAATTTATTCACATTTTAAAATATTTTGGGGCTTCCATGGTGGTACAGTGGTTAAGAATCCGTCTGCCAATGAAGGGGACATGGGTTTGAGCCCTGGTCTGGGAAGATCCCACATGCCACATAGCAACTAAGCCTGTGTGCCACAGCTACTGAGCTTGCGCTCTAGAGCCTGTGAACCACAACTACTGAGCCCGCGTGCCACAACTACTGAAGTCCTCGCGCCTACAGCCGGTGCTCCGCAACAAGAGAAGCCACCGCAATGAGAAGCCCATGCACCGCAATGAAGAGTAGCCCCCGCTCGCCGCAACTAGAGAAAGCCCGCATGCAGCAATGAAAACCCAATGCAGCCAAAAATAAATAAATAAAATAAATTTTAAAAAGAATAAAATAAAATATTTTAACAACTTTTCTTTGAACATTTTTTTTTTTGGCCATGCTGCACAGCTTGTGGGATCTCCGTTCCCTGACCAGGGATTGAACCCGGGCCATGGCAGTGGAAGCCCGGAATCCTAACCACTAGGCCACCAGGGAACTCCCTTTTTAACCTTCTTAATATGGAAAATTTCAAAAGTATACAAAAGTGGAGAGAGTGCTACAAAGAATCTTCCATTACCCCCCCACCCAGCTTCAGCAATTAGCAGTTCATGGCCAATTTTGTCTCATCTATAACTCATCTCTGGATTATCTTGAAGCCAGTCTCAGATGTCATATTACCCCCCATTATACAGTTGAGGGAACTAAGAGGTTAAATAACTTGACTAAGATCACAGAGCTAGAAATCATCAAAGTCAGGAAACAAACCCGGGCAATTTGTTTCCAGAGCCTGTACCTGAAACCACTACACCACACTCTCTTCCATCAGAAGGTGAGCTCTGCCTGGTTTCCCCTGGGTCCCCAGTGCCCAGCACTGGGTGGGTATTCATTAAATACAGGCTACATGAAGCAGGGAATGGTCAGCCAGCTTTCAGTATCCAGAGAGTCTCTTGGGGATGTGCTATGCTTAGCCTAATGAAAGAACTCTAATCTCTTAAGTCAGGCTGACCAGTTTTTTAGGACCACCTCGGATCACCACCTGTGTCCCCTCTGGCAAGGCCAATCGGAAAGCTCTGTGGTGTTCAAAGCCCACCCTGCCCTCATCACCTTTGCTTTCCTATCTGTGATGGTGAACTCCACTTCCTGCCGCACCTTCTCGTCCTCCCAGTCCTGCAGTTCCTTTCGGTACTGAGTCAGGAGTTTCTGCCGGTACACCTGTGGCTCAGGACAAGGAGAGAGAAGACCAAGGTCTGGAGGGCCTTGGCCTGGGTCTGTGCTGTGGGCCCACCACTCTTCCAGAGGTTGGCATTTGCTTCTCTCTGGGGGTCTAGGGATCTCACAGACCACCCCACACCTCAAGACTGGGAGCTGCGCACCATCCCAGCTTCTCGCTAAGGCTGATCCTACCTTGCATACCAGGTCCATGCTATAGAAGCTGGCATGCACTGAGGACTTCAGGGTCACCACAAACGGGATCGTCTCTTCGGGAGCCACCTTTCCACTCATAGGACTCACAGACACCTATTTATTTGGGGAAGGAGTCTCTGGAGCTTCACAGGGATTGTATGGGACAAGATGGGATAGGGGGTGGGATGGGGTGGGATGGGATGGGATGGGATGGGATGGGGTGGAATGGGGTGGGATGGGACGGGGTGAGTCTAGAGCCCCTCTGGAGGTTCTCATTCTGCAAACACAGGGAACTCTCACCTCCCCAAAGTCTAGAGCCTTCCACTGCCAGGCAAAGACAATTGTCTCATTCTTGGAGATGTTGTTGAGGAACAGCAGACGGCTGCACTTGCTCTGCACAGGAATGTTCCCCAGGGAGATATGAGACTGGGACAGGAAGACGTTCTGCTGGTGGGGACAACACGGCAGCAACTTCGGGAGGTGAAGAAATACTAAGCATAGCAACCACTACCAGTCACTGAGTGCTTTCAACAGGCCAGGTACCACTGTAGGCAACTGACGTGCATTTGATCCTCACAGTGGCCCAATATATAGGCTACTACTATATATAGGCACTACTAACCATCTTCACTTTATAGACGTGCTGCTAAGGTTCAGAGAGCATAAATACTTTTCCAAAGGTCTCTCACAGGCACAGCTGGGATAAACCCTGACAGTCTCACTCTAAAGCCTATGATTTTGACCATTAAAATAGGCTTGGAAGGGCTGAGAAATCAGAATTTGCTTAGAGAAGGCAGAAGTAAAGCCGACAAAGTTTGTCTCTGAAGGATGGTTGTAAATTAGCAGGTGATCAGCTGTTGGCACCTTCACTGGGCACACAGCAGGAGCTGTGTTCTAGGGGTATCTGGAAAGATTGAGGCCGTGGAAGGGGCACTTTCTCTCTGTCTAGACCCTGAGTGCCTCCAGAGCTGAGACTTTGTCGGGCTCTTCTCTGTGACCCCACAGTACTCATCCTTCAGTAAGAGTCCAAAGAGGGTAGGAGTGGAAGAGTGGACAGGCAGATGTATTGGTGGATAGTAACTGGATGAGTGCATGGATGGATGGATGGAGAGATACATGGATGAATAAACAGGCATGTGGATCAGTGGGGAAATGGATGGATGTGTCAGACCTCCCAACAGGGAGGAGTGTGTGAACTAAAGGTAGTGTTACTGACCCTAGATATTTCAGCAAAATCCACCTACGTCCAGGGGAGAGACTGTTCTATATGAAGATAATATCTCAGTGCCCTAGAATGGCAGAGCTTCTTTTTACTCCTTTCAATACCTCCATCCCAATGCCCAGAGGCAAGGGCGGGTGGAGGGCCCTGCAGCAGGTGGAGTGGCTGGAGCAGGAACACCTGTGGGCACTAGGTGGCAGGGTAAGCCTCTCATGGAGCTGGTGCTGCCTCCTAAATCTGGAGGAGGGCTGGTTCCAGGTTCACCTCTGTATCCCTCCCTTCTCAACTCCATCTCTTCTTTCGCAGCCTCCCCACCCCTCCGCAGTGGACACCCTGGACCCTCAGTCTCCTCCTAGGCCTCAGGCCTTCCCAGATCCCTTCCCCCTACCTGTCCAGGAACCATCAGCCTCGAGTGGATGGAGCTATTGTCCCATGAGGAGATGTTGTGGAATGGGGCTGTGTCGCCCATGATGTGAGGGTCATAGCCCACTCCCTGGAAGCGGATGATGGCTGAGTTCCATCCCAGGATGTGTATGGGCACATCCACCTGGGAAGTTAGGAAGGTGGGGGAAGGCACTGGTCAGAGCAAGGCCTGCTGGGGAGGCCACCTCCAACCCCCCGCCCCAAGCCCGTGTTAGCCCAGGCTGCTGCTCACCATGTAGGTCTTGGCCTCAATAGGTGAGAAGATCCAGAAGACGCGAGCAGTTGTGCCTGGCTGGATCTCCCCTTTGGGGTTGAGGCAGCAGAAGACGGGGTGATCAAAATTTTTTTCCTGAACCTGCGACAGGATGCTGGTCTGGATCTCATACGTCACGGGCACCGAGCCACCGTTATACAGCTCATAAATCTGCAGGGGGAAGGAACAGGGAAATCTCCACACCAGCTCTGGGCTGCAATGCAGAGAGCCTGGGATTCTGTGTCCACTGTAGGAGGGCAGGTTGATCCCCATGATGTCACCCTTACAGTCCCAGAGCTCCCTTAAATACCTCTGATTTCCCGTATGGCTTGATCACCCAAGAAGTATATAACTATATTTTCAACCTGTGACATTTAAGTATAATCTGTAATTCTTATTTTATTTGCTCTCAACTTACCTTAGTCAAGGTATAAGGGGACACTAATGCTTGTGTCCCTAGTGTTGGAATTCAGGGGGATGTCCATGCATACACCATCCAGACCCTTCATCGTTTTCTAAGCTCTCATTCTAATTACCTGTGAGGCTGCCACTCCATGTCTGCCATTAGAGGTCGTTGTGCTTACGGGCAGATAAGGGAGCAGAAGGAAGATATGAGGTCCCCCAAGACTAACTCCACAGTTGGGGAATCACAGAACGGCCTGCCTGAAACCAGAGATCTGGTCCAAGCCTCCATGTTAGAGATGAGAAAACGGAAGACAGTGAGAATAAAGAGTTTGTCTGGATTTAGGTCCAGCCCCTCATCTTTCTCAGCACCCACCCCTGAATGCGCTGATGCTCTTTCTCTAGCTTGGACCACCCTCTGAGCTTCAGACCTGGTATCCAACTACTACTAAACAACTCCTCCTGGTTGTCTCATAGGCCTCTTAAATTCAGCCAAAACCCAACTCTTCACTCTAAAACCTATTCCTCCCCCTAGTGTATCTTGTTTCAGCAAATGGCACTACATATTTCCAGTGGCTCAAACTAGGAATCCAATACATTTTTCATCCATCCCTTTCTCTTACTTCCCAGATCCAATCCCCAGCAAGTCCCAGGGATTCTGTCTTCAAAATGTAAATTAAATCTGTTCACTTCTCTGTTTCCTCTGCTCTCTTGCAGGTCCAGGCCACCATCTTTCATCATCTTACGAACGAAAAAGGAAGTTTGGCTGTAGTTGTGGAGTTTGGCTGGAGGTACAACTGGGTCTTCTCCAGATCTGGGGGCCTTTTCCATTGTCTATGTTCAGGGCCATGGGGGAGTGGTCTGATCTCTCTGGAAAGCTTTCCAGGAGGCATGTGAGTCTCTGCCTTCTCTTTTGAGGGTCTGGGTTTCTGGGTGGGGCTTCTGGGAAGCCAGTGGTGTAAAGGGTGGTGTAAGGCAGTGGGCAGAGCTCGGGACTATGAGATCCCCTCTCAGGTCTAGGAAGCCCATTCCTGTGCCTCTCGGCTGAGTGGCTAGAGGCCCCTGCCCAGAAACACAAGGGCTTCTCGATTGTTAGAAATTTCAGAGTGATGAAGTGTTTGTGAAAATACTATATCCTCTCTTGGAGATTTCCAATGTACATTTTCAGAACAAAGGAAACTGATTCCTTCCAATTAATAAATAAAATTCTATAGCTTTGAGGATTTACATTCTAGCTTTTCATGCTCCAGATGCCCTTTTTGGGGCAGTGATTTTCAAACTGTGACTGAGACCCATTAGTAAGCAGGTCATGAAACCAATTTATCAGGTCATGTCCAGCATTTAAAAAATGGAACAGGGCTTCCCTGGTGGTGCAGTGGTTAAGAACACGCCTGCCAATGCAGGGGACACGGGTTCGAGCCCTGGTCCTGGAAGATCCCACGTGCCACGGAGCAACTAAGCCCGTGCGCCACAACTACTGAGCCTGCGCTCTAGAGCCCGTGAGCCACAACTAATGAGCCCGCACGCCACAACTACTGAAGCCCGTGCGCCTAGAGCCTGTGCTCCGCAACAAGAGAAGCCACCGCAATGAGAAGCCTGTGCACCGCAACGAACAGCAGCCCCCGCTCGCCGCAACTAGAAGGAAGCCCGCGCGCAGCAATGAAGACCCAACACAGCCAAAAATAAAAATAAGTAAAATAAAATAAATAAAACATTTTAAAAAATGGAACAGAATAAAATAAAAAAGAAAACATCAGAGTACTTAGCATGGAGTGGTGCACGTACTGATTTGTTTTGTTTCAGTTGTATGTGTATGTATGTATTGGGTTTTCCAAAATATATTAGTATGGCTCATGGTCAAAGAAGTTTGAAAAACCCTGTGTTAGAGGAAGGAACTCCCTGCTTTTGCATGGGAATGAGGCCTGGCAAAAGGTTTAGAACCAGTGCCAAGAAGCTGAAGCCTCTTGCCTTGGGTCTCTCCCAGTTGCCCAGTCTTGGGGTTCAACCTGTCACCCCACCTCTTAGAGTGAGGGCAGGGTCCTTGTCATCCTGTCAAGGGCTGATACAGATACACAGAGATCAATACTGAAGCCTCCTGGTGACCAGGACAATGTACCACTGACCTGCCTTGGGGGCAGTGTGTCGCCGATGGGGACGGGGATGAACTGATGGCTGGTGGAAGTGAAGTGCACGTACTTCTGCTCCAGCTTCACTGTCACACCTATGAAATTTAGCTGGAAATAGAAAGCCTGTGAGTAGCATCCTTCCCTGGGAGGAACTGAAGTACCCAGCAGAGAGATCTGGACCCCATCTCTCTGGGGAGCACCGCTCCCTGTGCCTCTCTCTTGGTTTTCCAGGACAGGACCAGGGCTGGGCCTCACCAGGATCTCCCGGCCATGGGACACCTTGAAGAGGACCGGGAGGCGATCAGTGCCAATGAACAGGTGGCTGGAAGGGAGGAGAGAGTCTGGGATGAGTTACTGAGCCCTGGTACGAGTGGAAGAACAAGCGGTCATGGCACACCTATGGCTTTGGGGCAGCTATGTGGAAACCCTTGAGCTGGGATGGGGCAAGAGGAAAATTAAACTTCCCCTGCAGGTGGGAAGGCGGGGCCTTCTCAGGGTGGTGGCCACTCAGGATACCCTGGAGTCACACAGTGCAAGGCCAGCGTCCTCCAGGAGTCGGGGGGAAGGGGGTCTCCAGGACTGGAAGTGCAGGGCGGGCGGTGGGGGCAGCACCTGTATTTGAACTCCACCATCTGCTCTTGCCCAGGACTCAGGCTCCCAGCCTTGGGGCTGATGGAGAATATGCAATTGTCCTGCACGCACATTTGGTGCAGTTCAGTGCAGTCAAAGTCCACCTGCTCTGCCCACAGCTCCAGGTCGATCTGCTGGTCACTTGGGAAGAGGAAGGCCCTGGGAAAGGGGTGCAAAGCAGAAGGGGTGGAGTCGCTCAGTCAGAGCAGAGGCAGGAGCTCTGAGCCCCAGGCAGGATGGATGGAGGCCTTTTCTTCATCCCCCAGTAGGCAAGCTGTCCCATGCATGGCCAGGCAAATGCAGCAGTTGTGGATCCTCATTTCATAATGGCCCCCAAACCCAGGAAGAGAAGCAGGGTCCTGATGACTAAATGGAAAGCGGAGATTGGGGCTCGCATTGTGGGTGCCAGGGGTCAGGGTGCTGCTTGTATATGTGGGCCACTTTGAGCTGGGCACTGACCCTGGAGGGGTTTGTGTGACAAGCTGTTAGGAAGGGCCATTTGAGCCACCTAGAAATGCCAGCAGCACCAACCAGGGGTCCCCAAGAGGGCTGGTAGTCTTGAACCCAAAGCAAGGCTGGGCATAGAATGAGTGCCCCTGTAATGCCTGGTGCTGTATAAAGCAGATACTGCCCTCTAAATGGTGACCAAATAAGTGACCAAGGGGTCCCAAGGTCACAATCTGAAAAGAAGGATCCCTGCGCTCTCAGAGGGATGACACAGAACTGTCCTCAAAATGGGCAGAGGTTAGGAAGAGGGAACGGCCAGAAGGGGGAAAGAAAACAGCCAACACATCTGAAAAGGCTCAAGGGGAGTTGGGAAATGCAAATCAAAACTCCTTGGGGCTTCCCTGGTGGCGCAGTGGTTGAGAGTTCGGGAAGATCCCACATGCCACGGAGCAGCTGGGCCCGTGAGCCACAACTACTGAGCCTGCGCATCCAGAGCCTGTGCTCCGCAACAAGAGAGGCCACGACAGTGAGAGGCCCACGCACCACGATGAAGAGTGGCCCCCGCTTGCCGCAACTGGAGAAAGCCCTCGCACAGAAATGAAGACCCAACGCAGCCAAATACATAAATAAATAATAATTTAAAATGAACATCTGGTTAAAAAAAAACAAAAACTCCCTTGAATCAATCTTAAATATTTTCACATCTGAATCGTGACAAATAGTTACATCCACTGCTGGTAAGTTTAGAAAGAACGACATCTTCGAACACCGGAGAGAAGAAATTGCTACCACCTTTTGTTGTAGGAATTATGACAGCATCTTTTAGAATAAAAAGTGCATAGAATAAAAAATGCCCTTTGACTCAGAAATTCTATTTGGGGGAGCTAAGCTGCAGGAATAAACGTTAAGTGTGCAGGCAGGCAGGCATGCACACACGCGCACACACAGACACACATACTCACGCAAGGATGTTTATTACAACTTTGTTAGTGATGGCAAAAAATATTAAAAAGCACTGGGGAAGAAAAAAGCACTGGGAACAACTAATGTCATCTAATAAAGGAGTGGTTTTAAAACGTAAGGGCCATTCATATTATGGAATACTATGCAACTATTAAAAAGAATGAGTTAGATCTATATGTCTTTTTTTTAAATTTATTTATTTATTTTTGCGGTACGCGGGCCTCTCACTGCTGTGTCCTCTCCCGTTGCGGAGCACAGGCTCCGGACGCGCAGGCTCAGCGGCCATGGCTCACGGGTCCAGCCGCTCAGCGGCATGTGGGGTCTTCCTGGACCGGGGCACGAACCCGCGTCCCCTGCATCGGCAGGCGGACTCTCAACCACTTCGCCACCAGGGAAGCCCTATATGTCTTGATCTTTATTGATCTATAGGGAATGTTACTGACATAATGCTGAGGGAAAAGGTTATTGCGATAACGCTGAGCAGAGAGTAATACGTGTAACATCATGCCATTATGGTAAAAGAAATGAAAGGGTAGCTGCGTCCCTGTGTCTGTGCCTTGTACCAGTGCTGAGAGCGGAAGCTCATGCCAAACCCTCCAGGGCAGACTAGAGAGGGAGCTGGGGTGTTCCTTACTTTTCTTGCATCACCCTCGTATTGTTTGACTTGCTACAGGCGAATAAGCTGTTTGGTCATTTTATTTGCGGGATATTGATCAGCCGCAGAACTGGTGATCTTGATACTTCGGGGATGTCTGGATGGTTTCCCTCTTGGCCCTCACCCAGTCTCCCTCCAAATGATCGCAGCCCCCTTTTCCCTGCCAGTCCTCTGGTGTGGGCCCCCATGTTGGGACTGTGGAAGCCTGCCAACCTGTCCCCCTGCCTCAATCCACGAATCCTTCTCAGAAGGAGAAGGACTCCAAGGCCCTGCCCGTCCCCCTATCAACGTTGCAGCCACTCTGTGGCCTCTTCTCTTACCCATGTCCGTGCTACACCCTCCATCTGGGAGGCTCATCGCAGCCTCTCTTGCCTCCGCTCCCTGGGTTGCAGGTCTAGCTTGGCTGTAGCTTTCTCCAGGAAGACTTTCTCATGTGCCCACCCCCACCTACCACTTCCAAAACTGAGGCAAGTGACTGCACAAGCCTCTTTCACAGCACTTGTCACCCTGCACCCAAAGGCCGGCCCGCCCCACCTGGAGGCCAGGGCCTGGGCTCATCTGCGTCGCTATTCTGAGCTCTGGGCCTGGAGCCTACACCTGGGAAGCCCCAGTCAACATTTAGCCAATGACTTAATGAATGAGTGAGGGAACAGATGATGTTAACCCGTATATCTGATGCCTGTGAGGGATCACCCCTTAAATGCACGGCAGCTTTTCTGTCCTGCCTGCTGCTGCCTGCAGGCCAAGTCCACACTCCCCATTTCTTACTGGTCTTGGCAGGAATAAAACCTTCGGTCTGTTCCTTATGAGTTTAGCAGAGACCCGGCTAGAATTTTCAAAAATAGCCTTCTAAGAAATTGAAAGGAAACACAACAACACAGAAAGCCTAGGAGAGTCAAGCCTTCCAAGGAAGGTTCCCCGCGTTTGGAATCCGGGAACAAGCACGGACTGCCTTCCTGAACCTCCAATGATGTCCCAATGGACGGCCCAGCTCGGTGGGCACTCTGCCCGGCTTTCCTCCCACCCCAGTTTCCAACAACCTGGACCCTCTCCATAGAGAGTGTGAGCTGGCTTGCTCCTACACAAATACACACGCATGCACAATCCACCAAGGTACCCTGCTCCACACCAGGACACAGGCCAGCGCCGCTTTTCCTGCCCCCACTCCTGAGCCCTGCAGGGCCTGGCTCCCAGCCACTCAAACAACCCAGGGAATGGCAGATCCAGAGCTCCAGGCGGGCCCTGGGCCTTCCCCACCAGCCTGCCAAGCTTCCCAGTCACTCAGGGCCAGGAGCCCTGAGTTACTCACAGTCCCGGCCCTTCTCAGACAGAAGCCGCCTAATAAGTCAGCTCCCCCGGCATCCTCCACCACCGGGAGGGGCAGGACAACCCGGAGAGTACAGGGTGGCCACCGCACCCCGGATGATGCAGCCCCCCACCAGCCTCACCCACGTGCACCCCATGGCTCGGCTCAGGCAGGAAGGTTCCTGAGATCACAGATGCCCACCCCCTGCATATGTTCACCCTTATCCACTCACTGCCATGCCCAGGCTGGGCCCCTGGCTCTCTCCCCCAAGCCTGACCCAGATGGGGACACTTCTTTCTCACCTCCATCTAGCCAAGCAAAGTTGGAAGTCATCAAAAGGAAGTTTACTAGGAAATCAAGGCGCGTGGCAGAGGAAGGGAGGGAAAAAAAGAAATGGCACTGGCATGGAAACAGGATGCTTACTGGGCACCAGTTTGGGGCCCCAGTGGGAGGAAAGCCAAGCACAGGAAGGGCCCAGCTTGGTGGGCTCAGGTCTCCAGGCCTGGGCCCCCTGTGATTGGGGAAGTGCAGCCTGCCCCGTGGCTAGCCTCGACCCTTACTGCAGCTCACCTGGCTTTGCTTAGCCCTGTCATCTCCCTGACAACGGCGCTGTGGCCGCAGAGCACTGTCCTTCCCTGCCAGAGACCCTCAACTCGCCCCTGTGCAGGCCCGGCCCCCATTGGCCTGGGGCTCTGTCGGGGCTGCCCCAGCGCCTAGCACAATGCCTGGGACGCAGGAGCACCTCGCAGCTTCCTGCTGACTAACCAGTGCAGGCAGGGATTCTGGAGTTGGGACAAATCTGGGCTTGAACTTGGCTCTGCCTCTAATGGCTGAATGCTCTTGGTTGAGTCCTTAGCCTCCCATCTGTGAAAGAGTCAGCAGAGGGGGATTTTTTTCACAGGGTCGGTGTGAGGCTCGGAGGAGAAGAGGCTCATAAAGGCCAGTGGCTAGCATGCAGCAGATGCGTGACGGTTACTTCCCATTTCTTAAGCTCTGAAGATGACCCTGTCAGTCTCCATAGGGTGATTCGACCATTTCTGAGCCTGTGGACCCGACTCAGCCAGTGACAGGTCTGGTGTCCTGCTGGGCGACCCTAATCCCACCCTGGCCTCTACATCCTTCAGTGGGGGCGGGGGGCACACTTCACAGACACCAGGCATCCAGGGCTACCACCAGCAAGAGAAGGCCTCCAAGCCCCTGTCCCCCAGGCCCCCCGGGCCCCCCCTCTGTACCAGTCCAGGGGCACCACTCCACTGTTCTTCAGGGCCAGGAGCACCACAGAGGGTGGGGCATCTATTGGTGCTGCCCCAAAATTGAAGTTGAGCTTCAGAGGGGTGAAGAAAGAGGGGATCTGGCTGATGCTGTGTGGAGCAGAGAAATGGTCTCAGAAACAGGGCTGGGGACAGGATGGGGCCCTTCCAGGGGTGGCTGGCTTGGCACCCATCTCCCCACAGGTGGGAATTGGAGAATCTGGGACTCGGGGGCAGGAGTGGGTCAGCACTTTAGATCTCAAGCCCATCCCTGCCTTCTCCATGCTCCTCCGGGGATGGGCAGGAATTGGGGAGGAGATAGGGAGCCCCTTCTTTGACAGGGCCTGGGGCTGAGGGCATGGACGGAAAGCTCCAAGAACATCCCCAGACAGGCCCTGCCTCTCCCCCAGGCCCACCTCACCTGTGCCGGGTGGGCACTTTGTAGGTGAGTTCCCAGGGGGTGGGGTCGCGCTCCAAGTAACTGTTGAGCAGGTCTAGGGAGAAGAGGCGCCACAGGTGCTTCCGGGTGATGCCCTCGGCGCTGCCCGTGGAGCAGATATCCAGGATGGAGAGTAGGGGGTACACGGCCATCAGGGACACGCGACACAGCTCCTGCTTCTCCCCAACCTTGTTATCTGGGGGAAAGCGGTGTGGGAGAGAGGGGTGGGCTCACCTCCCAACTCCTCTGGGGCGGGGCGTACAGGCTGAGGATGCAGGGGTCCTGGGAAACCTGTCCCAGGACCCTTGTCAGGAGCAGACTCTGGGATGCTTCCAACAATAGCCAAACTTTATCTGATACTTTCTGTGGACCAGGCACTGTCCTAAGAGCTTGGCAAACACCACCGTGCACTGTTTTCAAACTATCGATAATACTTACTAATGGCTTTATTGAGATATAATCTATATGCCATAAAATTAACCCTTTTAACACATACAGTTCAGTGATGTTTTTTGTATATTCAGAGTTGTGCAACCATCACCACAAATTTTAGAACGTTTTCAGGCTTTCCCAAAGAAACCCAGTACCAAGTAGCTGTCACTCTCCGTTCACCCCTGGCAACCACTAATCTACTTTCTGTCTCTGTAGATTTGCCTATTCTGGGTGTTTCACATAAATGGAATCATACAATGTGTAGCTTTTTGTGACTGGCTCCTTTCACTTGGCGTAATGTTTTCAAGGTTTGCCCATGTGGTAACATGTACTTTATTTTTTTGCCTGTGTACCATTATTATCCCCATTTTACAGATGTGGAAACTGAGGCATAGGGAGGTTAAACAAGTCACTAAGATTACATGGCTAATAAGTGCTGAGGCCAGGATCCAATTCCAGGGAGTCCAACACTCCTGTGCTGGACTCCTGTCAGGCAGCCCCGGGGCAGGATGGTAACAACCTCGTTTTATGAAGGAGGAAACTGAGGCCCAGGGCAGTTGAGGATTTGCTTACGATCCCACAGTAAATCAGCACAGCGCCCAGCCCTTCGCGTTGAGTCCTCCACAGCTCAGGCACACACAAACGGACACCCACACATACAGATGTGGTTGGTATACACCAGACACCCAAAGGCACACCCTGGCACACTCACACCCACTCTGCCAGCTCTGTCTGAACCCTCGGCATCCTCCCACCCCAAGTCCTGCTCACACAGTCCTCCCCCTTTCCTCCCTGGTCCTGACTCTCCGTGCCAGATGGCCCAGGTACCTCTGTGGGAGAGGAGAGAGTAGTTGATGGTCCAGGAGTACTGGAAACGGTGTTTGGGACAGGCAGTCAGGCAGATGGTGTCCTGGGACCGGGGCGGCATGCTCCCCTCTGTGCGGTCCAGCTGCAGAGCTGCTCAGGAATGACCAGGTGGGGTCAAGGGCAGAGGAGGCCCTCAGTGCAGCCCAGGGAGGTCCAGCCTTTCCTCTTGCTCCACCCCAGATACTCTCCCCTGGACCAGCATTGCTCTGGTTAGAGAGCAGGCCCTGAGCCAGGAAATGGGGAGCAGAGTGCTTCCTCCAGATCAAGACAGTGTGAGGACGTGTCTTGGTGTCACTGGCATCTACTGAGCACTTTGCGCCACCTAGCTGCCCGGTGAGGCAGGCTCCACCAGCAGCCCCATTTTACAGATGAGGGAGTTGAGGCTCAGAGAGGACGATCACCCGGCAACGCCACACATCTAGGAAGTGGAAGCACCACGTTTTAAGCCCTGCTCTGCCTGCCCCTGAACCATGGTCTGGTTAACCAGTCTTAACCAGCGCCCCTCATTGCCTGCCTCCCAGCCCAGTCCCGCCCAGGCCTGAGTACCGAGGGGGCCATTGCCGACAGCCTCAGGGCTGCACTGCTCCAGGAACAGGCGGTAATAGAGGGTGCAGTTGCCGTCATTCAGAAGCACCAGCATCCTGGTCTGCTCGCTGTTCACCAGCACGTTCCCAAAGTCCAGCTCTTTTTCCTTTGCCTGAGGGCCAGAGTCAGCCAGGCTGGGGCAGGGGGCTCCCCCAGATCCACGGCCCCGTCTTTCCCAGCGCTGGCCTCAGAGAATCCCCAAGGAAGGGCAGGTTCATGCACTCTGGGGCCTTCCCTCCCGCAGGTGCCCTGGTCCCCTGCCCCCTCCCCTCCCCGCCGGGGTCCTCCCACTCACGGAGAGGCTGCTGCTGGTGCCCATGCCCACCAGCCGGAGCATGTAGTGGGTGGTGGCGGAGGGCTTGGTGTTTGGGGGCAGGCCAGCTTCCCAGACCCACATCCCCACTCGGAACAGGTACTTGATCTCCTCCAGAGGGCTGAAGGTCCACGTCAGCGTCTGGGGTCACAAAGATTAGCCCTGCATGGGGGTCTCTGGGAACCCCTGCCCAGGCTCTTGGACCTCTAAGGTCCCGCTGCAGGATATCAGGCTATGGTAACCCATCCTGAGTGTCTCCCCGTACCAGGCACTTACACACATCATGTTATCTCCCTTAGCCCCTCGAGCCCTTAGCCCCACGAGGTAAGTGGTATTCTTTTAGTGCCTCATTGTCTGATGAGAAACCGGAGACTCAGAGAACTGGGGTAACTTGCCCAAGGTCACACAGCTGATGAGGGCGCTTGGCAGGAGCTGGGGTGTGAACTCTTGAGGTTGACTCCCAAGTCTGTGTGGTCTCTCGCCTTGCAGGTTACTACCCCCGGCTTCTAACAGACACCGTGTGTTGGTGGTTCTTGGCTCAAGTTTGGCCTCCCCAACTAAGAGGCCCTAGACCAGGGATGGGAGGCTGCTAGTTTGGGCCCCCCCATGCCCCCCACCAGGGACCCGCCACTTTGACGTCGGCGAGCCCTCTTCCTCACTCCTTAATGGTAGCCACCCATTTGTCTCCACACCGTCTTCCAGTGATCTCTCCACGGTGGGGACCAGGGATGGAGAGTGGACTCCTTTCTGGGCACTGACATCAGAAACCCTGCTTCAAGTCCCAGCTTTGCACCTCCTAACTCACAGTCTCAGTAAATGGCTATTTTTCCCCTCTAAGTCTCAATTCTTCTTTGTAAAATGGGGGTGTGGTAACAATCATACCGACGCATAAGGCTGGAAGAAATGACTGTGGATTGAATGGGAGGGTAAGTCTGCCCCCTGATAGGCATGAGTAAGAGATGCTGGTGAAGGTGAGGATGACGGGCCCCTTCCCTCTGGCCCTCGGCAGTGTGGCAGGGCACTCACAAGGCTCTCATTGGACTGGATAATCCCCCTGGTGGGCTGCACAGCCAGCATCTTCCGGTGCTGCTGGGAGACCCTCCACTCAAACTCCAGAGGTAGACGCGACGGGTTTTGGAAGGTGAAGAGGCTGGTGGAGGAGCAACCCACACAGGTGGGCTTGAAGAAGACGCTTTTACAGGTGTCCAGCTTCAGCTGCAGCGGCTCCTCCCGGCTCTGCATGCATACCTCCTGGGGCCAGTGAAGGGAGGACAGTGCCCTGGCATCACCCTGAAGCCCTGGCTCCCCCAAAAGTCACGGGCGGGCAGCTTTTCCCCCCTCGGAGAGAGCAGCAAAAGGCCCTCTACCAGCCTGCGCACGGGCAGCTTCTGTCAAAGGCAGAGTATGTAGTGACTGACCCAGGAGATAAGGAAAAGAACTCAGGGACTGAAAGAGGATGTGCAGACCATTTCATGGGCCAGACATGGGTCCAACACCCTGGACCCTTTCCCTGCCCTGGCCCCAAACACCCTTCTACCACCTGCAGATATGAGTCTTGGGTTGCCCCCAGTCCTTCCTTGGGGACCTCTGTACCCCTTTTCTTGTCCCGACCCCATAAGGTGGACAGAAAGGGTCCTGAGGATAGCCGTTCCCAGATGTGGCCGAGGGGTCCTCTCCCTGCTGTGCCACTTCCTGGAGGAGGAATAGCCCCTGAGCTACTTTAGGGGAGCTTTAGAGGCCAGTCCCAGAATATGGCTTTGAAAAAGGAAGCCCCAGACTATGGCCCCCTCCCGAGGACCCAGTCCTTACCCCTGCCTCCTACCTTGAGATACTGGGGGCAGAAATTGAACTGCAAGTAGAAAACATGCTGCTTCCAGGAGGTGCCCTTGGGGTAGGTAGAGATGAGGAAGATCTGGTGGGCCCCAGGGAGCACGAAGCCCGAGCTGGGCCGTAGGGAGACGTCCGAGCTGCTTCTGGGGTCCAGGTGGAAGGTCAGCAGCGTGGAGCCTGTGTTGGTCAGAAGCAGACTGCGGTAGGAGGGCTCACTGGGGGACACTGCAGGAAAGAGCTGGGGTGCGAGAGAAGAGGGACCCACGCTCAGATCTACACACCCTGCCCATCCCCGCCTCACACACATACACTCAGGGAAGTCTGTGTGGGCTTGGGTGGAGCCACCTCTCGGGAGATCCAAGATGCCTCTACACAACCCAGTCAGTGCCGTGGGGGCGGGGAATGGAGGAACACAGCTTGGCACCAAAAAATGCTTCTGTCCTCCAGAGACCTCCAGGCAGAGAGATGGGATGGCCACAGGAACAGGCTCCGGGAAACTCAGGCCCCTGAGACCCCCCCACCCCAAGTTTCTTCCATCTTAGGGCGCCCTCAAATCATGCTTTGGAGAACCCAGTTTCCAAGATCTTGGTCCAGAAGCTCTGGGGGCAAGCAGCCCCTTCTAGAGGATTCTCATGCTGGTAGCTGAGGGGAACCCCACTCTGGGAAAGGGAAAGCCCCAGCAATCCCAGCTTCCAAACATTCCTTAAGCATTTAGGGTGTGGCCAGCACCAGGCAAAGAGCTGGGCCGGGTACCAAACACAAGGCTGGAATCGCTGCCCTGGGTGCCGCATCCAGCTGGGGCGATGAGCACCGTGCGTGAGGCAGTGGGGGTAGGGGGCAACACGGGCCCAGAATCTGCTGGATTTTAGTAAAGGCCACACACTGCTACGAGGAACTGGCCGAGGGAAAGGGGTGGGAGTCAGGGTCAGCGAGGAGGCCCCTGTGCCGTCAGGAGGGCTTTGGGAAGGGGTGCCCTCGAGCAGAAGTATAACTAGTGGGGGGGGGCAAGACCACCCCAAGCACATTGTCCAAAAGTGGCATCTTTCTAGCAACATGAGGCGTGCGGGAAGTGCAGACGGATGAAAAGACTGACGATGGAAATGGAAGCTGGGAAGAGGCATCGAAGGAGAAACCAGGATTAGAACTTGGCCGCCTGGCTCTAGAATCTATGTTTCTCAGCCTTGTGGCGTCCTGGGGCTCAGGTCAGATGGGGCCTCCAAGGGCCCTTCTGAGAGACCTGGGAACGATGACTCCCTGAGGATGGGGCTAAACCGGGGGCGGGCTCTGCAACCCCTCCAGAGCTGGATGATCCCCACCGGCAGGGGCTCATGACGTGGGTGGTCATATCCCTAGCAGGCACTCAGTAAACACAGCGAATGGAGGAGCTGGAGACTTTTAAACCTGAGTGAGAGGACCGGGGAGTATTTCAGACGGGGCAGGCCGGAGCCATAGGTCTAAGCCCCAGCCTCTTCCCGGTCCCCGTGCTGTGGTCCAGGAGAGAGTCCTTGATGGGCGCAGAGCCCCAGGGGCTGGCAGTGGGGAGGTTGGGACGGCCAGGGAGGGTGCTTGACATGTTTCTGAGGCCATCAGAGACAGGAGAGGGATCTGCAGGCCACGGCAGAAGCCAGGCTCCCCTGTTCCACCTCCCACCGCTGCTGGGGCCACGCTCACCTTGGGGGCATCCAGGGTATACTGAGGGATGTGGTGCTCCAAGTCAGCACAATAACTGTGGCCTCGTGCCCGGAGCCTCAGGCACCAGGACGGGCACACAGTGCAGTCCTCTTCGATATTGTTGTAGCTCCGCAGGACCTGCAGGAGGGCCGGACCCATGGATAGGCTGAGTCCTGTGTCTGACCCTGTGGGGCACCCCAGCTTGCCTGCCCTGTACTGCAGGAGCCCTACATGGGGCCCAGAGGGAGGGGCCCTCTGAGAAGACAGTGCGGAGAACAGCAGTCATAGCAGCCCCTCCAGCTGTGCGCCAGGCCCTGCCCTGAGCACTCAGCAAACGTGCTCTTTGATCCTCCCAGCCAGACGAGGGTGGGGCTGAGATGTGAAAGCAGCATTCACCCTGCAGGAATGTGCCCAGAGAGCACTGGCCAACAGAAATATAATGCAAGCCACAAGTGTGAGCCGCAAACGGCATTTTAAATGTTCTAGTCCCAGCAATCCCACTACTGGGCATATACCCTGAGAAAACCAGAATTCAAAAAGAGTCATGTACCACAATGTTCATTGCAGCTCTATTTACAATAGCCAGGGCACGGAAGCAACCTAAGTGTCCATCAACAGATGAATGGATAAAGAAGATGTGGCACATATATACAATGGAATATTACTCAGCCATAAAAGGAAACGAAATTGAGTTATTTGCAGTGAGGTGGATGGACCTAGAGTCTGTCATACAGAGTGAAGTAAGTCAGAAAGAGAAAAACAAATACCACATGCTAACACATATATATGGAATATTAAAAAAAAATGGTTCTGAAGAACCTAGGGGCAGGACAGGAATAAAGACGCAGATGTAGAGAATGGACTTGAGGACACGGGGAGGGGGAAGGGTAAGCTGGGACGAAGTGAGAGAGTGGCATGGACATATATACACTACCAAATGTAAAATAGATAGCTAGTGGGAAGCAGCCGCACAGGGAGATCTGCTCGTTGCTTTGTGACCACCTAGAGGGATGGGATAGGGAGGGTGGGAGGGAGAGGCAAGAGGGAGGAGATATGGGGATATATGTATACGCATAGCTGATTCACTTTGTTATACAGCAGAAACACACCATTGTAAAGCAATTATACTCCGATAAAGATGTTAAAAGATAAATAAATAAAAAGTAAATGTTCTAGTAGCCACATCAACAAGGTGAAACGCATAAAATTTATTCAACAATACATTTTATTTAACCCAGCTGATCCAAAATCTTTTCATTTCAACGTATAATCGATATATAAGTGATGCAGGAGGCATTTTGCATTCTTTTGTGCTAAGTCTTAGAAATCAGTGTGTCTCCCCCCTTTACAGCACATCTGTTTGGACTAGACACAGTACAAGTACTCAGCAGCCACATGTGGCTGGCGATTGGCATATCGGACAGCGCAGCGTTATAGCCTGTAGCCTAAAAGTCTGACAGGCTCAGCCAAGCCAGGTGTCCACAGCCTTATTCCTACGAACTTCCGAGTCCCGCCACTGCCAAGATATTAGAACAGAGACAACTAAAGACTCAGCTTTGGAAAAACTTCTCAGAAGTTTGGATATGCTCCCAAGTTCATAGATGAAAAGACCAGGGCTCAGAGGCATTAAGGGACGTGCCCAAGGTCACAGAGCTGGTAAGGGACTCTGACCTTGACTGCACAGCTCTCCTCTTCCCTGAGCCCCAGCACCCAGCCACTGGGAGAGAACAGCAGGGTGGGTAGAGCAGAGAAAGGAGGGAAAGGGCAGGATGGACTGGAGATGAGGAGGGAGCGACACATCTGGGGCTAAGAGACGTGGCTGGGACAGCCTGGTCAAGGGAAGTTGGACTAGAAGCCGCTCCCTACACACACCTAATCACCAGGTGCCCCTGACTCCGCCCCCCAGGCCCTAGTTCCTGCCCACAGCTCTTTTAGAGGGACCACTTCCTACTTCAAGGACTAGAGGGAGGCCAGGAGCCACCCCGCCACACCAGCCAGGAGCCCCAGGAAACTATGTGCACCAAAATTTCCCAAAGGGCTTGAGCCCCACTGAGTTCTCCCTCTGGAGGGGTGGGAGGCACATGTGAGTGAGACATAATCAGCTGGGTCAAGAAGCCCCTCGGCCAAGGCGGGCCATGAGCCTGGGAAAACACAGACCGCTAAGGCTGCAGTCCAGCCAAGGAGACAAGAAGAGGGAGCAGAGCCTGGCACAGAGAGGATGGATCCTACATCACCCCGTCACCCCTTCCGACCCCATAGCCTGCCATTCAGCCTCCAGGGCAGAGAACCCACCTTCCCCCTCTCATCTGCCCACACACCTTATAGACAGCAAAGGCTTCAAGCTCCACGGCGTACAGGCAGTTGGGGTGAGGCGGCTGGAAGTGCAAGCGCATGGCTGTGGACTTGAGAGGGGGCACATCGCAGGGGTTTGGAGTCACCCAGAAGGGGCAATCAGCCCTGCGTGTCCAGGCCACAGTGATTTTGCCTTTGGTGTAGTTCATCAGGCACAGGGGGACAGAGTTGGGGTCCTTGGGCCTGGGGCAGGCACCAAAATCCACCTCGACAGGCTCAATGCTGACGGGCGGGGGAAAGATGGCCATGTCGTTGGTGCCGTCGAAGAAGTACTCGGTCATGGGGGGGATGAGGGGATACTGCGGGGCTGGTATGTCCTCCAGGTCCTGTGTGGGGAGAGCCGGTTGCCGGGGGCCCAGCTGCCATTCCTCCTGCCGCTGCCCCTCATCTGCATGCTCCTTTCTGGAAAAGGCTACAAGAGCTCCACACACGTCACCCCCGACTACTAAGGGTACCCACAGGGCTATGGAGCACAGGACTGCCCAAGAATTGAGAAGGGGGCGTGAACCTGGGGAGGGTAGATGGCCCCCGGGGCCCCAGAGGGGTCCATCGAACCTCAGTGGGAACCATCAGGGCACCGTTCTTATCCTGCTCCAGCTTCTTCTCCTTCAGCATGATATCCAGGATGTCAGGCGGGTAGAGCGTCAGGCCCCGCACCAGGTGTGTGCGGTACCAAGCGAGGTGCTGAGGCCTGAGGATGGCTGGCTTTGTGCTGTCCGAGTGACACGTCCCAATCAGGTCGAGGAACAGTGGGTCCTGCGACATTTGTCTGTATGAGGCTAGATTTGAGCCTCTTTGGCCAGAGACCAGCTGGTCAGGGCACAGTTTGTACCACCTTGTCCAGGGGCCCGGGTTGGGGTCGTCACTTCAAGGCCCTCTGCTCTGCACATGCTGCATGGGGCGAGGTCCAGTCCCCCCTACACCAGCCCATTAGCAGCATCAGCAGCAAAGTCCTTGGCCTGGCAGCAGTCACAGCAAGACTGGCCTACCCACCCGGCTCGGAGCGAGCGTTCACATGCCCCTGGCCAAACTCTGGCTCCAAAAGCCAGACTAGGGCTCTGGAGGTGATGATCCAGGCAGACAGCCCTGGAAGTTCCAGAATACAGGGGACTGAGCACCAAGCACTGTCTTCATTACTAGGACTCGGATCAGCCCCTCCAGCTTCCCGGGGAGCCCCTCCTCACCCCCTCCCCCATAGCTCACCTGGTGGTGGATGAAACAGGCCACCCTCCGAAAGTAGATGATGGGGTGAGTGGGCTGGAAGGCACAGTGCAGGGTCACGCGGGCCTTGCCCACCAGGGTCCCAAAGGCAGGTCTGATGTTGAAGACGCTCTCCTGACAGTCAATGTCAAACTGGAAGTGGGCCGTGCAGTCCGACTTGTTCTCAATCCACAGGGACTGCTCCGAGCGCTTCCCGAGGTTGACCCAGCTGAAGTCGACACAATAGTACTGCAGGGACACGTCAGGACCTGGGCGGAGGAATGGGGGCTCTGTGAGTGGGCCCAGCCACCTGAGTGGGGCTGGGGTATCAGCCTCCCTGAGGCTATGTCAAAGGGTACCACTGATGGGAGGTGGTGCTGCCTGGAGACAGAAGGTTGGGTTGGAAAGGCCTGAGCGGACCACCAGGTCACCAGGGGTGAGCATGGGAACAATATCTCCAGGTGTCTTCAACTGGTTCCTCACTGATTCCACCAGGGGGCAGCAGACACCCAGGCTGAGGGCAAGGAGGCCCTGGGCGACTAGGAGCGGGCACTTGCCAATCCTACGCATGGGTTGCTCCTGTCTCCAGAGGGAGTGCAGTGACCTGGGACTGCCAGTACCTCTACAGAAACCAACGACTTTGAGCAGGGTTTGGGAGGCACAGCCAGAGGGCATGACGGACAAGTAGTCCATAGTCCTGACGTCCAAGGTCTTGGGGTGGAAGAACACTGACACGCATTTCTTCTCTCCTGGGGGCACGATGCCATGGGCCGTGGGGCACGAGAAGGCCTCGTCTTTGGCCAGCATGTCTGGGGCCACTTCAATCCTGAAGGGGGCGCTCACCTACGGGGCCAGGTGGGGACAGGAGGTGGTCAGGTCACAGGGTGGCTCGTCTGTTATTACCAAGGTGCCCCGCCGAGGGGGTGAGGGCAGCTGAAGCCCCACCTGTGCCTCAATCATCAGCTTTGATGGTGGAGCAAGGCTGCCTCTGCCGGGAGGAAGGAATGGGCCGAGCCGTGGGGCCGAGCCGAGCCCCCTACACTGGGACCACCCAGAGGGGGCACCTTTTCCTTTTCTCAAAGGTACCACAAAGGCTGCCTGTGGTCCTGGCATCAGGACACCTTAGGACTTCTCTTGGAGTTGCTCTGGGGCAGGTCAAGGGATACCCCAGCCCAGCCCCAAGCTGACAGGAGAGTGGGACCCCTTTTGACATGAGTGTATCAGCAGACATGGGTACGTGAGGTTGCAACATTCTGTACAGGGGCTGAGTATTAGGAGCACCTGGCCCTGTGGTCCCTGAGTCCTGCCCCCACTCCCCCTATGTGCACAGGACGCATACCACCGATGGGTTATACAGCTTGATCTGCCTCTCAGCGGTGCAGCCCACGGCAACAGAGCCAAAGTGCAACACTTTCTGGATGCCCTCGGCATCCTGGTCCTCCGGGCGCTTCTGCCTTATGCTCACCAGCAGCTGGGCGCATTTGGCTGGGCAGAGAGGGGGGAGTCTTGGGGAGAAATCCACCAGGGCCTCTGTGGCCCCAGCTGAACAGCCCTTCAGAGAAGACGGGGGTCCCCAGGGAACCACTGGTCTGCGACACCAAGGAAGACAGAGAAAAGGCAAAGCCTGCAGGGCTCAGGGGAGGGCAGGAGGCTGGAGGAGGTGCCCTGGAGGCCAGAGCAGGGCGGGGGGTGGG
>NW_020175039.1:5352059-5383211 GCF_003031525.2 Neophocaena asiaeorientalis asiaeorientalis | reverse complement strand
GAGGGGCACACTGCGGCTTCGATCCCTGCAGAGGATGGGTGAGAGGTCGGGCCTCACCCACAGCCTGCAGCTGGATGCTGCTCTTCTGCTTGCTCCCCTCCCCGTACCAGCACGTGGCCTGAACGTCATAGATGACAGCCATAAGGGGCTGAAAGGTCACCGTGATCCGGCAGGCCTGGCCTGGCTCCAGCAGCCCCGTGGTCGGCAATATCTGGAATGGGCTGGGGGACTCCCAGGTGAAGAAGGTGGGCAGGTCCCTGGAGGGGGTGGGCAGGTTAGAGCCACTGGGCTAACTGACCACTGCCCCTGCTTTAGAAAGGCTGGGATGCCCCCTTTACTCCCCCTATCCTCTTCCACCATCACACAGGCCAGTCTCTCCTGCTCCCAGGAACCCTCCTCACAGTTCTCACTCTTCCCACCTCTGAGCCTCAGCCATGGCCCTCACCCCGTGTTGTCCAGACAGAACCAGGCCTCGGCCATGTCCCCCATGGCACACATGGGCAACTGCAGGGACGGTGGGCAGATCAGATTGTGACAGGGCAGGGTGGCTCTCAGGTCCACACAGAACATCCCCTCTGCTTTCTCAAACCACAGCTGGTCCACGTACTCCTTCTGCAGTGTGGGGGCAGGGAGACAGAGGCCCTGGTTGATCAGTGGTACCCGGGTGGTACTCAAGGACCACTCACCTGACCCCAGCCCTTGGCCATCCCCTCAACACAACTGCTGAGGGCTGGGCTGGGCTATGGCCCTCCATCTCAGTCTCTGAAGAGAGGGTCAGTTACTTGTGTTCCAGTACCATCTTGGTCTCAGAGATGTAGGGCTTCTTTTGTGAGGAACAAAGTATTTGGGGAAACATTTTGAGAGAAGGAAGAGCCCAAGGAATATAGTGCTTTCTGATGGCCAACACAGTAGCACAGCCTTTTCCCCCAACAACATCCAACTGGGAAGCCCCCTCTATCTAATGAGTTTTGGCTCCAGCTGGTGGGATGTAGGTGTGGTGGGAGAGCTCCTCGCTGCTCTGCCCTACATCCTGCTCTGAGGTCACTGTGCCTGTGTCCCTCCCTGCCCTCCGCTCACCATGGCAGACCTTACCTCCTCCAGGGGCCGGAAGATGATTGGGAGTGAGAGGGTTATGCCTGGGCTCAGGAAGATGGGCTGGGGGATGACCGTGAAGAAGAATTTGGTCTTGGGGGGCCTGTGGGAAGAAGCCAGAGGATAAGCACTTCAGGATCGGAAAACTAGGAGAGGCAGAAAGATTAGGGAAGATTCTGGAAAGCCAAACAGACTTGAATCCGTGGGACCATGGAAGGAGAAACACAGGTGTTCTGTCATAGGAGGAACTGTCTCCCTCATCCTACCACTTCTCTTGCAGACCTTCACTCTCGGATGTCAGAGCACTGAATGAAAAGATACAGGGCCAAGGGAGCAGCACTTGTACCTCAGATGCACATGGTGGTCAGTGGGGTCTGGGATGGGGAAGGCTGCCCTGATTTAACCAAATCCCTGAGCACTTAGCTGGGGGAAACCAAAGCTGAGAACAGAGGTGCCAGGGATGCATTTCCAAGCAGAGATCTTGGCACAGCTGTAGAGTTCCAGAGTGGGTCAAAACTATAGATTCTGCAGACTTCAAAAATACTAATAGGGGACTTCCCTGGCGGTGTAGTGGTTAAGAACCTGCCTGCCAATGCAGGGGACACGGGTTCGAGGCTGGTCTGGGAAGATCCCACATGCTGTGGAGCAACTAAGCCCGTGTGCCACAACTACCCGCCTGCGCTCTAGAGCCCGTAAGCCACAACTACTGAGCCCGTGCGCCACAACTACTGAGCCCGTGCGCCACAACTACTGAGCCCGTGTGCCACAACTACTGAAGCCTGTGCACCTACAGCCTGCGCTCTGCAACAAGAGAAGCCATGAGAAGCACGCGCACCGCAATCAAGAGTAGCCCCCGCTCATCCCAACTAGAGAAAGCCCACGCGCAGCAACAAAGACCCAATGCAGCCAAAAATAAATAAATAAATTTATTTATTTTAAAAAATACATTAATAAGAGGCCAATATTATCAAAAAATCTATAGCAATAAGTTCAGATAAAATAAACATATTCCTAGGAATGTATAATTGACCAAAACTGTCTCAAGAATTATACATTTTATGGCCACCCTTTCTAAAAGTATCCAAAAAATTGAATAAATAGTCAAAAATCTTCCCACAAAGAAAACACCAGGCCAGATGGCTTCCCAGCAAGTAGTACCAAGCATCTGATAATCCTTGTCTTCTCTTCCCAACAGCAGAAAACAAGGAAACCCTCCCCACCATATTCTATGAATCCATCATAACGTTGTTATCAAACCCTGACAGTTATGAGAAGAAAGGAAAATTACAGGCTAATATCACCCATAAACAAAATATTGGCAGAAAGAATTTAGCAATCTGTATAAAAAGAATACTCAATCATGACCAAGTTGGGCTTATTCTAGGAATACACAGTTGGTGTAACATTAAAAAAATCAGTTAATGTAATTCACCATATTAACAAATTAAGAGAGAAAAAAATCAAATGATCGTCTCAATAAAGAAAAATATTCAACTTCAACATATGTTTATGACAAAAAGTCTCAGCAACCTAGAAATAGAAGGAAACTTCCTTAACCTGATAAAGTCTAAAAAAAAAAAGAAAGAAAAAACTACAGGAACCATCCAAATTAATGGTGAAACACTGGAATCTTTCATGCTGAGATCATGAACAAAACAATGATGCCTTCTATAAGAGCTTCTGTTCAACACTTTCCTTTTCAACAGTGCAGTAAGGAAAGACAAAGAAAGAAAGGAGATAGGGTTAGAAAGGAAGGAAAAATGCCATTTTCGTATAAGATATGAATGTGTATGTGGAAAAAAAGAATTAACAAATACATTATTAGAGTTAACGAGAGAACTTACCAAGGTTTCTGGGCACAAGATTATGGACAAAACATCCATATTTTTTAAAAATGACTTTCTATAAAGCCAGGAACAAGCAGAAAATGAAACAACTTTAAAAGAGATCATACTCAGCATCATCAAAAATATAAAACACTTAGGGATAAATCTAACTAAAGATGTGTAAGACATCTACAGAGAAATATCTATATTTTATTGAGAGACATGAATGAAGACCTAAAGAAATATAAAGATAAACCATGAGTCATGAAAGATAAAAACTGTCATGAAAGACTCAGTTTGGAATGACATCAAGTCTCCCCAAATTAACCTATAGTTTCAAATAAATCCCAATCAAAATCTCAAAAAGTAGTTTATGTGTGTGTGATAAGCTGATTTGAAGACATATATGAAAGTTCAACAGCCCAAGGATAGCCAAGACAATCCTGAATAAGAATGAAGTTGGAAGACTTACACTACAAGATATTCAACATTTATTATAAGCTCTAATAATTAATTCAGGATGATATTTATTGGCCCAGGGAAAGACAAATAGAGCAAGGGAACAAAACAGAGTTCAGAAATGGATCCATACATATATGGACACTTGATATACATCAGTGGTGAGGGAGATCATCAGGGAAGGTATGAACTTTTCAGTGAATGGTGTTGGGACAACTGGACATTTGGTTGAGGAAAAAAAATGTCATTGGATCGCTGCTTGAAACCATTCACAAAAATCAATTCCATATAGATAAAAGACAAATATTAAAGGCAAAATTATAGTCTTTAGAAGATACTATAAGAGAATATCTTCATGACCTAGGTAAGGGTAGAGAAAAACTTCTTAAACAAGATACAAAAAAGCGTCAACCATAAAAGAAAAATATTGGTACATTTGATTCCTTTGAAATTAAGAAATTCTTTTCTTCAAAAGACATGATAGAGTAAAAGACAAGTCACAAAGTGGGAGAAAATATTCACAACACAGAACTGACAAAGGATTAGTATCCTCAACAAGAATTTCTATTTAAAAAAGACATTATAAGGGCAGACAGCAGAAGCAAGAAGAACTACAATCCTGCAGCCTGTGGAACAAAAACCATATTCACAGAAAGATAGACAAGATGAAAAGGCAGAGAGCTATGAACCAGATGAAGGAACAAAATAAAACCCCAGAAAAACAACTAAATGAAGTGGAGATAGGCAACCTTCCAGAAAAAGAATTCAGAATAATGATAGTGAAGATGATCCAGGACCTCGGAAAAAGAATGGAGACAAAGATCGAGAAGATGCAAGAAATGTTTATCAAAGACCTAGAAGAATTACAGAACAAACAAACAGAGATGAACAATACAATAACTGAAATGAAAACTACACTAGAAGGAAACAATAGCAGAATAACTGAGGCAGAAGAATGGATAAATGACCTGGACGACAGAATGGTGGAATTCACTGCTGCAGAACGGAATAAAGAAACAAGAATGAAAAGAAATGAAGACAGCCTGAGACCTCTGGGACAACATCAAACGCAACAACATTTGCATTATAGGAGTCCCAGAAGGAGAAGAGAGAGAGAAAGGACCCAAGAAAATATTTGAAGAGATTATAGTCGAAAACTTTCCTAACATGGGAAAAGAAATAGCCACCCAGGTCCAGGAAGCGCAGAGAGTCCCATACGGGTTAAACCCAAGGAGAAACACTCTGAGACACATAGTAATCAAACTGGCAAAAATTAAAGACAAATAAAAAGTATTGAAAGCAGCAAGGGAAAACGACAAATAACATACAAGGGAACTCCCATAAGGTTAACAGCTGATTTCTCAGCAGAAACTCTGCAAGCCAGAAGGGAGTGGCATGATATACTTAAAGTGATGAAAGGGAAGAACCTACAACCAAGATTACTCTACCCAGCAAGGATCTCATCCAGATTTGATGGAGAAATCAAAAGCTTTACAGACAAGCAAAAGCTAAGAGAATTCAGCACCACCAAACCAGCTCTACAACAAATGCTAAAGGAACTTCTCTAACTGGGAAACACAAGAGAAGAAAAGAACCTAAAAAAAAAAAAACCAACCCAAAACAATTAAGAAAATGGTCATTAGAAACAAAGAAAACAATAGCCAAGATCAATAAAACTAAAAGCTGGTTCTTTGAGAAGATAAACAAAGTTGATAAAACATTAGCCAGATTCATCAAGAAAAAGAGGGAGAGGACTCAAATCAATAAAATTAGGAATGAAAACGGAGAAGTTACAACAGACACTGCAGAAATATAGAGCATCCTAATTGGATCTAGAGACTGTCATACAGAGTGAAGTAAGTCAGAAAGAGAAAAACAAATATCGTATATTAACGCATGTATGTGGAACCTAGAAAAATGGTACAGATGAACCGGTTTGCAGGGCAGAAGTTGAGACACTGATGTAGAGAACAAACGTATGGACACCAAGGGTTGGGAAAGCCGTGGCGGGGGGGATTGTGGTGTGCTGAATTGGGCGATTGGGATTGACATGTATACACTGATGTGTATAAAATTGATGACTAATAAGAACCTGCTGTATAAAAAAATAAATAAAATTAAATTAAAAAAAAAGGAAAAGACAATCTAGCACAGCAAAGGAAACCATAAACAAAATGAAAAAACAACCCACAGAATGGGAGAAAATATTTGCAAATGAACTGACCGACAAGGGATTAATCTCCCAAATATACAAAAGGCTCATGCAGCTCAATATTGAAAAAGCAAACATCCAATCAAAAAATGGGCAGAAGATCTAAAAAGACATTTCTCCAAGGAAGACATACAGATGGCCAAGAGGCACATGAAAAGATGCTCAACATCACTAATTATTAGAGAAATGCAAATCAAAACTACAGTGAGGTATCCCCTCATACCAGTCAGAATGGCCATCATCAAAAAGTCTGCAAACAATACATGCTGGGGAGGGTGTGGAGAAAAGGGAACCTTCCTATACTGTTAGTGGGAATGTAAATTGATACAACCATTATGGAGAACAGTATGGAGTTTCCTTAAAAAACTAAAAATAGAGCTGCCGTACGGTCAAGCAATCCCACTCTTGGGCATATATCCGGAGAAAACCATAATGCGAAAAGATACATACACCCCAATGTTCATTGCAGCACTATTTACAATAGCCAGGACATAGAAGCAACCTAAATGTCCATTGACAGAGAAATGGATAAAGAAGATGTGGTACACATATATACAATGGAATATTACTCAGCCATAAAAAAGAATGAAATAACGCCATTTGCAGCAACATGGATGGACCTAGAGAATATAATGCTTAGCGAAATAAGTCAGACAGAGAAAGACAAATTCTGTATGATATCACTTATATGTGCAATCTAAAAAATAAAACAAATGAATGTATATAGCAAAACAGAAACAAACTCACAGATATAGAAAACAAACCAGTGGTTACCAGTGGGGAGAGGGAAGTGGGGAGGGGCAAGATAGGGACATGGGAGACATATACAGTCCCAAACTGGAAACAACCCAAACGTCCCTTAACAGAAGAATGCGTGAATATGGAGAAGCATACATTGGACTATTATACTGTGATGAAAAAGGATGAACTATATCTGCATGTGGATGAGTCTTACGAACATTACTGAGCAAAATAAAAGTGTAACAGGGCCTTCCCTGGTGGCACAGTGGTTGAGAGTCCGCCTGCCGAGGCAGGGGATACGGGTTCGTGCCCCGGTCCGGGAAGATCCCACATGCCGCGGAGCAGCTGGGCCCATGAGCCATGGCCGCTGAGCCTGTGCGTCCGGAGCCTGTGCTCCGCAACGGGAGAGGCCACAACAATGAGAGGCCCGTGTACCGCAAAAAAAAAAAAAAATTGTGTAACAAAGTATACCATGTTATCCCGCTTATATAAAGTTCATAAGGAGGAAAAATTAAACTATAACATTTAGGGATACAAACATAAGTGGTAAAACCTTTTGAGAAAAACAAGAAAATCATTATCATGAAAGACAAGGTATTGGTTGCCTTTATGGGTAGGGAAGGTGTTCCAATGCAGGGGACACATAGTGGGAGAAGGTGAGCTTCAGACACTGTTAGTATTCCATTATTTAATCTGGTCACAATTATTCAACAATTATTCAAATTGTACTCTCAACAATTATTCAAGCTGTACATGTTTTATATACTCTTCTGGTTTTATATGACATTTTAAAAGTGTGTTTTTTAAGAGTGGCTGCTTTGGGGGCTTGAAGGCTCAGGGGCTTAGTCTCTGATCGCTCATACTGGTACCTGTACTTTATCTTCTGGATTTTCAAGGATAGATTTTTCAGAACTAGGTTCTTGGTGATCTCCTTCCCCAACTCCCAGCCTTTCCACTGAAGCTCCTCAGCCACCTCAATGCCCCAGATGACCCTCTTCTTCACTTTGTCCTGCTTCTTTGGGAAGCACTTCTGAGTATCCATGGAACTGGCAGGCTGTCTGGTCGGCAGGGAGAAAGGGGAGAAGCAAGTGGGATAGGATTCAAAGACCCAGAGAATGGGCAAAGATCTCCCCACCTCCAGAAAGTAATGAATCACACCACTCTTCACCCCTGGGGGATGGTCTGGAGAGAGAAGGTGAGGGGCGGGTAGGCGAGTCAGATATTACCTCTTCTGAGGTCACTGGAATGGGTTTCCAACTAGATTCCCAGAGACCCTGCCCATGAAGCCTTCCCTGGCCACCGCACGGGCCATTCCACCTGGCACACTCAGCAGCCTTAGCCTCCCTGTTGTGCTCCTCAGTGTGCCCTCAGATCCCGGCCTGTTCAGATGCTGCCTCCTCCTCCTCTGCCTGCCATCCTACCCCTTCGCCACAGAAGCCTCTCCTAGTTGGAGTGGTATATCCCCGGCACTTTTCCAGAGCACAGGGATACACCACCATTCCCTCTCCCAACCCTCACCTAGCTGGTAGAGCAGAAGAAAGAGCCAATTTGCCTGCGACCAACCCGCACCTCGTGCCTTGACTTCGAGACCATCCCAAGCACTTCTCCTAATGATGCTAGAGGTTCGCTATGCCAACGCTTCTTGTCTGCAATGGAAAATCCTTTCATAGGTGAATCCCTAGCCCCTATCTATCCGAGGAGGGAGGGAGATGGAAAAATCCCTGGGGTGGCAAGATGGCAGAAGGATGAAACAGGTGCCTCTTCCTACCAGTCATCGCTCTGAAAGTAAATTCACTGCCATTTAACTTTATCTTTGACCAAGTATTGTTTTTATGTCATTACATAACATAAGGATATATTTATCTCTTCGACAGATATTTGTTGACTACCTATGATGCAATGGACATTGTATTAGGTGCCAGGACTATAAAAGTGAACAGGACTGGCAAATCCCTTCTTTCTTGGAACTATATCTCAGTTTATAGAGAGTGTCGGATGGCCTGATCTGCCCATGGAGGAAAGGTGACTTGGGTGAGCAAGGATCATTTATTATAAATATCAATTGGTGCATCAGTTAGGGTCCAACCAGGAAAACAGAAGCCACTCCGGGTGTTTAAAATAAGGAATTTAATGCACAGCCAGGGGATAGTGCAGTAACCCCAAAGTTAACAACATCAAGAAGCTGCCACCACATGTAGGTTAGGGGAAGTGGTGGGGTTCTCAGAGCCCAGAGGCCTGTCTGGTGGGGACTGGAGTCACAGGGAGATGCAGCTGCTGATGGAGACACTGTCAAAAGCAGAGAGGGAAGAAGATAAATAGCCTGGCTTCTCCCTTCCTCCCAACTTCCAATCTCCTGCCAGCTCAGAGCAGAGCGGGGAAGGGCAGTGAGTGAATCTGTGAGCAAACTGGGCCAGAATGGTACAGATGGAGGGGTGAGATGACCCTGGTCCACACAGAGGCAAATGCAACCACCATCACATCTAAGGAGACATGAGAATTCACAAATGATACAGACACATGCTGCACAAATGCAGTGAGACCCCATAGTTACATCCCTAGACAAGCACCCCACTGCCCTGGTCCTGCGCTATCACAGAGAGAGACCCCCGAGAGCTGCGAGAAGTAAACAACATCCATGCACTGGACAAACACAAAGCCCTAGGGCTCAAGACCAGAAGAGCTTTTTGAAGGAAGAGAGAACTACTGGCTACTCTATCAGCCCCCAACTGGCATCTCCCCAGCGTTCTCCCCGCTCCACCATCACGCTTACAGCTGCCACCACTCCAGTTAGCATAGGGCTCAATGTATGTAGGGTCTAGTACTGGAGTTTAGACAGGAGAGTGGGGTCGTCTCAGATTCCTACCCCCGCTGCCCTGCTGCCCATCTACCCTGCTTGGCCCTGCTCCACCCACTCCACCCGCCCCACACATGTCCTCACACAGGCACTAGCATTGCTGCTGCTGTAGGCACTCATGGCCACGCTGCTGCCAGTGATGGTGGGAAAGGCCACTGTGCTGGCACTCAGGCATGATCCGGAGTTCATGGTGTAGTCCCCACTGTCCTCATGAGGAGGCTTAGGGCTGCCCCGATGAGCATCCGGTGCCTGGAACACAAGTCCAAGGGAAGCTCTCTGGCTAAGACAGGAGTTCCTGCCAGTTGGGAGCTGGGAAGAGACCAGAGGGGAGGCAGGAGGGGCATGAAAAAGAGGAGTCAATGAAGAAGACTCACCACAGCCATCATTTTCATAGAGGGGTGTCTGCTTCCTAGCTCTGGCAACAGGTGTGAAGTAGCACCGTGAGGAACAAGACTGAATGCAAGATCCAGGGCTTTGTCTGGGAGCCTAGGGACTCACCATTCAGGAAAGGCCATTTGGAAAAGGGAACTGGGGATGAGGCCCAGGCAGCCCTGCTCTCCAAGGCTGCACTTGGCATTTCTCAGCAAGCCCCCAGTGAGTGCTACTGAAGCATTTGCATTACCTTTACTTGGCTTTTACTCTCTACTTCTTTCCTCTGAACGTGGCTTTCCTCCTGTGGGAAAAGGAATGAGAGTCAAAGAAGAAGCAAATGAGACTGGAGAATTCTTGGGCTTCTGGGTCTCCTCTATTAGTACACGACACGTAGTCCAGGTTTAAAGGAAGCATTCACTAAACTAATGACTCAGTCCAAATATAAATGAATCAACCTCTAAAACAGAGGGATCCACTGATAGACTGTGGCTGGAAGTTATATGCAAATACATGCAAATGTTATAGACAAATTATATGCAAAATGTCATGGGTTTGGGCATGTGCTCTTTTCCAGGGAGAGTGTCCACAGCTTTCACCAAATGCTCAAAAGGGTGCTTGGCCCTGCTCTAGGGGACACAGAAGTGTCCCAAACTGGCTCTGGCTCCCTCTCAAATCCCCCTTCCTTTAGCAAGCTTCCTTCAGCACATATACCCAGGTATGGCTACTATATTGGACAGCATCAATGTAATCCTTTTTTGAGCATGTATACCTTTTCTAAGACTACTCAGTATCCTAGCCCATCTCCTTGAATAGCAATCTCAAAAATAATAACAACTTCTAAGAACATTTACTAAGAACTTAGCATGTGCCAAGCAGTGTTGTAAGTCCTTCACATATATTTTAATTCTTACAACAATTTATGATTAAATGGAATTGTCTTTTATTTGGCCTAAAATTATCTCTCTTCAAGTCTGGGGTTCAGCTCCCTTTTACAACATATTATGCTTTAGTAAACAATTTCATGGTCGCCCTTTAGAAAGTTCCACGTTTCCATCAGACACTCTCCCATCCCCTCCCCACTACCCATTCAGAACAAAAGATTCTGTTGATGCACTTTTTCCTAATTGGCAACATGTCCAAACCCTCTGGAGGGGATTATCTTACATTCACTCATTCATTCATTCACAAGGCATTTACTGAGTGCCTGCTATGTACCAGTGCTAGGCACAGGACAGGACAGGCAAGGCTCCTACGTTTGGTTGTGAAGTGAACGTTCAGATGGAATCAAAGAAATGCAAGCTGGGGAGATAGGGAGGAAGGTCCCATTACTTCTCTGTTATTGGATGGCTTTGTAGTACTTCCCCGGCTCATTAATGCCTGTTACCTTAGGGGATTCTACAGACAGCCCCTGCCTCAAGGCTCTGAAAAAATTTCCAATCAACACTTGTAGAAAAAATGAGAGACAGTGGGATAGAAAGCTGGTCCAGACCAGGTCTTAGGGCTTAGAAGTGAGCACTGGTCCTGGAGCAAGAAAAGCTGGGTTGAAGCATCTGCTCAGATTCGTTTAAGATGGGCAAGTTTCTCCATCTCCTCAAGCCTCAGCCTCCTTACCTGTAAAATGAGGGTTATCATATTTCACAAAATTGATGTGAAGCTTGAAAGAAATAGAGATGTGAAAAAGCCCTAGACAAACCTATGTTACTATAATGAACAATTACAACTTCCACACTACCACGTGCTACTCTTCCAAAAGATTCACACATCTGCAATCATTGTGAGGACACTGGGCAAGGGAGGTGTTGTTTTAAATCTTTTTCTAATCTTGAGGATCTTAAAAAAATATCATCGGCTTCCTTTATTTGCCTAATTTCCAACCTAAAAATTCCTAAGATGACCAGTGTAAAAAGTGGCGGGTCGCCGAGTAGACGGAGGAAGAAAGAGGTAAAAAGAAGGAATAAAATATACTTAGAGCTGTTCCACCATCGTCTAAGAGATCCCCAGGCTGATCTCGCCCAAGTCTCAGTCCCTCCGGGCTCTCTGAAGGACACCGAGGGGACCCCTGGTTACGACTTCCCAAAGGAGACCGTCTCCCAAGACAGATACCTTCCCTGGCCACTCGCGCGGCTCCCCTCGGTCGCTTGGACCAACGCTCAGAACTCACACCGCCGCCATGTTGTCGTCTCTATAGATACAGGACGCGCAGGACACGGCGTCTCCTGGTATCCCAGGGCAACGACGGCTACCCGAAGGAGTCAAGGATCATAGAAGGCGAAAGCTCCGCCCAACTTTAACGCTCACCACCATTTTTTATTCTCCGACTTTCCCTGTTAGCAGTAACTGTCTTCTGCCAGTCGCAACACAGTTGTGACGTCCTCGCAATCCTGGCTTTAGTTGAAGACCAAATTCAGAGGAGGCTAGTACAAGGACTTGTCACACCAGTGGGAGTTGGTTTCTGTTCTTTTCTGATACCCCTCGGTGACATAGGATCAGAATTTCAACTGGAACTTTATTCTGTGATTGCAATTGTTAACTTAAAAGCAGCCGGTAGTTATTTCTTATTTGCATATTGCTTTTCAAATTAATTCCTCTTGCAGGTGGAAGAGAATGTGTTCTAGGCATTTTCTCCTAGCATTTCCTTCTGCCCAGCACTAACTCTTGAAGGGATCTGAAGGTGAATGTATGAAGAAGGCATTATTACACATAATATGGATTTTTGGAAGCCCATTAGTTCATTTGTTTGTATGTCCTTTGGGAGGAAGAGTCTCATTTGGTGAAGACTTTTTAGGTGGGTGAAGCTGAAAATCTCAGAGTTCATTCATGGGCAATTAAAGATGTTTCACTACCCAGGACAGTGATGGAGGTGGGTGTTGGGGGAGAGAACTTAGAGACTCTAGGGGTAAACCCAGAAAACAAACTCTCATTTTGGGAAAGTTGGAGTATATCTGTGAAAGGTGAAAGATAGACTCAGATGACAGTGTTGCCTGAGTTGGCCTGGGAGATCACATGGCCAGAGGCTGGCTGGATTAGAGGGAAGGGTCAGACCAGGGGGCCCATTAAGTTATGCCAGCACAGTTAGGTCTGGAGTTTTCTTGGGATCGAGGAATGTGGAACTCAGTAAGCTTTTCACTGGTTTTAATGTTATTCTCAGAATAGGAAACCTGTACTTTGGACGTTACCACTTTTATTTTGTTTGTGGTTTCTATAATGATTTCTTTTTTGTTTTTCTCTAAGCTCTTTTTGAAATAGTCATCCTGACTCAGCTGGATCTTAGGAACAGGGAAAGGGACCTGTTTGTCCATTCTTAGGCCAAATAGGGAGCAGTGACTCTGAGGACAAGGCTTGGTGGTGGCCTCAGGAATCCCAGCAAGAAAACCCTAAGGGGGTTAGGGTTAGAAAAGCTTATTCTACGGATTTCCCTGGTGGTCCAGTAGTTAAGACTCCATGCTCCCAATGCAGGGGGCCCAGGTTCGATCCCCGGTCAAGGAACTAGATCCCACATGTGGTAACTAAGAACCTGCATGCCGCAACTAAAGATTCTGCACGCCACAACGAAGATCCTGAGTGGCACAAATAGGACCTGGTGCAGCCAAATAAATAAATAAAGATTTTAAAGAAAAAAAGCTTATTCTAGGAGCCACACATCCTTGTGCCTCTTCACTGAAGGAGTATCCCTCCAGAGCTGGCCTGCTCAAACCTTGGTGGATTCTGGGCTTGAGACGGTGAGAAGGGATTCGTCGTTGGTCCTCTGTGGGCTCTACTTCTGCAAGTTTCTAGCTGCCTCCTGGGAGTTCTGCTGGTGAGTGACTTTGACTGGCATGGTGGACTCCCAGGGAGAGGCCCAAGCTGGACTTTGCCCCAGGAAGCAAACAGCATGGAAAGGGGTGTGGCAAGGCGTTGAACCCGAGGAAGGGAGAGAAAGTTGGGTTTGCCACTCATATCAGGATCCCGGAATGTGTGGGAAATAATGGGTGCTGGGTCCTGGTGACCGTCTCCTCCATGGACCCAAGAAAGACAACAGGGTGGTGCTATTCTGTTCAAGGCTATGAACAAGTGTGGGTGATGATTCAGTATACTGATGAAGACCAGGATGTGGAAGAAAGGGAGGAAAGAGGATGAGTAGGAGGACGCTGATGTTCCTGGCTGGAAGCAGAGGAGTGGGGGTAATAAAGATAAAGCACACTCCATGATCTGGGCTTCAGCACACACAAAAATGTCTTTTCTAAGCCTTTTTCCCATAGCCATCCCCCCGCCAGCCACGAAATACAGAAGACTCTGGGCTGGGAAATCAGGCAGACCTGAGATTGATCCTGATTGCCACTTACTGGCTGTATGACCTTGGGCAAGTCCCATGACCTCTCTGAGCCTCATCTTTTACCTGGGGATAATTATCAAAAGGCCTATGTAGGGACTGAGCGATCAGTTATGTAAAGTATTTGACACATGATAGACAATCAACAAAGTTACACACAGACACACACACACATACACACAGAGGAGGGTCACTCACTATGTGGGAGGCCCTAGAATTTTGCCTCTCAGCTCTCTGTCCACCCTCGCCTCCTACCACGTCCCAGCCTCTCTGCTGCACACTGGAGAAATGGAAAGTTTTTCTCCTCTCCACAACCTCCTCTTTTGTTTCTCCAAGAAGGAGGCTGCCTTGCTGCTCCAGCGTGGAGAAAGACAAAAAGAGATGCCAGGGTGATCTGCTGTCCAGTTGGCAAGTCACCCAGCTGCAGGACTTGCAAAGCCCTCTCCCACTTTCCTTCCCCTGCAACTCGGACTCAGTTTCCAGTGTTGCTTCTGAAATCAGGTCAGCATCGAAGATGTACTTAAGTTAGGGGAGGGAAATGAGGAGGTGGGTACTCCCACAGAAGCTCCTGACCTCCGAAATTAGTAGGGTAAATCTTCTAAGCCCAGCCTGATAGATGAAGAGGAGACTGTAGCTAAGAGGGCCAGTGGGGTTGTTCAAGGCTGGATCTAGGAGCAGGCATAGAGGACTCTCTGCATTAGACTGCTGTGGTCCCCTGGGTTGCTTGGTGTGGAGAGGGCGTGTCAGGAGATTGATGGCACCTCCAGCCTGAAAGGGCTGCCAGGGCACAAATTTGGCAGGGGCTGGGGGAAGACTGCCATATGGCAAGGTAATTCAAAAGAAAGAGTTCCATTCTGCCTGAGACCCCTATAGGTTTTTCTAACTCTCTTGTGTCAATCCAAAGCCCCTCTTCAAATTGCTTCCTATACTCGTTGTCCCCATCAAATGGTGAATAGGCACACAGGCCAACAGTAGGGGGGTGGATGGAAAATGACATGAGACTCAATCCCAGAAGACCGAGTTCAAGTCCTGATTCTACCATTTAAGAGCTGAGCTGGGACTTCCCTGGTGGTCCAGTGGTTAAGACTCTGTGCTTCCACTGCAGGGGCATGGGTTTGATCCCTGGTCAGGGATCCTGCATGCTGTGTAGTGCGACCAGAAAGAAAAAAGAAAGGTTAAAAATGTGAGAGGCCCGCGTACTGAAAAAAAAAAAAAAAAGAAAAAAAAAAAAGAAAAAGAGCTGAGCAATTTGAGGCAAATCATTAAACATTCCAGAGCCTCACTTTCCCCACCTGTAAAATGGGGGCAAACAGGGGCAGCATTCAAAATACTTAAAAATTGGTAAGTTATGAGTACTGACCTATGAGAATGGACACCAGGGGGTCTTAGAGCCAGAGCTGGGTCCTGGGAGGCCACATTGTGCCAGGCCTTAACCTTTTAGTTGCTGGGTTGTGGGGAAGCCTGCAGGTTTGGAGAGAGGACTGGGAGAGCAGCCGCAGCAGTGGAGAACTCAGCCAGTGACTACTCACCAACTAGTACCAAAGTATTTCCAGATTTTAACAACCAGTACAGCTACACTGGATAGTGATGGCATAGTGGTTGCAAGTGAGACCTGAGGAAAAATCCTATCTCACCAGCTACTGTATACATGGTTATTTATTTTAAGCCAAAACTTGAAGTTCTAATTCCTTCTAATTCCTCCTAATCGGTAGAGGACCTGCGACCGCGTCTAACTGCTCTGTCCCTCTAGTCTGTGCAGGCTTCTCTGTGTTAGCTCTCCCAGCTGTCTTCCCCTACACCATCTCCTACAGGCTTTCCAGCTCCATGCCCCTCTGACCAGCACCATGGACAGTTCCAGCTGACCAGCCCATCCTAGGCCATCCCCTTCCTCCTGCCTTATCTCTCCTCTTACCCCACCCATGCCAGCACAGAAACCCTGAGGTACGAACTGAATGTAGGTCACCCCTGAGGAAAGAGTACAGTGGAGTGGTTCAGAACAAGCTCTGGAGTAAAGCCGACTGGATTTGAATCCCAACCCACCAGCTCTCAGCTGTTTGATCGTATTCCTCCATTTCTATAACACCCAGATTGCTCTCTTGTCAACAGTGAAAACTTTAACAGCTACCTCAAAGGTCGTAAGGTTTAAGTGGGATAAAAGGTTTAAAGAACTTAGCACAGTGCCTGGCTCATTATATGTTCTGAATAAATAAAGAGCACCATTATTCTGTGACTTTCTATCCTATTTAATTCCTCAAACCCTTTTCCAATCCATCTCTGATGAGGGCCCTCTCTCAGGTATAGGTATTATAACATGACCACCAGCTTAGTGTAGCTGGCCTCCTTTGGTGTGAAAGTTGGCTTGGACTTCAAAGATGGTAAGGAAGCCAACCTTTGGTCCATGAGATTCTCTCTTTATTAGTTTTGTTTTTTTTTGCATTTAAAAAATTTTGAGTTAATCTTAGACATACACCAAAATAGTACAAGTGGTTCTCATAAACCTTTCATCCAGTTTCCCCTTAGGTTAACATCTTACATGACCATAGGACGCTTATCAAAAAGAAGAAATTAATGCTGGTACAATGATACTATTAACAAAATTATAGAATGTATTTAGATTTCACAAGTTTGTCCACAAATCTCCTTTCCCTGTTTCAGTATCCAATCCAGGATCCCCCCTGGGGCATTTCCTGAGACTTTCCTTGTTTTTCATGTCCTTGATTCTTTTGAAGAGTACTGTCAATTGTTTTGTAGAATATTCCTCAATCTGGGTTTGTTTCTCGTGATTAGAGTAAAATGTGCATTATTGGGAAGCATAACACAGAGTTATAGGCCCTTCTCAGTGCATGATATCAGAGGGTACATCGTGTCAATATGTATTTTTGGTGATGTTAACTTTGATCACTTGGCTAGAGTGGTGTCCGCCAGGATTCTCCACTGCAAACTTGCTCTCTCCCCCTCTTTATTAGATTTTGAACATGCCCATCTTTTACTTCTCTAGAATTAAGTGTTCAGAACCAAGAAACCTGTCCTCGCTGTAACCCATCCATCTGTACACTCCCAACCACTCCTGAGCCATACCCATTCCCTATGACCTGCCTGGTCACTTTCCTGTGAGTTTTTTTTTTCTTTTATATATATACACACACACACATTCCTTTCCTATCTTTCTTTTTTTTTAACATCTTTATCGGAGTATAATTGCTTTACAATGGTGTGTTAGTTTCTGCTGTATAACAAAGTGAGTCAGCTATACGTATACATATATCCCCATATCTCCTCCCTCTTGCATCTCGCTCCCACCCTCCCTATCCCACCCCCTAGGTGGTCACAAAGCACTGAGTTGATCTCCCTGTGTTATACGGCTACTTCCCACTAGCTATCTATTTTACATTTGGTAGTATATATAAGTCAGTGCTAGTCTCTCACTTCATCCCAGCTTACCCTTCCCCCTCCCCGTGTCCTCAAGTCCATTCTCTACATCTGCGTCTTTATTCCTGTCCTGCCCCTAGGTTCTTCAGATTTTCCCAGTACCACTTATTGAAGAGGCTGTCTTTTTCCATTGTAAATTCTTGCCTCCTTTATCAAAAATAAGGTGACCATAAGTGCATGGGTTTATCTCTGGGCTTTCTATCCTGTTCTATTGATCTATATTTCTGTTTTTGTGCCAGTACCACACTGTCTTGATTACTATAGCTTTGTAATATAGTCTGAAGTCAGGGAGCCTGATTCATCCAGCTCCGCTTTTCTTTCTCAAGATTGCTTTGGCTATTCGGGGTCTTTTGTGTTTCCATACAAACTGTGAAATTTTTTGGTCTAGTTCTTTGAAAAATGCTATTAGTAGTTTGATAGGGATTGCATTGACTCTGTAGATTGCTCTGGGTAGTATAGTCATTTTCACAATGTTGATTCTTCCAAACCAAGAACATGGTATATCTCTCCATCTATTTGTATCATCTTTAATTTCTTTCTTCAGTGTCTTATAGTTTTTTGCATACAGCACTTTTGTCTTCTTAGGTAGGTTTTTTCCTAGGTATTGTATTCTTTTTATGGTGTAAGTTTAGGTTGTTTATTTGAGATGTTTCTTGTTTCTTGAGGTAGGATTGTATAGCTATAAACTTCCCTCTTAGAACTGCTTTTGCTGCATCCCATAGGTTTTGGGTCGTTGTGTTTTCATTGTCAATTTTTTCTAGGTATTTTTGATTTCCTCTTTGATTTCTTTGGTGATCTCTTGGTTATTGAGTAGTGTATCGTTTAGCGTCCATGTGTTTGTATTTTTTACAGATTTTTTCCTGTAATTGATATCTAGTCTCGTAGCGCTGTGGTCAGAAAAGATATTTAATACGATTTCAATTTTCTTAAATTAACCATGGCTTGATTTGTGACCCAAGATATGATGAATCCTGGAGAATGTTCCATGAGCACTTGAGAAGAAAGTGTATTCTGTTGTTTTTGGATGGAATGTCTTATAAATGTCAATTAAGTCCATCTTGTTTAATGTATCATTTAAAGCTTGTGTTTCCTTATTTATTTTCATTTTGGATGGTCTGTCCATTGTTGGAAATGGGGTGTTAAAGTCCCCTACTATGATTGTGTTACTGTCGTTTTCCCCTTTTATGGCTGTTAGCATTTGCCTTATGTATTGAGGTGCTCCTATGTTGGGTGCATAAATATTTACAATTGTTATATCTTCTTCTTGGATTGATCCCTTGATCATTATATAGTGTCCTTATCTCTTGTAATAGTCTTTATTTTAAAGTCTGTTTTGTCTGACATGACAATTGCTACTCCAGCTTTTTTTTGATTTCCATTTTCATGGAATATCTTTTTCCATCCCCTCACTTTCAGTCTGTATGTGTCCCTAGGTCTGAAGTGGGTCTCTTGTAGACAACATATATATGGGTTTTGTTTTTGTATCCATTCAGCCAGTCTATGTCTTTTGGTTGGAGCATTTAATCCATTTACATTTAAGGTAATTATCAATATGTATGTTCCTATTACCATTTTCTTTATTGTTTTGGGTTTGTTATTGTAGGTCTTTTCCTTCTCTTGTGTTTCTTGCCTAGAGAAGTTCCTTTAGCATTTGTTGTAAAGGTGGTTTGGTGGTGCTGAATTCTCTTAGCTTTTGCTTGTCTGTAAAGGTTTTAATTTCTCCATCAAACCTGAAAGAGATCCTTGCTGGGTAGAGTAATCTTGGTTGTAGGTGTTTCCCTTTCATCACGTTTTAAAATTTTTATTTATTTTAGGCTGCGTTGGGTCTTCATTGCTGTGCTGTGCTTTCTCTAGTTGCAGTGAGCGAGGGCTACTCTTTGTTGTGGTGCGCGGGTTTCTCATTGCGGTGGCTCCTCTTGTTGCGGAATGAGGGGACTGGTGCCTGTGTTCTGGTGGATGAGGCTGGATCTTGTCTTTCTGGTGGGGAAGACTACATCCGATGGTGTGTTTTGGGGTGTCTGTGACCGTATTATGATTTTAGGCAGCCTCTCTGCTAATGGGTGGGCTTGTATTCCTGTCTTGCTAGTTGTTTGGCATAGGGTATCCAGCACTATAGCTTGCTGGTCATTGAGTGGAGCCTGGTCTTAATATTGAGATGGAGATCTCTGGGAGAGCTTTCACTGTTTGATATTACATGGAGCCGGGAGGTCTCTGGTGGACCAATGTCCTGAACTTGGCTCTCCCACCTCAGAGGCACAGGCCTGACACCCAGCTGGAGCATCAAGACACTTTTGGGAAGTCTGAGGTCTTCTGCCAGCGTTCAGTAGGTGTTCTGTAGGAGTTGTTCCACACATAGATGCATTTCTGATATATTTGTGAGGAGGAAGGTGATCTCCACGTCTTACTCTTCCTCCATCTTGAAGGTCTCCTCTTTCTTTCTTTCTTTTTCTTTCTTTCTTTTTCTTTCTTTCTTTTTGGCCACACCATGTGGCTTGTGAGATCTTAGTTCCCTGACCAGGGATAGAACCTGGGTCCTCAGCAGTGAAAGTGCAGAGTTCTAACCACTGGACTGCCAGGGAATTCCCCTGAGTTTTCTTAAGTTGGGCATTCAGAGGTGTGCGCAGAAGCCAGATGCAGACACACCTGGAGTTTATGAGGGTAACAGGGTACTTCTCAGTTCATTTTCATGGACCTTTTGTCAAGGCCCGGCAGCTTTCGGCTTACAGGGACACTCTGAGAAAACGTGGCCAGCAACTGTCTATGGGAATGTCCAGCCCCTTTATCAGGTCTGGCTCCAAACTTTGAGCACTTTCTTCAACATATAACATTTGGGTTTTTTAAATCTCTAGTAGCATTCGTTTCTTGGCAATGTATAACTCCTTGCTACCCACTAGCCCAGATCCAGGAACTTCCTTCCTTCCAGAAGGCTCTTCACTACTCCAAGAGTTTGCTATTACCAGATATCCTGCTACCAGAGTAAATACATAGCATTCTTTCAATCGAGTGTGGAGAGATGTGCTTTTCCAACCCTCCCCTTTGTCTCTCTCTGTCCCGAGTCTATTCCAAGTCAGTGTGTCTTCTACACACTGCCCCTTTAGAATATGAAGAAGCACCACACCTCCTCCAGCCTCATGCAGACTCCATTTTAAAACAGCTTTTGTGTAAAAGTATATTAAAGGCTTCTGGAGAGCCTCAGGAGATGCCTTCATCAAATCCCATTCCCTCTTTGCCCTTTGTTCTGGTTACCATGGCAGTGTAAGAAATAACATCGAGATTTCAAACAACCATTTTATTTTACTTACGATTTTGTGGGTCAGGAATCAAGAAGGGCTTGACCAGGCAGTTCTTACTTGGACTGTGTCATACAGTTACAGGGCTGCAGCCTCCTGAAGGCTCCACTGGACTGGACCTCCAAGATGGTGCACTCACACAGCTGATGGTTGATGCTGGCTGTTGGCTGGAAGCTCAGCTAGGCTATGGCTGGGGACACCTATCTGTAAGGCCAGCTGGCCCGAGGCAGGGGAACACAATCAGATTCACAGGTTGCATCAGACCGAAATTCTCCGGACCACCCAGTTCCAGAAACTGCCCTGGAGACATTCCAGACCACCCATTTCCGGGAACTGACCTGGGGACTTTGAACCCAGCCCAGCCTTCCCGTCTTTCGAGGTGCGGGACTAACGGTCCCCCAGGATACCCAAAAAGACCACCAAATAAGGAATACCCTGTGCCCTCCCAGATTCACCACACCCCTTTCCCTTCTTCCCCTATAAAATCTTGCCCAACCCTCGCCCGGGTGCGACTTCTCTGGCCCTTTTCGGACCAGTGAACCTCGCCCGGGAGCGCTCCCTAATAAAGCTCACTTGAAGCTTTCCTCTGTTTCCCGGTGCCGTTTGTTAAGATCCGACCTTACACTATCCATAACCTTTCCAGCTTAGCAAGCTCAGGGTAGAACCAGGCAGAAGCTACATGGCCTTTTCTGACTTAGTCTCAGGCCAGATTCAAGGGGAGAGCAGTGTCAAATAATTTATGGACATATTTTAACCATCGCCACTCCCATCAAAATGAGATCCTCTCACAACATCTAGAACATCGTTTTTCCAGGACCATCTTCCTGGAAGGTTCTTAGCCACCCCAGCCCTATCAGATCTTTAGGTGGAGGCTGGGAGTGCATCTGTCCCATTCCTCATGAGTTCCCACCTCCCTCAGTTTGCTGCTGCAGGGGACCTGAGTTCTGGTCTGGACTCTGCTACTGTGCGACCTTGAGAAAGTGACTTCACCTCTCTGGGCCTCAGTTTCTTCTCTGCAAATTAGGAATTGAAAATAACCTCACTTCACAGGATGTTAGGACTTTTAAAGGATTTTATGTGAATAGCAGACCCAGCAATTGATGCTCCTGATTGTGGAAGAAATATCTGTGGACAAGTCATTTTCCCTCTTGGAGACTTAGTTTATTTATCTCTGAAATGGGGGGGAGGGGTAATTGCCTTATCCTGCTTCCCCATGCACATGAGAGGGGTCTTACACGGACTGCAGGGAGTGACAGCCCAGAGATTGAGGCTCCCCAACCCCTACCTGGGTGGGAAGCCCCCTACGTCTATCCCTGTGCGTGCAAAGCAGCCTGGGTGTGGCTTGAGCCAGCACGGGCTTGCAAGGTGGGGCTGCTATCTGCCCTACCTGGCCTTATCAGATCCGGGCTGGCCACAGCTCGGCCAGTGGAACAAAGAGGCTTTGAGAACAAGGCTGGGGTGTGGGATGTGGGCCCGAGCTCCGGGAGGCACGCTCCACCCAGGGGACAGAGGGCATGGGTTGGGAGAGCGGCCACCGCCAACACCTGACAGAAGTTTTCCTGCAGCAGGGGCACCATCTGAGGTGGGGAGCAGGGCCTGTGCTCCCCACTGAGGGCCTCCATTCCTTCTTTGGGGTGTTTCCTGCTCCAGCACTTCCCACCAGGCCCTCACCTCTGCCCCTTTTATAGGGTGAAGCGTTTCTCCTCCCCTACTTCCATTTCCCCTCCTGGCACCTTTGAGCCCCAGTCGCACTGGCTCCCAGTCGCACTGGCTCCCAGTCCTTGAGCATGGCCTACACTCTCCTCCACGCATCCGCTCCCAATCATCCATCCACCTACCCTTGAACAAGTCACACATACCCAGCCCCAAACCACTTCCAGGCAGTGCCCAGACACTGTACATCCCATCCCCACCCCTTGTCATCTCTCCCCACCTCCTCCCGTGCAACACTGTAGGGAACTTCTCTCCAAATTTTCCCCACCTGAAGAATCTGACTGAGCCTGGCAGAGGCCAAGGCCCATCGGGGCCAGAGTTTAAGGTTGTACGAGTTATACACTGTACAAGGGCTCTAGGCTGGGCAGACAAGGTGGGGGGGGGGCCTGAAATCCAGACGTTTTGCATGCCCCGCACGACCTCAATGTGAGGCTTTTTCCTAAACCGACTTCCTGGTGCCAGGCCAGGAGAGTTGTCTTTTCTAGCTGCATCTTCTGAAGGGGTGTTTTGCTAAGATTTTTAATGGAGGGTCACCTGTTTCCTGTTCCCATCCTGGGGCTGCCGGTGCTAACAGCAGGCCTGGCTGCCTAAAGGATTGTTGCATTGGTTCAGCCCTTCCCCTTCCCTTCCCTTCTCACTGTCAGAAGCCACTCCACAGGCATCCCCTTTGGGCAGGAGCTGGGGGAGAGGGCTGAGTGTGAGCCACAGGGCTTTGGAAGAGCCATGCCCAGCAGTGATGGGGTCTTTCCAAACGAGAGAGGAGGCTGCAAGGACAGCTTGGGGCCGGGTACCTGAGGAGAGGTCTCGCACAGACTAGTTGGGAAGGCAGGTGCAACGGTCCCTGTGTTGTGGGCAGTCTGCCCAGGCAGCTTTAGAGGCCTCACAGCCAGGAGCCTCCCCTACTTTGTCTCCTGGACTCCCACAAGCCAGGTCTCCCCAAGCAACTGACACTTCAGCATGGTCTTCTATTTTTTTTTTTAGTGTTTCTTTCTTTCTTTGGCTGCACTGGGTCTTGGTTGCGGCATGTGGGATCTTCTAGTTGTGGTATACGGGATCTTTAGTTGTGGAGTGCGAACTCTTAGTTGTGGCATGAGGGATCTATTTCCCTGACCAGGGATCAAACCCGGGCCCCCTGCATTGGGAGCGTGGAGTCTTAGCCATTGGGCCACCAGGGAAGTCCCTCAGCATGGTCTTGCACCTTGCCTGGACTGGGATATCAGGGGCTACTCTGAATCTCCTCCCCATGCACTTCCGGGATGGGGGTAGGGGTGCAGGCAGAGAGAGCAGAGCCTAGAGGGTCCCTTGAACTCAGGTAGACCAGCCTTGGACAATGAAAAGAGAGGATATCTATATGGGCAAGAAATCCCTGGACATCTCCCTTGAAGGTGTGGACACCAAGACCAGAGAAGGACCAAGGTCAAGGGCGTAGGGGAGCTGGATCTCATGTTTAAAAACCCAAAGTTGATGTGCGCCCCTTCCTTGCCTTCATTGCTCACCTGAACTGGCTTCAAGTCCTGGTCATTCTGCTGCCTAAATGTCACCTTCCTTCTGACCCCACGGCCATTTCTTCAGTCCAGGTCACCAACTTCTCTGCCCAGCAAATGAACTCCCTGCTTCCACAGCTGCCTCTCTGGTCTGTGCTCCACATTGCAGCTGGGTGAGCTTTCTGAAACAATCTAGTTGCAAGCTTTTCCAGACTTCAAACCTCCTGGGTGCTCCCCAAACCCCCGAGATAAAGTCCAAATTTGGGGAACACAAAGATCTGTGTTGTCTAACTCCGGCCAGCTCTACATCAGCTTCGCCATATGCCCACCTGTGCCAGATGGCTTTGAGATGCGGACCTGATGCTAGTTCTTCCAAGCCTTTTTTTTTTTTTTTTTGCGGTACGCGGGCCTCTCACTGTTGTGGCCTCTCCCGTTGTGGAGCTACAGGCTCCGGACGCGCAGCCTCAGTGGCCATGGCTCACGGGCCCAGCTGCTCCACGGCATGTGGGATCTTCCCGGACCGGGGCACGAACCCATGTCCCCTGCATCGGCAGGTGGACTCTCAACCACTGCGCCACCAGGGAAGCCCCTTCCAAGCCTTTGCATTTACCATGTCTTCAGCCTGGATCCCTTCCTTTACTTAGCTGCCATGCAAACTTCTCCTTGCTCTACCTGCAGCATCCTCGCCTCCAGGAAGTCTTCCTAGTTCCCAGGACCTCCATGGCACTCTCATAGCCCCTGTGAGGATGTCAGCCACAACACTCAACATATGGTGTGGATATTTGTCTCCCCATGTTGCTCCCTGCTACCCGGGAGTTCACTGAGTACAGGGACTGCCTCTTTCCCTCATTCTGACACAGTGCCTGGCACAAGGGTGTCCAGCAAACGATGACCAAACAATGACCATTGTGGATGCAGCTGCCTTGGGGGCTGAGTTTAGGCCCGAGAGGAAAGGCAGGCATGGGGCCAGTAGCTACCCGGGCCTGGGCAGTACGGTTGACCTTCCTCTGGGCCTCAGCCTCATACAAAGGATAATCAAGCTGGGTTCTGGTGGGAGGGATTGAGGCCATCGCGCTGCAGAGGTGGAGGATGACTTTCCAGGCTGTCTCTGCTTGTCCAGCTGGCACTGTCACTGCAGTTCTGGGCCACTATTCCCAGAAAAACTGCAGGGCCTCACCTCTAGCCCAAGGTTGGTCTTTTGAGGGTCTGAATTCAAAGTGTTTTTCTGAATCTTTGAAGCCACCTCTGTCTGAAGAATAAATGTGTTTCGTGAGGAGACTCTTACAGAACAGAAAGGTCTAGGGACACCAAATGGCTCTGTGTCTGCAAGACAAAATATGCCCAGGCCCCGTAGGAGAGGCATGTAGGCCCCCCCATAGGGGAGAGTCTTGATCTCTCTACCCCGCACCACCCTCTCCCCCAACCATGCAAAATTTCTATAAAAGAACGAATGTGCAAATGAATGGACAAGAGCCTCCTGAACTTGACCTTTTGTTTCTCACTGCAAATGAGTTCATAGATGTTCTGGTCCCTATGAACCTGGTCCATGAGAGTCTGCCACAAGGTGATGAGTAGTACACTCTATGTGGTCTGACAAAACAGATTTCCGGTCCTGAAATGCTAAGAGTACCTTCTGGAAAGGACCCAAGTTCACCAAGGGAAAAGCCTTGTGGTAAGAGCAGTGGACCTGCGAGCAAGATGCATGAGTTCAAATCCTGCTCCTGTCACTTGCTGCATAATCTTGGGCGAGTTACTTAACCTCCCCGTACTTCTGTGTTCTCACCTGGAAAATGGTAAGGTTACAGTATACACCACATAGGGTTGCTATGAAAATGAAGTGGGTGCTACATGTAAAGCACTTAGAACGATGCCTGGCAATGGTTAGTCTTCATTAGATGATAGCAGTTGTCATTCTAGTCTGTGGGGGCCTATTCCTCTCAGATGACACAGTCTCCAGGGCAATGAATTTTTCTCTGGAGTTTTCCTTCATGGAGCGGGGGATGGTAAGGTAAGAATCTGGGCAGTCATGCCCCCCCCCTACTTCCAACACAGAAGTCTGTCAGAGGATAGAACCTGGGCAGGGGTGTCCTTTAACAATTGGCCCTCCATGGTCAGGGGAGCTCTAATTTGTAACATATGCCAATCTCTGTGGTGTAAATACGCCCACTATGGCTTATTTCAACTGGCTCACAATATTCCTGAAAATTTAACAACTGTATCAAAGGACCAGGGAGTCTCAGATGGTCTATAATGAGTACAGAAAAACCTGCCATGGGATACAGAAACCAAGAGAAAAGGAAGAAGGGGGTCATCTTGTCTTGGCAATAAACTGGCATCCTTTAGACTAAGCAATGTTTCTCAAAGTGTGGTCCATGGACTATCCGCTGTGTTTGGGATATTTGTAAAAATAAGTTCCTGGGCCTCAATCTGGATCTATTCAAGCAGAATCCTGGAAGTGGGACCAGGAATCATTTTTAAACAAGCTGCCCAGATGATTCTGAGGTTTGAGAACTGCTGGGTTAGGGACCCCTAACTTACCCAAGAAGTCAGGATGGGCCACAAGGCAGGTGTGAATTCTACAGAATGTTTTCATACCGCGGTTCATTATCCACTGTGAAAAATCAGAAACCCTGGCCCTGAGAAAGACCAGAATAAGCAGGGAAAGCACCTTAAATCAGGCACAAGGAGATGGTTCTAGATGAGGGAAATGACCATGGACTAGTTACATCAGTTCTTTCTCTGGTCTAACTGTTTAGGGTAAACTTTGGAGTCAGCGTGGAAAGGCCTTGCCTGGCACAGAGCACAGCTTTCTGTTGAGACTTTGCAGACCTACTGGGTGAGAAAGGGCCCACAGAGGGGGTGGGAGGTCTAGAGGTTTTGTCCTTGGAGGAAGGTGAGCACAGCCCTGGACAGCCCCACCCATGGCTCCAGGCTATCTGTGTATCGGCCCTACTCGGCATCCTGGACACTAGGGCTCTAACAACTTAAATAATTTTTATTACAAAAGGAAGAAAAGACCAAAACATCCCCAAAATTTTCCCATGGGCTTCCCCCTCGGTGCCAATAAATAAGGTGGGGGAGACTGACCGGAGGAGGGGTGGGGGGTCATGGTTCAGCAGAAGTGGGAATGCAGAGCCTGGGCAGGGGTGGGAAGGACATCCAGCCCCTCACCCAGTCCTGGCACTACGATTACATTGGCCGGAACACGGAACTCTGTACACTGATAGCGACAGTCTCTGGATGTGTCCCGAGGAGCGTGGCCAGAGAGGAAGGTCATGCCTCAGGATGGCCAGGCTGGCTGCCCCACCCTGCAGCCTTCTGAGTTCTGGGCAGCCTTGAGTCCAGCCGGCTCCCTGCTGGCTCCCAGGGAATCTAGCAGCATCAACTGAGGTGCAAGCCCACTTAAGAGGGGCCTAAGATGGATGGAATGAGCCCTCCCCATCGCGGGAGGCAAGTATGAAAAATCATAGTGAGAGCTGGCTGGGTTGGGACCCACTGGTCTCTAGGATAGAAAGAGAGGCCACCCCCCACTGCCAGCTCAGCTTGCAGCTTTGTCACTACACCAGGATGGGGGTGGAGGACGCTGGCATTGCCCAAGTCTCAGTGATGTACACCTGTGGTGGAGGAGATGGTAGAAACCAGTGTCCCCGCTCAGGCCCCTTCCAGGGCCAGCGCCCTCCTGGCAGGTAGGCTTTTGGACCCATTTGGGCAGTTCTGGGAGGGCAGTAGAGGGATCCTTTCAGCTCCCTGCCCCAGCCATGCCCAGTGAGTGGAAGCTGCCCTCTTCCAGCAAGAGACGTCCCAGGCGGTAGAGCAGCTGGGGGTACCAGTGCACACCCTCCCCTGGGGTCCAGCTGCCCCACGCCAAGCTGTGAAACAGTCGCAGGGGCCAAAAGGCCAACTGAGCCAGCTGGTGGTCAGCCACGGCTGCGAAGCAAGAGGCCACCACGTCCTCCACCACCAGTGTCCCATGCCTCGTTAATGGGGCGTAGGCCCCAAGGGCCACATGTTTGGAGACGGCTGCCACTCGGGCAGGCTGCAGGCCTGGGACCCCCACCACCAGCACATACTGGCCGGGCTGCACTTGGCTGGCAAACGTGGCCCGGAAGTGGGTGGCCGGCTCTGTGTGATTGTTGGCCGTGAAGAGCAGGTGGGCGGGTGTGAGTGCCAGTCGGCGCGGGGGGTCCTGGGTCTCGATGACCTGGAAGGCCCTCAGCCTGTCTGGTTCGCGATCGAGGAAAATGAGTACGTCGCTGAAGGTGGGGTTCCCATCCTCCCCCATGGCCAGCACTCGGTCTCCTGGCCTCACGGCTGACAAGGCCACACGTGCCCCACTCTCCAGGCGCACCTGGGCTCCAGCAGGGAAGCAGCCGCCTGTCTTGGCCGCGGCCGAGTGCTCTGTGGGAAGAAGGGACATGAAGGCATTACTGCTGTGGAGCTTGGATTCCCGGTCACAGCATCCCTCCCCAGTCCAGCCAGAGTTCCTCTTGCTCCCAGGCTGCCCCCCATCACCATATCCTGTCCCCTGCCCCCCACTTTCCATGCAGCTTTGAATCCACCCCAGCCCACAGTGTGACCTCCTGCCCTCCTCCCCAGCCTAATGCTTTGCCAATGAGAGGAGCACACTGAGGCTTCAAGACCCAGTGGGTGGGAGGGAAAGGGCCCTCCTGAAGCCCATGTGAAGCCCCCCCATCTGCTCCCAATCCTGACAAGGCTGTGAAGTAGTCAGGCCAGAGGTCAGCTGAGCCAAGCAGTGGTCAGCTGTGACCTGACACCCAGAAGCTGCAGCTTCGTCGAGAAGGCAAGTTGCTTAGCACCTCTGGCATCTGGATGTCCCATTATTTCTAACCCATTGCTCAGATGCTCCCCAAAATTGCCCTCTCAGACTGACACTCCAAGTTCTGTGCCAGAACCGGCCCTTGGAGTCTATACCCCAAGGGAGAGAAGGACCAGTCAGTGGCGAGAATACAGACTCCTGGGGAAGCTCAGAGTGAATGGCCAGGCCAGGGTGCGGCTCAGTGGCAAGGGTGAAATCACCATCTTCGGTTCATGTGCTGGGTCCTTGTGCGGGGACGGGACACCATGGCATCAGTGGGTGGGATGCAGAATAGTGTTTGGGGGTTAGGAGTTATGAAGGCAAGTGGCCACCCTAGGAGCTGGCACCTGGCCGACGTTAGCAGGTGAAGGGTTGATGTGACTTGAAGCAGACACAGTTGGCAGGGAAGTGCTGAGGGGAAAGGTCAGGGTGGGGTCACCACTGTGAGCCCAGGTGGGATCAGGAATAGTAAAAGCCTGCCTGGTCTCAGTGTGCCAGGTCTGTGAGTGTGACAGCTGCATGGGGCCGGCACGGAGGGCTGAGCCTGCAGCGAGGGGGGACCACGCTGGCAGTCACACAGGAACCATTTGAAGCATCCATGACTGGGTTCAATGCAGGTGACAGGGACGCTGACAAGATTTGAAGGGAGGGGGACGAGGCCCCAGTGCCTGCCAATTCTGATCAACAAGGCGGCCGATCTGGGAAAATCCACTTTATTAAGTCCACTCTGTTTATTCTTGCCCTCATGGCTGGCTTTGCCCCCAAATGTCCAGCTTCAGGGCCCTGGAGGAGAGGCTGGGGACGCCTGCGCCCCCTGAGAGGGGCGTACACAGTGCCTTAAAGGGCCTGACCTGCAGCTGGGCCGTGGGTTCTGAACCTCTGGGCTCCTGGCTCCCGCTCAGGCACGCTGGTGTCTGGGCACACTCTGGCCCCTGGTCCCACCCCACCCCCTAGCGTTCTGCACCACACTGGGTGGGGAGGCCGTCTCTGTCAGCCTGGCTTCCTCCATCTGGCCAGCTTGCTCTGTCTTGCACCTCCTGCGGCAGGCTCTGGACTGTGGACCGCCAAGTCAGCACCCAGCGTCGCTGGGACAGGGCCCTGTCTCCCTAGGCTCCTGCCATGACACTATCAGGCACGGGTCGAGCGGTTGGTCAGGAGCAGTAGCGGGGAGCGCCGCGGACGTCCTCTTCCCCGGGGTCCCCGCCTCCATCCCTGGGAGGGTCTCTTCACCTTCTTGGCCCCGGCGGGCCCAGCGCCGCCTCTCCACGCCCTGCGGCCCCGGCCCCGGGCCCAGCCCCCCGGCAGCGGCTCACCGGACTTGACGGAGCAATGCACGTGCGCCTTGGACTCGTAATACACCCAGTCGAAGCCGGCCTCCACTGCCAAGCGCGCCAGCAGTCCGTACTTATTGCGGTCGCGGTCCGACGTGGTGATGTCCACCGCGCGGCCTTCATAATGCAGCGACTCCTCCGAGTGGTGACCATCTTCATCCCAGCCCTCGGTCACCCGCAGCTTCACCCCGGGCCACTGGTTCATCACCGAGATGGCCAGCGAGTTCAGGCGGTCCTTGCAGCGCTGCGAGAGGAAAGGAAGCCGAGTTAGGGGGAGGAGCTGGCCCGCGGGCAGGTTACGGCGCAGCCTCGTCCCTCACTCTCCCACTGCACTCGCTGGAGTCGGGAAACCGGGGAGGGTGCTCTATCCCTCTCTCCTAGGAACAGAGAGTCCTAAAGTGCTCCTTCCCTTCTAGCATCAGCTGCCCCAGGGACCTGGCCCGCACGGTGGCGCCACAAATCTGGAGGGCGCATCGATCCGCTCACCCTTGGGGGCTTTTCTCTAAGCTCTCTCTCTCTCCTGCTGGGATTACTGATCCCTCCACAGACAGGACTCCACCTTTTGAGCGCCGGGTCCCTCGGTCTCACCGCGGGACCAGGGGCCAGGGACCGCCTGCTGCCTGGAGAATAAAGGTGGTAGCAGAGCTGACTGCCGGCCGCCGGCCTGCTAGGCGTGCAAGCCTCGAGGCGCCCAGTAGGTGTCACCGTAGCCCCAGGGCTGAGGTCCCCGAAGCGGCCAGGGCGCAGCAGGCGCGGCAGGTGCGAAGCGCCTCAGCAGCCTGGGGGTGTGTTGGAGGGGAATCCCAAGCCTGCCTGGATCCCTCGGCGCCACAGAGCATTCCTGCTGGGACCCTCATGATCCAAAACCGGCCCGCACCCGCTCAGGGGAGGCGGCAGCCCGGGAACCAGAAGCTGGTGTAAAGGCCAGCGCCTGGCCTGGCCAGATGGAGGACCATGCGGATGGTCTCCCGCTGCAAGGGGTGCGCTCCGGGTTGATAAACCCAGGCAACGTTCTCCCTGAGTCGAGAGCCCTCAGCACCTCTGCGCCGCCCCTGTCTGGGAAGGGACCCGAGAAACTGAGCGTGTGATCTCAGGGAGCCGGCTTCATGCTCCGCCTCCCATGGAGTGGGAGTCGAGCTGTGCCCTGGGGGAAGGACCGCAGAGATCATCGTCTGTGCTGGCTCCCTTCGTGCCTGGAGCCCAAGGGACCCCGCAGTTGACTGG
>NW_020175039.1:5350391-5352011 GCF_003031525.2 Neophocaena asiaeorientalis asiaeorientalis | reverse complement strand
AGCGGCTAAAACCCAAGGCCCTGTCGGTCCTCCCAGGATGCATCCCAGGATGCAATCTAGCTGGGGGTGCTCACTGCCCGGGGAGGGAGCTCCGTGTGTTCCTTGCCGCCAGGCTTCTAGCCACCCACCTATGTCCGCTCCGCGGCCCCTGCTCCCCGCCCTTCTATCCCCCACCACCCCTCCCCTCCTCGGGTCCAGAGCCCGGGCACGCGCTGTCAATGATTGCCCAGCCCGTGGCCCGGATCCTTATCTGCATTCCTCGGCGCCCGGCCCGGCCCGGCCACCAGCCAACCTTCGCCCCGACACCCGCCGGCCAGACCCGGCGCCAGAGCGCATGCTGAGGGCCGTGGTCTAGCTGCCGTTCCCAGAGCACCTAGAAAGCAGGCCGCCTGCCTGCGGTGGAAGCCCCGGGAGACCACTAAGGAAGGGGACGGAGATGTCTTCCCTTGCGAACCCGGCAGCAGGGAAGAAAGTTTGCTCTCCACCCCCCCACCCCCACCTCTTCCCGAGGCGCTTGGGTTGAGTGCTGGTCCTGTTCCGAGCACGCAGAGACTAAAGTTAGCCCTGCTGTGGGGCTGTCCGGCATCCCAGCCCCTCTCTTTCAATCCATCCCCGCCACCAAATCCAGGGACCCCCCGCTCCCCACCCCCCCGAAGTTAGGTCTCAGAGCCCGGAGGCCTGGCACCTCACCCTTCAACTGCAGCTGCGCCGCTCAGCTCTCGGGACAGACACGTGGGCTTGCCCTTCAAGTTCCCTTCCCCACCTCCACCTCCTGGCTCTAATATTCCCCGCTGTTCCTTAAACCCAGACCCCGCCGGGGCGCTGCTCCAGGAGGGGGCAGCGCTGAGAACCGAGAGCGCACGGGAAGGAAAGGCCAGTGGGGCCCTCCGCGCCCGGAGCTTCTTCGCCTCAGGGGTGCCAAATCGCCTCGAAATGAAAGGAGCGCAGCCGTGCGGAAGATTAGGCCGGGAGGGACTGGTGCATCCCGGAGGCGCAGGAGGCAGTCAGGTAGAGGTACCTCCAGGTGCCGCATCTGACCTGAGCTGCCAGCACTCCAGGGCAGAGGGGCCACGGCCAACCGGCTGGGCTGTGGCTCTTGGCAGCGGGGAGCTCTTCTCACAGCCTCCGGCGGGCTCGGGGAATGCTAACACTCCGCCGGGACCCCGGTCGGCCCATCTCGGCGAGAAGGGCAGGTGCCAGGGGGCGTGCCAGCCAGTCAAGGAAAGGTGCCAGGGGGCGGGTAGGGCCGGGCAGGTGGCGGTGCTTCGGCGGCGGCGCCCAGCGAGGGCGTTTCGCGCTCACCTGGGTCATGAGGCGGTCGGCGCCTGTGTTCTCCTCGTCCTTGAAGATGATGTCGGGATTGTAGTTGGGGGTGAGCTCCTTGAAGCGCTCCGAGCTGCGCGCGATCTTGCCTTCGTAACGCCCGCTGGCGCCCAGGGTCTTCTCGGGCACGTTGGGGCTGAACTGCTTATACGCGAGCGGCACGAGCTTGCGCGGCGGCCGACGGCGGCTGCCCACCACCCGGCCCGGCCCGCAGCCCCGCGCCGCCGGCACCAGCAGCAGCAGCAGGAGCAGGCAGAACCGCAGTCGGGGCCGGAGCCGGGCGGGAGACATGGCCGA
>NW_020175039.1:5349967-5350211 GCF_003031525.2 Neophocaena asiaeorientalis asiaeorientalis | reverse complement strand
CCGGGAGACCGGCGGGAGAGGACGCCTGGTGGGCTGATGGGTGGGCGAGTCGACGGGAGCGCTGCGGGGTCTCAGGCGTCCGGGTGGCTCCGGGGGGCTCCAGGTGGGGGCGCCATGGGCTGCGCGGCGCGGCGCAGGGCCGGCGGGACTCAGGTGCAGGGCGGGGGCCCGGGGCCCTGGCTGGTGGCGGCGCTCTGTCCCCCTCGGCGCCTCGACTCTGAGCTGCCCGGCTCGCCGGCCGCCA
>NW_020175039.1:5180054-5349880 GCF_003031525.2 Neophocaena asiaeorientalis asiaeorientalis | reverse complement strand
CTCCTCCGCCGCGCGTCCGCCCGCCCGCTGCCCTTGGCGCCCCCTGCACTGCCTGAGTCTGCCCTCCCCGCCCGGACGCGCCCCACCCCGCCTTGGCCTCGCCTCTGGGCTCCCCGCGGCTCCGGGGTGCCCCGCCAGGAGCTGCCACCCCCACAGAGACCGCAACCCACGGCGCGGCCGGACGCGAGGGGCGGGGGGCAGTGGCCGGACCGCATAGCCGCCTACGGTGTCCTTTGCGGGGATGTAAACCCAAAAGGCAGGAGGCCGCTCATAACCTGGTGCCCCACCCTGGCCCAGGAGGCGCGCCCTCTCAGCTTGCTGGAGCTGAAATTCTGTATCAACCCGGTGCACATCCCACGGCCGTCCGGTCTGAAGCTGGGAGTGGGGCATTTAGCCTCATGAAGAGAAAAGGGGCGGGGGTGGGGGTTGAATTGGAAACACTGTTAAAAGGAGCAAGATGAAGTTGCGAAGGAATAGGCCAAGGTGTAGAGAAGAGAGGCTAAATGGTGACATCAACAGAAAACGGGAGAACCCCGACTGACCACGTTGAAGACGGGCAGGCACAGATCGCAGGGGCTGGGGCTTGCTGAGAATGCAAAAAATGATTCAAAGCCGCAGGACACAGGAGCTGCTAAATAACTCTCTTAGTTCTACTTCACAAATGAACAAGGGCAGAGAATGCGTGGTGGCAGTCAGAGATGTAAACACGGGTTGTGTGTGTATTTTAATATGACATTCAGGAAAGCTGAATGAATTAGGATTCATTCTGTTAAAACAAGAAAAGACACGTGTGTTAAAAACAAACACCACCATCACAAATTATGTAATGTGTTTGCAGTATTTTCTACAAATTCAATAGAGATAGAAATAAAAGGGTGAGAAATAAAACGGTTTAAAAATTCTCATTGCAAGAATATTAATACAATAGGTACTGCTTATGTGCCTGATATATGGAAGCTATTAGATATTACTATACTAAGCATTCTACTTGCATTATCTAATTTAAACTTACAACTCCAAATGAGCTATTATCATCCGCATTTTGAAATTTTGAAGATTGTACAGTTCAGAGAAGAAAAGCAACTTGCTCCTGGCTGAGGGATTCACCCCATCCCCCACACCAACTGACCCCAGAGCCCGGGCCCTCACTGGGCAGCACTCAGCCATCCAGTACAGCCTGGGTTTTGGACACTGGTAGATTTTCACAGATGTACTCACATTTTCTCTGGATCGATTTTATGAACACAAATTCAGAATTGGAAGGGACTCAAAAGTGAGTGCTTAATCCAAGCACTTCATATTACAGAAAAGGAAACTGAGGCCCACAGAAGGGAATTTAGGACGGCTCCACCAGGGTGGACGGATGTCTGTCACTTGGAAACAAAATGGCTCGTTTCCTTTACTTCTCTTTGCCTGTACTTCCTCCCCACACCGCATGTCCGTTCTTATATTTGCATTCAGATTCTGTGTCTCCCAGTCACAGATTACTGTAACATTGCTTCTTTTCCTTGAAAGCTTCCAAAGTGCTTTAATGTATGTTTCTCGGGGTTCAAGAACTATCCCTGCAATATTCCCCACCCCCTCCCTCTCTCCTGCTCAGATTTCTGGGGCACACTGCTCAGCCAGGTCAGTACCTCTCCCAATCCAGACAAACAAGGCTCTGTTTTTCAGAGGTCCGAAAAAGAAAATCCCATAGGCTCCCATGGTCACCTATCCCGGTGTTCTATAATAACTTTTTAGAGAAGTTTTGCTTTAAATTCAATCTTTCTTTCTTCTTCATCTCAAATGCAAATTCAACTCCTTTCCTCTTTTTCTGGCCATAGAGATTAGGGCCATTATCCTGCTTATTATCCAGTATGCATGGTCTTGAAGAGTTGTTAAATCCACTTTCAATCTTCTTTTCTCCAAGTGAAAGACAATTTCTTTCAGCTTCCCTCAGAGGTTCTACCTTATAACCATTTATTAACTTTACCATTCTTCCTCTCATTTCTTCTCTTAAGCTGTGATCCTGTTGAATACAAATCTCTGGCAAAGATCTGATCAGTGTCAAATAGGAATTTCTTATACAGGGCAGATATAGCTTGGCATCAGGGGTGCTTCCACAGCAGGGCAACCTTGTTGGTTTAGATTGAGCTGCACTAAGTCTAGACCCTCCTCGGCCTAGCAACTTAGGAGCAGTGACCAGGGTGTGTCCTGGGAGAAGCAGATGGGGGGCTAACATTTATTTAGTCCTTTGTCTATGACAGGTGCTTTAAGCACTTAGTAAAAACCTTCAGAATAACCCTCGGTGCACAGCAATTATTCTCATTTTGCCAGCATGCAACTCTAAAGCTCTAGAAGTAAAGAAATTTGCCTGTGGCCCCACAGTCAAGACTTGAACCCACAGCGTTTTTGCTCCAAACCTATAATCTTTTCTCAGGACACAATGGCTATTCAAGATCTGAATCTCAAATTTAGGTCGGCTTCAGTCCGATCTCCTTCAGTGGAGTGGGGGGGAGAGGACGACAGAGATTGGAAGCATCATAATTTCTACAGCAATGACCTTGGAGCACTTTTAATCCAATTTGGGGCCTAAGGACCTTGGTCATTTCTTAGCTGCCTATGTTCTTAGCTGTTCAGTTGATGTAGGATAGCTTCTGAGTTGGCGCAATCCATTAGACCTCTCAGACAAAGCCTGGCTCTTTTTCTGGTCACTGCCAGGCTTTTGCCTGCAGTAAAATTGGAGAACCGAGGTGTCCCATTCTGGAGGCACCAATGGCCTGAGGTCTGAGCAGCAGCAATAGAGCCTTATCAGGGCACCTCACATCTGAGTCCTGGGCCTGTTGGTAAAATCAGTTTTCTTCTCTCAACTTTGGATCTCTTCTACCCCTCAACCATCTCTATTTTGAAGAAAACAAAGTAAAATCTATTTCTTTGGATAATATGATTTTTTGCTTACAAGAGTAAAAGTTGGGAAAATAGTTTGGAAGGAAAGGGAGGGAGGAAAATACACCATTAGAACCTGATAATTTAAACATCTGTTTAGTAGATTACCATGTTGGCATTTTTAGTCAGTCTTGAATTTAACACCATAGTACAAATATGCTGTACTAATAGCGATACACACACACACATACACACACACACACACACACACACACACACACACACAGTGTAGGTCCACACTTCTATAATCAACTAGTCTTTTTTCTCCTGATCCTGCTTCTTGACCAGATCTATCCTGCTCTAAATCCACAAGTGCTAAGCCACAACCAGACAAGTTTCAGGAATGCAGTTAGTCAAATATCCTCCACTGATTTCAGTGTGCAGCAGCCCTGGCTCAGTAGAAAGAGCACTAAGGCCTGGAGTTGGCAGATCTGTGTCTGAAAACTCTCTTTGATATCTTTTACCTGTGTGGCCTTGAGCAAGTCACTTGACTTTTCTGAATTTTAGTTCTCTCATCTATAAAGTGAAAATTAATATCACCTACCTCGTAGGGTTGTTAAGAGGGTTAAAAATACAAGCCGTAAAATACAAATCTTAAGTATAATTCATTTTCATCCTCTGGACGGTTCACTGGCGGTAGCAGTTCTCTGATCCTTATTACTCGTCCACAGGAAATACATTAGGATGCTCATCTATGTGCACCCAAGACAGTGGCGGGGATTAAGAGGCCCTACTTCTTTATATTAGGGAAGTATCTACATTGTGCATGCTAGTGTAATAGCCACAAAAGGATGAAAATGCAAACAGAAAAGTAGAAGACATAGTTGTCTTCAAGGTATTTACTATCTAACCTCAAATCATGAAAATAAAAGGCAGTTACAAAGCCATGAATGCCATTCATAAATGAGTACAGAATAATGCGTTCTAAACTAGATAGGTTAATAGATAAGATGAACTTGATCTAGAAGAATATGGAATTAAGATACAATTAGCGTGGGGTTAGACCTCTTGGAAGAGATGTTTTGAAGGAGGGAAAGGAATGACTGGAAGAAATGAAGAGGATACTCAGGAAAGGACAGTGGCCCGAGCAAAGATGCTGGCATCGTAATCATGAAGCGCCAAGTTGGGTGATCTAGTAGAGGGGAGAAGCCCTAATATTATCTGATGTAACCTTCACAAAAACCTTATGAAGTTCACACAACCATCTTCATTTTATGAATGAGGAACTGAGGTTCAGAGCTTCTAAGTGAGGAGGTTGGAGGAGTTGGAGTTGGAATCCAGGCCTGTCTGACTCCATAATAATCCAGTTTCTTGGTGAGTGATTCCTAGCGCAAGCATGCTGGGTTGCTGAACTCTGTTCAAGTCACTCATTTTCTCTCTAAATCTAGGAAACTCTTACTATCTTCATCTTGGGCTTTAAAAATTCATACTGTCTTTGACTAACCATTTCCCCAACTGGCTGGGATCATTCTGACTCCTACTGTTGATTTTTTGAAGAGGTTAGCAACTCCACCAAATTTCACCCAAATGCTGAAATGAAAGAAGCATGCCTGTCTTTCAAGCCTCTGATCAGTGCAGAACACATTTGGAGATCCAGTTAGAGCCACTCAAAACTAACAATGCTTTAAAAGCTGGTTATTGATTAGAAATGGGAATGTCAAGTTACCTTTGCCCTAACAATAAGCTCATTACAAGGCACTTCAGAGAGATTCAAGCATTAAAGACCTTGCTTTGATGACTTTGACAAGGTAGGAAAAAGTAGCAGAATTAGTTACAAAGAGAGTATTTTCCCCTCAAGTCAGAGACTTAAAGACTGTGTGAAACTCTCATAGACAGAAAGACACTTGCAGACAGAAAGACATACATATATTTCTGTATATGGATAATAACATGTTTACTAACTAATGGGCTTTATTTCCATCCCAGTGTCTCTATTTGGGAAGAAATTAGTTGCTTAAAGAGAATCTTGGAAGATACTAGTTCAGTGAATGAATGCAGTGGAGTGGGAAGGGGTTCTACTCTTTTACTACTCAAGCGATGCTCCTGACATGCCTGTCAGCTTTCTGTAACTGGGTCTGTACTAGTCCACCCACACTCTCTCACCCGTCTCTCTTGGTCAAGATAGCACCCTAAGGATGCCGGATCTATAGCCAAGGATCTATAGCCAAAGAAAGCAAAAAGGTGTATAGTAACTTACTTTTTAATAACGTGTATTCTTAGTTTCTGTAAAATGACAAATTCATTCTGTTATGGTTATAGCTAACAAAATGGTATTTAATCCCCACTCTCACCTTATGACTGGTTGCCCCAAACAAAAAAGATTACATCCATTGATATCCACAAATTTCTAAAACCACTTCAAGATACTGCTGCTGTGGAGGGGTGTGTGTGTGTGTGTGTGTGTGAGATAATCCTTCTTCACATATTCACTCAACAAGTATTTCTGAGCATCTACTACGTGCCAGACACTGGAGAGGTGCTCAAGATGGGAGAAAAAAAAAAAAAGATTCCTGCCCTTATGGAACTTTATTCTAGTGGAAAGGCATTGGGGAGACAAAAATAAATATAAAAATAAAGAATATTACTATATATAAAATAGATAAACAACATGGTCCTACTGTATAGCACCAGGAACTACATTAAATACCTTGCAATAACCTATAATGGAAAAGAATTTTAAAAAGAATCACTTTTCTGTACATCAGAAACAAATACAACATTGTAAATGAACTGTACTGCAATAAAAAATAAAATAAAAGTAAAAAAGCAAATATGTATTATAATGTGTTAGAAGGGAATAAGGGCTGTGAACACAAAACATGAAACAGGGTTAAAAGGTTGAGAGTACAGCCAGCCTGTGGGCAGCAGTCCGAGGCCAGGAGGCAGGTGGCTCTGTTAAGTAGGGGGATTAGTAGAGGCCTCATTGAGATGGTGTGATTTAAGCTAAGAACTGAAAGAGGTGAGGGCTTCAACCAAGCAGACACCTAAGGGAAGAGCGTTCTAGTCAGAGAGAAATGCAAAGAGCAAAGGCCCTCAGGTGTTTGCATATTAGAGAAATAGCAAGGAGACCAGCGAGATCAAAGATGAAAGGGAGATGGAGTGAATAAGCTTGACTTTCTACTTTCTGATCATGGGAGTGTTTTTCAAACTTTTTATGAAGCTCAGAGTGAAGATAACTTATCCTTTAAAGAGATTTATGTATTGACATGTAAATACAGACACAATGCAATTAAGTAAAGGCAGGTAACAGAACGGAATTTATCCATAGGATTCTTTTAAATTTTTTAAAAAAGAGATACATACTCATGGCTCTCACTTTCTTCTTCACACTTTGGGGGAAAAAATCTATGCTTTAAATATCATCTTTGGATTGTAGACTTCTTGAGAGCAGAAGATATGTCTTTGTGGCCATAAGACAGCAAGTAGCATAATGCCCCATTGGTGGGAATGCTAGTGAGTAAGCATTCAATATATATATATATGAGTTAATACATGTCTAGGTATTCCTGTTTCTTATCGAATGTGGGTTTTTCTATCTCATTCCCAACACATTTCCAACAAACCCATGCCATTCCTTTGAATTCCTTTGCAGTGATTTAGAATGTTCCTGTTGGACTTCCCCATTTTGCAGTTCACGTCTCTGTACAGCGTAACCAACTTGGTTTCTTACATCCCTTTCCTGGTCAGGAATATAGCCCATTCTTTAGAGATTCCATGGGGGATCTTTCTTCACACTGAATTCTTCCCACTAGTTACCCAAGTTTAACTGTTGAAATGTTTTCCGTCATCTTTAAATCATCTTGATATCAGTTTCATACCTGCTTCAATTTGATTTGATGACTGCCATTAAGGTATTTTTGAGATTCCCAAACAGAAGCATACACCTCTCTTAGATTCTTAGTCCAAGGAAGTATTTCCCAGATGTCTTTCTGATGGGAAGCTCAGTTCCCACCAAGCAGTCCCTGCTTTAAAATGGCTTTGATGAATGACCCACAGGAGCCATGCCAGTCCCTGAATCATCACATGGCACCCCAGGTGGGAAACATCAAATGTCCTCTGATGTTGCTCCACTCCTGCCCTATATGAAGAGATTAAATACCTGCAGTTTCGTTTGGCACAGCTCTGCTATTTTCATTCTTCAAATCCTAAAAATGCATACACGTTGACCGTTCAATAGTCCACGGTGCTGGAACCAGGGCCTTGCTGTACTTCACCTCATTGACTGAGGACACCTCCAAAAGCAGTGTGGTGGCAACTTGTGCCCAGTGGGTGTGTGACAGCCAAGTACAAACTCAAAGTTGGCCCCTTCGCAAGCTGGGTGCCCTAGGATCTACAACAGGAACATCCTCTGCCTTTTCCTGAACGTAGCACATGTTAATTTTCCCCTTCCGCACAGTCCAGACACTGCATCTTTCTGGTTTTTTTCCAAAATGCCATTGCACAGCTTACCTATTCCCTCTGTCCTGCTATTCTAATTATATAAATTACCCTGCCACAGTTAATTCGTACTTATTCAAGAGAGCACCACAATGGACATTACCACTACCAGGAAAGCACTCAAGTTGGGGTATCAGTATCACCTTCATACATCATCACAGCATTATTTATATTGCCGATGTATCAGGTTACTAAATGAAACAGAAATATTTATTACCAGCTCCCCTTCCCCCAACCAGTGCCTTCCTATTCCCCCATATGTGACATACGACCAACTGGCATTGCTTTGTGCCCTGGAAGCACCAGGCAGTAGTAATAAATGAAACTGGCGGTCTTTCCTTCTCATCTGGCAGGAGTCTTTTTCTGTCTTGAATAAGGGATCTCTTTACCAACCAGGATTCCCAGCAGTACTGCTCTTGACCCCTGAACACACACTCAGACCCAGCGGGGGCTTCCCCACCAGCTCCAACTTGTTTCACCACCGCCTGCTCAACCTTCAAGGCCTGGAGTGGGAGGGGAAAGACAGGATGGAGTGCCAGTCGAGAGGATTACCCTTCCCCTACTCCATCCTCCCTGCTCTTGTCACCCATTTCTGACTGGCTGTCGATCCTATCAGGGGTCCATAAAGCCAGGAGGACTCTGGCCCAGGAGAGGGGGGTAGGGGTTAGGCAAACAGGCCAGGGAGGCAGCTGGTTGAAATTTAACCACAATATTCTTGGTCTCTATTGTTTTGAGTGAGGCCCAATATTTCCACAGCAGGATTATAGGATCTGATTAACCATGTTAGACAACAATGCCGAGCTGGGATGGGCTTCCCCTTCCAGCTGCCAATATGAAAAAGTAAATACAACACCCAGATTTCAGAAGGGACTCCCTGCAGCCCCCAAGCCCTACTCCCCAATTCTAACCCCAAAGTGAGGGGAGGGAGGAAGAGTGTGACACCGCATGCTCCTTTAACTCCTGGCCCTCAGCCGCCGGCAGGACGAGTAACCTGGCACAATATTCCCAGGTGAGTCAATGGCTGTGTGCTCCCCACACCCTGGAGTTTTCCAATGCTTCTTCCGGGTTCCCTAGGCTGGCCCAGATTCTCACAAACCCATGAGAGTTAGGTGCTGAGAGGCTAGCGCTCACTCAAAGGGTCCAGGAGTGTGGAAAGCACAGCAAAATCTGTTGGGTTCCAGGACAGAGAAACCGAGGGCAGGTAGGATTTCACAGCTTTGAAGAGACTGAGCCTTTGCTAGAATGCTTTGGTGCTACCTCATGACTTCCCATATGCCAGGGTAGAAAAGTGAGACCCAAGAATTGAGGGGAAGCTTGAAGCCCACCATAAATGCAAGTCTCAGGAGAAAAGTATTCCTTGATAGCTCTGGGATGGAAGACAGAGGATAGATGGGCTTCTAGATCCTCAAGTAGAGATGGATTCCCTAGGGTCCCTCGCCCATCACAGACAGACAAGCTACCTCACACCCTGCCTTCTCTGAATGTTTCCCCTCAGGGTGGGATCTTCTGAAGCCCTGTCCAAGAGAACATGGAAGAAGAAGAGAGCAGTAAGAAGCCCTCGACAAGAAGACCCTGCAGCAGCTTCCAGGAGGTCACAGCAGCCAGGGGAAATCCTCTCTCCAGAGCGTGGGCTCCCTTCTCTTCTGGCATTTCTCTCTGTATCTAAGTGCTAGCAGAATCCACCACAGTTCTGTGAGTCCGTGCATTTACTCATGTTGGTGACAGGGACTAGGAACCAAGGGTCTTGAGCTCTGAGTTTAGTGGCTTCCTTGTAGAATGTCACTTGCTCCTTTTGAACAGTTTCTTCTTCAGGAAAATTAGAAGACAGAAAAATACTTCTGGGAAGAGCTCAAAAAGCATATCGTGATTGCATGAAAACCCAGCGAACATAACATTGCACCCCTTAGTAGTATAATCCCAACACGGTGATATTTTTTGATTTAGCGTTAAAAACTGACCCTGTTCTCAGAGTCTATGCCAATGTAAGGATGAAAACAAAAAGCCCATAGGAAATCTGTATATAAACACTGATTATATTAACAGCACAAATAGCAAGGAGGTGGGCAGAACAGATAAAGTGAGCTTACTACATCACGAGGAAGGGTAATTAAGAGGATTTTAGGTTTCCCCGATACTCTCTGGAGCAAATCCCCTTAGCTTTGTAAACAGGAGGAAATGAAGGACAGAATAATTGGAAGAAGGAAATGCCCCTGGTGACAATGTCAAGAACGAGACCAAATCTAGGACGAGGAGAAAAGGCACGGGCTTTTCCATCCCCACTCCCACCATCTCTGTACAGAGAATGACACGCCGGCTCCTGCTGATCTCCCAGCAGACCAGGGAGGAGGAGGTAAGGGCTTCGGAAAATGGGAGGTTTAAGTGAACAGGAACGCAAGAAAAGGGAGTTCAAATGGACCACCGGATAAAATTAAGAAGTAGTGGGCTGAGTATTCAGGAGACTTGAGCATCTCTCCCTCCCCCAAGTGCTCACCGAAGGTGAACTGTATCAGACCCGTGGAAGGATCTTGGTCCAACAGGAACAGATTCTTTCCAAGTCCAGAGTACAGGAGCTCAGATCTCACTCTTTGCCACTTTACACCCTAGGGACTCCAGGGCTAGTTCCTCAGGATTCAGTGGGCAGAGACTAGAAGCTCCTTCCTCCCTTTTCAATAATTTTACTACCCCTTGGAGACACTCCTTGATCTGGGAGATTGGATGATTGGTGACAGAACAGAGAATGACCCTCGTGGGGTTTTCCAGGACCCAGCTCGGGCTCTGCCCTCAGGGCTGCTGAGAAAGCCCTCGGTGAGGCCTGAAGAGAGGAGGTGCTGCCCAGCTGGAGTGCTAAGGGATGAAGATTTCTCTCCCAGCAAAGAGCTGGCCTCTCCTGGCTGACCGTGGGGGAGGGGTGAACCACCAGCAGGGCCAAGTAGGCCTTGCAGCCTAGGTGGCGCTATTTCTCTACTTTTTAGGTCAAGTTCCTGCAGGAACTTCCTCGAGGTCCCTACTCCTGCTCCTGGTTTGCTGGCTTGCTGCTGTAAACCACCTTATATTATTTTTTTTTCTAAAAATACTCCAAAGCAATTGAAAGAGTCCCTTCTCCCACCAGCCAGCCCTGGCCCCAGCCCCAGCCCCGGGGAGCGGGTGGGTAGGCGGGGAGGTGGGCCACTGCTTTATTAAACACAGGGAAAACTAATATTTACGGAATAAAATTTATGGAGCAGCCACGAGAATTCGACCCTTTTATGTGCATGTGGAGTGGGGCTGGGCCAGCCTGGGGGCCTCAGGGAGGGGCCCAAGCCAGGGGGCAAGGCTGGAATACAGCCTGGCTAGGCCAATTTGTCAAGGCAGGGATTTCCCTGGAGTTGCCCTGGGATGAATGATTTTCAAACACCACCCTTTGCTTTGGGGGGCAAGAGCTTCAGAGCAAGAATGACTGAGGCAGGGCCTTGGGGAGCAATGTTTCTCTAAGGGTGTGTTTGGGCAATACCCCCATGGGGGCAGCAATCTCTGGGGATAAAGGGGGCAGTGGGCAGGGAGGTCGTGAGGCATACTCTTACTTAACCTTTTTAAAAAGTTACACATTCTTTTGAGAACATGAAAAGAAAAATTCTGCTGTTAAGATTTTACTTATAATTTTAGGGGATTCTAAAACCCCTGATCCCTCTCTGATTAAAAATGCCTGCTCTTGAGACTGTGCTCTTAGGGCAGAAGGATTATCTAGGGTAAAGAACCCTTACTTTCCCCCAGCTTGCTGCGGAAGTCTTTCCATTTTTCATGTGGTCTCATACCTTGAAATCTGGCCATCTAAATTATGCCAAGAGAAACTAAACAACAAAGTAAGTCATCTGATAGATTGTTTTTACATAGTTCCCAATTCACTTCAATGACAGTCACCACCAGGGCACAGACTGGGTCTGAGGGTAAAGTAAGTTATCAACAGCAACTGGGAATGAGCCCTGGTGGAGCTCTCTCAGGCTCTGCCAGCAGGTAAAAAGGCCTGGTGGTAAGTCCTGGAGTCCGCCAAGGCTCCTCCCTTGAAGAGCTAATAGGAAGTAGAAAGAACATCCTCTTTGAAAAGAGGCAGCCTCACGGGAGAAAGAAGGACGTTACATCCTTCCTGGAAAATGTTTTCGGTAATGTATGTAATAATGCAGTTTAGAACTCAGCTGTCTGGGTTCAAACTCTGGCTGTTACTTATTAGCTGTGTGACCTCTGATAAGTCACTTAGTCCCTTCAAGACTCCATTTCCTAGTGGGTTAACAGTATCTTCTTCATATGATGCTTTGAGGATTCAATGCCAGGCACTTATTAGAGTACCTGGTATACATTAACTGGTAGCTGTTTTTTATTGTTATTATAATCATTATTATTTTATGATTACTTGGATCATCCTCTTTCCCCCCAAGACTTGACATGGGGACAGACACACCAGTCCCAGCCAGAGAGGACATGTGGACGAGGAGGCCTTTGACCATCCTAAGTAACTGAACCAGAAAAGGCCTCTACCTAACAGCTCCCAGTGAATATCTGAGTTCTACTTTCCTTCCTGTCTCTCCAAGGTAAAGTTTCAGATGGTCTTACCTATAGAGGAAAACCTAGCAGAGAAGGCCAAGGAACTCTGCGAATCCTCTTCTGCTAAATCTTCTTTTTTTTTTTTTGGCCATGCCATGCAGCTTGTGGAATCTTAGTTCCCCGACTGTGGCCACAGCAGTGAAAGCACCGAGTCCTATCCACTGGACAGGCAGGGAAGTCTCAAATCCTGCTAGATTTGTTCAAAGAGTTCACTTTCTAATTAAGATTCTGCCTATCTCATACAGTCTTTACATATTTTCCTGCTAAGCACTATTCATTCTATACATCAATTCTTTTGGTTCCAGAGAACTCCTCTGGACATATTTCCTGTTCCCTGTCATCCTATCTTTTCTAATTCTTCTAGTTACTATGTTATTTGAAGTGAAGTGAAGGATGGGAAAATAAAATTCCTTTTTCTCCCACTCCGGGAAACTAACTTGGCCCTAGGGCTCAGAGCTCTTTGTAATTTCAATCCCATATTCAATCCCATATTAACCTGTTGCCTATGCCTTGGAAATAGACCAAAATAAACCCATATCAAGTTGGATGAAAGAGCACAGAAACCATATGTTCTGCTATCTTGTGCCCACCATGGAGAGAGGTCTCAAGATCAAAGCTCCCGATTGGAGGCTTAGCACAGGCCACAGAAGAGAAGTATAAGAAGAACCTGAAGGATTAGACCGAGGGCCTAGACTTCATCCAGAGACAACAATGGGGTGGGACCCAGTAAAGTGAAGTGAGTTGGTTATGTGTTCCACAGATAAGCAATCTCAAAAGCAGGGGAGTGTGAGTGCTTTTTATTCCATGCTAAAGAGAGGAGAGGGTCTCTGAGGAACACCTGGGACTGGCTAGGGACTCTTAAGAAAGGTAGACAAGGCTTCCTAAGCATGCTGTGCCTTTCTGCAGACCTGCCCCATACACCTAAAGTCCATGGTAGATCCTGGGTCTAGAGAACCTTCACCAAAAGAAAGGAGGGTATGGGATTCCCAGAGATTGGCTTCCACTCGGACAGGGAAGGCCAGTGCCCGATGGATTGGAGCCAGGATTCCCTCAGTTAATAGTATCCATGCCTGTCAACATGAACTTCAGTTATCTTGCCCTTACAGTGGAGTCCCTGACTGTGTAACTCTGTGTCACAGATGCTGCTGTCACAGGACCTCCTTTCAAGGTGACACTAGGAAACTACTCTCTGAGTCCATCCTCAGCAGCTGAGACAGTGACAGGTTAACTGAAGAGCCCCCTTAGCTTCTTCCTCTTGACCTTCAACAGCTGAGGTCTCTGCATAGGGCCTGAAGTAACCTAGAAAAAAAGGAACCCAAGTTAATAGAGGTTTTAAACAGTTCCACTTAAGTTAGGAAAAGAAATTCCTTCCTCCCATGGCTCTGGTTAAGACGGGTGGCTGACGCAGGAGTTCTGAAGTCCGTGTCAGGCAGTGAATGTGATATAAGACTCTATGCAGGAGATACGCACATCACTTCTCCCCTAGGGAAAAACCTCATAGACCATCACTGCAAGTGCGATAAGGCAAAAAAGGAGTCAAGGTCCATCATTCAGAAGAACCGCAGAGAGGAGACAGCAAGGGAAGATGTAAAAGACCATGACTCTGCATCCAGAAATCCACAATTTAGATGCCTGGTCACAAATATCCCCCAGTGCTGTTAAGGCAGTGTCAACTAGGTGACAGTTCCAGGGACCACTGGCTTGGGAGCTATAGGTGCAGACTCTCCCAAATCTTGAAATGCAGTCTAGGAAGCTGCTCACGACTTACTGTGGGCTCTTTTTCAGGCACTGGGAGGGATGGTGCTGAGGAGGCCGGCTCTTCTGGCTGATTCAGAAGTTGGCTATCAGTTCCTTGTGAGGAGGCACTGCTTGAGGTCTGGGGATCTTCTGATCAGAAAGATCAAGGGAAGATAGTGATAACTGCCTTCTTCTTACCAGAAAGGCATTAGCATTTACCAAGCATTCTGATAAAGCCCAGGCTTTGGTACTAATATGTAAACAGACACAAATCCACTTCCAACTAACTTCTGGAAAGCGCTGTTTCTATGATGAAGATTCTCCAGGCCACTTTAACCACGTAGGACAAGAGTTTCCCTGACCCAAAACAGCTCACTGTTCTTCTACATATTGCCTGCCATGTCTCAGGTAGGGAGATTAATTTTTTTCCTGGTTCTCTCACTAATTCTCCTAAGCATGTAGACCAGTTCTAATAAAGCTTCCTGCAGTGATGGAAATGTTCTGTATCTGAGCTGTCCAACCTGGTAGCCACTGGACACATGTAGCTATTGAGCACCTGAAATGTGCAAATGAGGGGATGAATTTTTCATTTTATTTAATTTTTATTTATTTAAATTTAAATAGTCACTATTGGCTAGAGCTACCATATTGAACAGCACAAACCTAGACCCTAACTCTAACCCCAGGAGACCAGGTACCTCTGGAGCTACTCACCAGTGCCTCGAAGCTTCTGTCCCACTTGGATCTCTTGTCTGGTGACTGCCATATACAGACTCTGTAGATTTGTGACAAAGGGTTTTCCATCACCAACACTGCATGCCTCTGGTAGTTTCTACAGGGGAGAGGAGATGCTATCATTGGTGACATGGTATTGCTAGAGAAAAGAAACTTGATATCCCACTGGCAGAACTGGCATCAACCCTAAAAGAATTTATACACAGAATTTAGATCCAATATAGGACATCCATATCCAAACCTGTTAGGACCAATATAAAGACCTCTTGGGAGGTCTTCTCCTCTGAAAGGCAACTCCAAACAAATATCTTTATTTCCTTCAATACTTATGTCTATTATGTTTCCCCATGAATACCTCATAGGTTTGTAGGTTCTTTTGTCCAAAAGGATGACCTCTTAGAGGACTGTTTTATGAAATCATCTTCCCTAAATTGTCCCTGAGTTGTACAGATTACTATTTTAATTAAATTCACTCCTAAACTTCTACACTGGAGAGAGAAAAAGGATGAAATCCAGGAAAGGGGAAAAAGAGCAAAATGGGAATGACAGACTGAGAGAGAAGAATAAATTATGGAGCTATGACATTCAGTCAAAGGAGATGGGAGAAACAAAGTTTACAAAGCTTTGGAGGCTTGCCTGCTATACTATACATTGTGCTTTACTATAATCCATGAACTCACATTGGGGGTGATATTTCCCCCAAGTGGGGAGAAAATTTGCTCTTGGGGGATGAAAAAAATCTTACTCTTTTAAAGTATAAAGCACAGATACACAAATAGTACATAAACAGAATTTTGGTTTATCTATGGTATTAAAATTTCCTGAGGGGGGATGATTAGGGAAAAATGTCTTAAAAGGTTCCTCAGGGAGGTGATAATGAAAAAAAATTGAGGAACACTGCTACAATCATATTATATTTATCTGTTTCCTTCATTATGGAATGAACTGTGGATTTATATCCACAGCAAAATGCTTTGCCTAGTTCAGGTTTCATACACTTGGCTGAACTGAGTTTAAGTAATGGCTGAAGACTTAAGAAAGTGCAATAAAAATGAGATGAAAGAGTATGGTGTCCAGTGGACCTAAACCTGGCTGTACTTCAGAATCTTGGAAAGGGCCCAGAACCACTTCGTCTGTCCCTATGCATGCAAATCGCCATGGCTCCCAGCCAAGTTAGCAGGTTCTCCAAGGGAAGCCAGGCCAGCAGCTCACATGGGAACAAGCCCAGGAATCCTGGATTGGCCCACATCTTATGTCAAGGGCACTCTCTCTGTGCTATAAGGGCATTCATTTCTGAAAACCCACTGTGGGAGAAGGATGGAAGAGAGAAAGTGGGAGAAGCAGTGAACTAGTTGCTGAACCATGGTTAAGATTATACAGCTCTTTCCCTGAGCATGGTGGTAGCTGAAAAACTTATGGATCCCCAGGAAATGTAACATAGATTTCTACTCCAACCCTACTCACATAAAGACTGTATCAGTCTTGGACTTTCACTGGAAACCGCAGATGTAACATTGATTTCTACTCCAACCCTACTCACATAAAGACTGTATCAGTCTTGGACTTTCACTGGAAATCGCAATCAGTCAGGAGCCTTGAGTGCAGACGTTGCTTCCAGCAGTAATCTCACTAGGAGTATAACAGCCCTCCTCAGCAGCATCCCCTGAGGAATGAACTGAAACAGGCCACCGACCTCTATCTCACCTCACTCTCCTTCCTAAGTTCAGCTCTCCAACCCCCAAGCCACCTCCTCCAGCAGAAGGTCCTCTACTCTACGGCCAGAGAGCCCTGACAGCAGAGAGGCAAACGGCTGTTCTCCGTCCTCACATCTCATGTCTCTGGGATCTCCCTTCATACTGCTCACGACGTGTGGCCTCTCTTAGGGTCACCCACACGTGGTTTGGTAGGCACTGCGCTGTCTGTACAAATAGGCCAGGCAGAATCTAGGCAGTCCAGGGTCATCTCCTCCTGCCCTTTCTATGGAACTAAACAGACTCATAAAATTTCCAGGGTGACCTTTAGCCAGTTCATCTATTTAATCTCAAAATGAAGTGCCAGAAATAAAAGGCCACTGGAGCTACTGCTGTCCTGGACCTAAGTCCAAATCCAGAACCTGTATCTTAGCCCTTCCTCCATCCTTCCCCTTCTCAGGGAGATCTGGTCCTGGAGCTGCTACCAAAGGTCATCCCACCCGATTGTCTATTCTCAGAAAAGTACTAAGAAGAGAATATTGGTACATTTCCTGCATATTTACTATGTGCTAGACACTGCTCTAAGTATTTAAAGGTATCAACCCATTCTGTCTTATTCACTGCTATTTCCCTGGCACCTAGAACAACCTGGCCCACAGGGGATGCTCAATAACTATGTATGAATGAAGGACTATGGTTGGCATGAGTATGACCCCATCTTGCTGAGGCAGTTACAGCTAGTAAGTGGTGGAACAAGATCAGAATCCAGACCACGTGGCTTCAGGGCCCTCGCATATAACAGCTACCCTATTTACCTCTCTGAAGCATAGAATTTTAGTCTAAAGGGCAATACAGCCTTCCCCAGGATTACAGCCCTTAATTCCTTGCATCACAGATCATCTGCAACACAGATCATCTGCGTCACAGATCATCAGCTGCACCCATCCAGCTCAGAAACAAGCGCCCTCAGGGGACAAGGAAAACGTGAGCAGATATAAAGGAGGCAACTGGCCCTACCTGGAACTCTCAGAGGGCTGAAGGGCCATACCCTTAATCCTGTCCTAGCTGTTCCCCATCATCAGTGATCCCTTGGGTATCATTCTCAGAATACGCTAGGGAAGACAGGTGGTGAGGCCTGAGCCTGGGAAGGAGAAATACTAGTTCCCTGTGCAGGACAATGGTAGGGGTGAGCTGGGGCGGGCAGCAGAGATCAAAGGGAGAAGCTGGAGTCAGGACTAAGAAAAGCAAATAGCAGTGCCCCCTGCTATAAGTACACCTGAGCCAGGAGCAAGGTGTACCAGCCACAAGCGGGTCATTGCCCAGAATGGGGCGGGGAAGAAGAGCCAGGTCAGTCTACTGTATAATATGTTCATCTGATTAACCCAGAATCAATTCTACTCAGCAGAAAGGTTACTGAGATTCTACCACGTGCCAGGTGCTACAGGACTGGGGGAGGGGAAGTGGATGCACCAGTCCTTCCCTCCTCAGAACAGGACAGAGTTAGTATAAAGATAAATAAGTCAGGGCTTCCCTGGTGGTGCAGTGGTTAAGAATCTGCCTGCCAATGCAGGGGACACTGGTTTGAGCCCTGGTCTGGGAAGATCCCACATGCCTCAGAGCAAATAAGCCCATGTGCCACAACTAACTGGGCCCGTGCTCTAGAGCCCGCAAGCCACAAATACTGAAGCCCGCGCACCTAGAGCCCGTGCTCTGCAACAAGAGAAGCCACCACAATGAAAAGCCCGTGCGCTGCAATGATGAGTAGCCCCAGCTCGCCACAACAAGAGAAAGCCCGCACACAGCAATGAAGACTCAATGCAGCCAAAAATAAATAAATTAAAAAAAAAAAAAAAGATAAATAAGTCAGGGGCCCTGCCTCAAAGAGTTTACAGTCATATGTGGGACAGAGGCAGATGCAGGCATCCCCCACTTTTTGAAAATTTGCTTGATGTCACTTTGCTTTTAGGAAAAGCCTACATTAGTACCTGTTTTTGCTAACTGGAAGAAATCCAAAAAAGATTTTCGCTTTTATGAAAGAAGGTAATTTCTCCTTCACTTTACCCCATTTCAGCTTATGAAATGGTTCATAGGAGTGCTCTACTTTCAGATAGAAGGAGGAACCTGTATGTGTGTATGTGTGTTTTTCAGGCATTATGCTATTACAGAGTTATAAACAAAGGGTAATAAGAACCCAGAGAACAAGGAAGGGACAAAGTCTCACTGAGAGTCCCGCAAAACACTTCAGAGGTGGTGACATTGAGTTAAGCCTTTGCAAGGTTAGACTTTGAATGTGGTGGAAGTATTTGAAGCACAAAGGTGTGAAAGGACAGGACAGGTGGACAGATCTCATGGGAAATGAGACTGGAAGGCTAAATTCATATCCACAAGATGGCAAAGGACTTTGTTTTCTGAATTAAGGATATGCCCATGGGAATCCCTTTTGTTTCACAAAGTGGCTTTCTCTGCTATACAACTACTTGCCAAGGCTTCCTTGGCATCAAACTATTACTGATAAAACATCGAGGAGTCAGAAATTCCTCAAGGTTTCCCTTTCTAGGCTTTCTGCTACATTTAGAACCTCTTCACTACTTACTGCTGGTACTGTGACCCTTTAAGAGCCACAAGAGCTACATCACTCTCCTGTCTCCAGTAGCTCTGTTACTCTCACCTCCAGTCCACGAGGACTTTGGCCCCTGCTATACGGCCACATCAGAAGCGTTAGGAAAACCAAAGTTACAGAAATCATAAAGGGCATTTTATTTCCCCTTCTTGTCCCTATGGCAGCCCATCTTGGTTGCTAGGCCCCAAACTCCCCTCCTTTAACCATAATTCCCATCTTCACTGAGTCTAAAACTCACTCCCAGTGGTCTGAAAATTCTAAGACCCCCTCCAACCCCATGATCCCAACAGGATCTGTTGGAGCAATCCCAACTGCCACTTTCAACTAGAAATGAAAGGTCTGATCCTACCTCCACTCCCCACCCCCATCTCATCCCTCCTTTCCTCTGAGGCTGCTTCAGAAAAGAAACCTTTAGAATCCTGGGTAAGGAAAGGCTGGACCCGGATATACTGCTCACCCTACTCAGTATGGACCCACTGGTCAAGTATACAGGTTTAAAAGACAGAAGAGAAGGGAGAAATGAGCAAACTGGAGCCCCCAACACTAGCCCTGAGTAGGTCTTTGGTTCTGGCACCAGCCCCAGAAGCTGGCACAGCCCCAAGGCCCTGACACTGACCATCACAATATCATAACCACCAGGGCAGGGCCCCCAACAAGTGACTTCCCAAGGGTAAGAATTCTCTCCTCCCTCTTGCAATGTGGTAAACTGCTGTACTGGATACAAACTTCCCTCCCTAGAGGGCCCAAGTCAGGTTAGGAAATCATGGTAATCTTCATCATTAGCTCCTCTTTGCGGTAAAAGCATACTGAGAAACCCTTCTAACGTCTCAGATTACCAAAGGTTTACCAAAATAAATAGGGAGGAACAAGAAAACTGGTTTGGGAAGAGGACTCCAAGGAGAAAGACTCTTCGGAATAGAATTCCACCCCCCACACACCATCCATTCATTCGACAAATATTTACTGATTACCTACAGTGTTCGAGATGATGTGGGTGCTGGGGATACAGTATATTGAACAAAAGAGATAAAAATTCCCTGCCCTCGGGCTTCCCTGGTGGTGCAATGGTTGACAGTCCACCTGCCGATGCAGGGAACACAGGTTCATGCCCCGGTCTGTGAAGATCCCACATGCCGCCGAGCGGCTAGGCCCGTGAGCCATGGCCGCTGAGCCTGCACGTCTGGAGCCTGTGCTCCGCAACGGGAGAGGTCACAATGGTGAGAGGCCCTCGTACAGCAAAAAAAAAAAATTCCCTGCCCTCCTGAGGTTTACATTCTAGAGAGGGGAGATCAACAACAAACATAGCTAATTAAACCATATTCTCTATCAGATGGTGTTAGCACCACAGAGAAAAATAAATCAGCACAGGCTGATCACGGGATGGGGCAGGAATGTGTTGCAATTTTAAATAGAGGTCAAAGAAGGCCTCACTGAGAGATGACACTTTAAAAAGGCCTAAAGGAAAGTAACAGGATGATCCACTGGCTATCTAGATCAAGTGACCAGATTCCCAGTTTGCCTGGGTCAGTCCCAGTTTGTGCTTGTTGTCGTTTATTAGTAGAGCTCCTTTTCTCTCTTATAAGTGTCCCAATTTGGATGATAAATTAGATGGTCACCCTATATCAGAGGAAGAGCATAGCAGGTCTGTGGATATGTGTCTGTGTGTTTATTTGAAGTCGTGAGATAATGTAGCATATGATCTTTTATCCTGTAAGATGGGAAACCACTGGAGTTTATAAAGAGAAGAGTGAAATGATCTGATACACATTTTAAAAAGATCACTTTGAATGTAGAAAGACAAGTGGGTAGATCTGTTAGGCTGCTACAATAACCAAGTGGGAGAGGATAGTAGCTTGGGCCTGGGTGGCAACAGTGGAGGTGGTGAGAAGTGATCAGATTCTGGATACATTTGAAGGTATGGCCGATAGGATTCATTGATGGATTGGATATCAATCCATCAATGGATGGAATCCATTGAGAGGAATCAAGGATAGCTCTACTCCAGGGCATAAGGCAGATGTTACAGAGGGATGATCCAGAAACCTAAAATAAAATCAGAGATAACTTGAAATGGCTCATGGGTCGAAAACACAGACTCAACCTGGGTAGGAAAACAGGGAGACTCAGTGGGAAAGGTGAACCCAATGCCCAAGAGAAGTATCAAAACGTTTAAAAAGAGGAAGCCATAAGTGGCTTCTCACTCAAAGAGGACAAAACAAAACCGTCTAGGAATTAGGGGGAAAAATGTCTCAGAAAAAAAAGATAAGCAGAAAAAAGCTTTAAGTTCTGGGTTTAGAGTTACAAAGACTCGGATTTGTACCTAAGGTCTTCTATTTGCTAGCTGTGACACTTTGGGCAATTTACTGTATTTAATCAACGTCCTATTTTAAGAGAAAAAAAGAGATGGAGGGTTGGGTAGATATGGGGGGTGGGGAGGGAGGACTGAGACAAACAATATCTACATCATAGAGTTCATGAGAGGATTAAACAAGCCAGTAGAATAAGTACCCAAGAAATCTCTGTCCCCTCCCTTTGCAAGACAAAGGAGGCTCAAGAAATGCCCTAATGAGCTCTAGTACTTAGAGAAACCAGGGTCTCACCCAAATGTTAACCTTTCCCCACTGTGTCCCAAAGCATATGATCTAAAAATTCAGTGACTACTCAAAGCCCAGGTCAGGGAGATACAGTCACAGAAACCCAGCTAGTTACCTGTGGGTAGTTCACTGTCCACCATGGCCACACGAGCCCAATCCTCAGTCTCCAGTAAGGACCAAGGTCCTGGCTTGAAACTCTGGCTTTGCCAGTTAGCAGCTATGTTACTAACTTCTTTTAGCCTCTGTCCCCTCACCAGAACAATGAGGAGACCAACACCTACTTTTATGAGACTGATAGAAGGATTATATGAGGTAATACATGTAAAGGTTGCCTGCTTCTTATAAATTATGTCTCCTGACCTCCCCTCAAATGCTCTTATTGCCTCTCAAATATCTCCTTTACTCTCCCAATGTGCAGGACCTACCCAAGACACCAAGGTTTCACCTTCATTCTCCTCACCCTCCTTTTTTGGGAGGTGGTGGGTATAATAGTGGAGAGTAAAACTTCCTATTCCAGAAGCACACAAAACCCAAACAGCTTACTCCCTGAAAAACTTAACTGAAGTCCAACAATGATTCCACCAGGACCCCTTTCTCACTGCCATTTCCTGCTCCCCAGTGAGGTCTGGGCAAGGGGCTCTGCTACGGTGTTTCCATTGTAAAGTAATATACACTCAGTAAAGGCTATTTGGAAAGCAGAAAAACGTGATCTGCAGATATGTCATTCAAACAGTCAGTCATGTTTTTGATGGGATTAATCTCACAGCTTCTTCAGAGCTTGAGAGGGAAAAAAAAAACATTAATAGGACAGAGAAAAGAGATGTGGTGGTGATGTCCAGGTTTTCAAAAGACGACCAGCTCACTCTCCCTTCGCCTCCCTTGAAATTTTTCCACAGCAGCTCACTTGGATGAGGTGTTTCAGGCAAGATCTAAGCCCAAGGGGTCCCTCTGTGTTGTCCCTCACAGAATACGCCTCTGAATTCCCTCAGTTCACTGATCACAAACCCTGGTGATTTGGGAGAGACCCGGCGCTCTAAGGATACGAGGCGCGCTGCCCTTGAGATCGTATGTGAAGCCGACGAGACAGCTGACCTGCTCCTGTGTTTCGTCTGGCTTGGCTTTGTTGGGTCTGCATCACACGAGGCCCACCCTGACCATTGTGCCCTGCCGCAGCTGACCTCACCATGCTCTCCCTTTGGCCTCTGGTTCCTGAGCACCCACCCACTCAGCACTGGGCGCTACTAGGGGAAAAAACACAAACAGACCTGAACTTAATCTTGTGTTTGAGACCTTGCAAATTAATTATAGTCTACCCCAGCCCTCCCCACTTTTAAAACTAGGTGGGAGAATGGATGCATGCATATACTCACCTAGCCAAGCATGCATACATGCAATCCAGTTAAATCATTACAGCACCTTCTTCGTGGTCTGCCCTTCAAAATGGGATAATTTTGCTGCTTCACTCTCCCTCACAGTGCTGGAAATGCAGCCGAGATAAAATAGGTGCAGAGTTCAAAACAGTTTGAGATAAAGTCCAGATTTCTCTGGTTCTGCTTGAGGCCTAGGTAGCTCCCTGAAGTGCACAGTCAGAAGAGAAGGGAGATGGGAAGAAAGACTATAAAGGGAGGTCCAAACAGAAGGCTTGAATAATATTAGCAAGATGAACATTTTGGAACGCTTTCAGTGTACTAGGTACTAGGCTAAGCATTGTAATCCATTATCTCAATTAATATCCACAGTAAGCCTCCCAGGTAGGCACTGAAATCATTCTCAGTTTATACAGGGGAAACAAAGGCTCAGAGATGAAACTTGACTAAGGCCACAGCTAGAAAGTTGCAGAATGGGGCAGCAGAAGGCCCAGGAAGCTGAACTCCAGAACATACACGTGAACCACTTCACTGTATCTCCTTGTAAAATCACCCACTGAGACAGCCATTTATCCCTCCTATCCCCCAACTCCCACTCCCCAGAAGGAGGATGGTCCCTGGTCTGAGACCTAGTGGTACTAGAATGTAGCTCTCTCGCTTTCCTTCTGAAACCTCCAAAGAGTCCAAGAGACTGATAGAGGGAAAAGACAAAATGCCCTCCAGAGAAGGAGAGCCTTACTTAAGTCCTTGACTGTCCTCCAACGGGACTAGAAAATCAGAAAAATGAATCTCTGGTATGGGGAGGCTCTAGACTCTAAATCTCCTTTTAAAATAAGTACAGCCCCTCAAAGTCATAGCAGGAAGGCCCCTCAGCTCTGCCCCAAAAGAAAAATAATGGTAAAGGGAGTGGAAGTGAAGGTGGGGGCAGGGGCCGCCGCTCTCATAAGAGCCCTTTGTGGTGGCTGCCTCTGAAAGGAGGTTTTGCTAGACAAGGTGGAACTTCTCAAGGTGACAAGCAAATGGTACAGCCTGAGCGGTGACCCTCTGCTCGCTTGCAAGCACCCCCTCCTCTCCGGAGGGCCAGAGCCTACACTGTCCCCGAAGCCCCACCCAGCGCCAGCACAAACCACGGCTTTCTAACTAACAAGGAGCAAAGGGGCTAGGGGGACGCAAGTGGTTTCCTGGGGGGAAGGAATCCTCAGAGCCCCTCAGAAAGTGCAGTAGCAACTCTCATTCCTTCTTTTTCTACTCCCACTCCTTCTCCAGGAAGAACAAGCAGCTCCTGTCAGCTCTGGCTCAGGGTGGGGGTGCCAACCAGCCCATCGGGGACAACCAGTCTGAAGGATAGTTTAGCCCCTCTCTCAAAGTCAGCCACCTCACCATCCTTTCTCCAGGTGGAAATGAAACAAGGAGGTAAAAACCAAAAAGAAAAGAGCCTCAGGTTTAAGGACAAAAAGAAAATCACAACAATACAGCAGGCATCTGACTCTGAAAGCTTGTGATCCCTGCCCTGTGCCATGAGCACTACACAGGAGCAGATACTTCACTTTTTCCCTGTATCAGTGGAGAAGAGAGGACAGTCAACTGGGTCTGTAGGGCACAGAGGTGATTTAGAGGACCCGGCAGTATTATCTGTAGGACCTCTACCACCAAAGGGATTCTCTTTCACTCCCCATTACACGCTTGACAGCTGGGAACACAGCCCACGGCGGCTGTGATCTCATGGGCTCCTTGCCCCCGCCCTTCCTGTCCTCTCCACCCCACGTAACACACACACACACACATACACACACACACACACACACACACACACGCACATACGCTCATGATAAGGGCCTGATCTTCATGACCTTAGGTAGGCAAAGATTTCTTAACAGGACATTCATAAAGGAAAAGATTGATAAATTGGACTACATCAAAGTTAGGAACTTCTGTTCATCAAAAGATACAAATAAGGGCTTCCCTGGTGGCGCAGTGGTTGAGAGTCCGCCTGCCAACACAGGGGACACGGGTTAATGCCCCGGTCCAGGAAGATCCCACATGCCGCGGAGCGGCTGGGCCCGTGAGCCATGGCCGCTGAGCCTGCACGTCTGGAGCCTGTGCTCCGCAACAGGAGAGGCCACAGCAGTGAGAGGCCCGCGTACAGCTAAAAAAAAAAAAGATACAAATAAGAGAGCAAAAAAGCAAGCTATAAAGTGGGAGAAAATATTTGCAATACATATAACCAACAAAGGACTCATTTTCAGAATATTTGAAGAACTCTGAAAAATCAATAAGAAAAAGACAAATAACCCAACAGAAAATTGACGAAAGGCTCGGTCATAGCTAAGTGATCAATAATTACATGAAAATGTACAGAACCTCATTAGTCACTGGGGGAGTTAAAAAGCCACAGTAGGATACCACTACATATTCACCATAATGGCTAAAAAGAAAAGGCAGATAACACAAGTGTTGACAAGGATGTGATACAACCAGAACTCTCATATACTGCTTGTATGAGTATAAATTGATACAGTCGTTTTGGAAAACCATTTGGCAGTATCTACAAAATCTAAACATATGCATAACTATGAAGCAAATGGGTAAATAAATTGTGGAATAGTCTTACAATAACATATTATACAGAAATGAAAATTAACAAAGTACAACTAACATGGATGAATTTCATTAAAATTTTGTTGAGTGAAAGAAGTCAGACACAAAAGAGTACACACCATATAATTCTACATATATGAAATTCAAAACAGGCAAAATTAATCTATCATATTAAAAGTCAGGACGGTGACCCTTTGGAGGCAGTAGGTACTGAGTACTGGAAATTTTCTAGTTCTTGATCTGGGTTCTGATTACACAGCTATGTTCATTTTGTAATTCTTCAGGCTGTATGCTTATGATATGGGCACTTTTCTGTATGCATCTTATACTTTGACTTTAAAAGTTTATTAATAGAAGAAAAACAATTTGGCAGTTCCTCCGAAAGTTAAACATAGAGTTATTATATGATCCATATACTTATTATATTGTGCTCCTAGGTATATACCCAAGAGAATTGAAAACGTATGTTCATACAGAAACTTACACACAAATGTTCACAGCAGTTTTATTCATAATAACCCCAAAGTGGAAAATGACCCAACTGTCTATCAACTGACGAATGAATAAACAAAATGTGGTATATCCGTATAAGGGCCTATTATCCTGCCATAAAAAGGAATAAAGTACTGATACTTGCTTCAATGGATGGACCTTGAAAACAATGCTAAGTGAAAGAAGCCAGACACAAAAGACCACATACTGTATGATTCCATTTACATGAAATATTCAAGAGAGGTGAATCTACACAGAGACAGAAAGTAGATTCGTGATTTCCAAGAATGGGGGTAGTGGGGAATGGAAAATGACTGCAAGTGGATATAGAGTTTCTCTTCGGGGGTGATGAAGAGGTTCTGGAATTATATAGTAGTTGTAGTTAAACAACTTTATGAATATTGTAAAACCACGGAATTATATACTTTTGCTTTATACTTTTTTGGTAAATGTTATGGTATGTGAATTATATCTCAATTTTTTCGAAAAGATTTTTTAACAAAGATAAAGTCTCTAGTCTCCCACAGTCCTCTGCCTGTCCTCCACTCTATTCCCTCTGTCAGGAAAAGACTCTCAGGCTCCCAACAGGCCTGGACAACGTTCAAAGGACTTTAACACAGTCAGTGGAGCAGATTCCTGCCTAGTGGCTGAGTAACTGGCGTTATCACAGAATGGGGACAGAGCACGGGATCTAGAGTCACATGGGCCTAGCTTTGAAAATAAGCCCACCACTTACATATTCTTTTTATGATCTTGGCTAAGTGTCTATTAATCTCTTTGAGCCTCAATTTTCTCTCTATGAAATGAGTAGAATAATTCCTATCACTGAGGGTTGTCGTGAGGATTGTTAAATGAGATCATGGACGTAACATATTAATTCTGCTCTCTTGGAGTTCCAAGGAACCTCAGCTACCTGAAGGCAGCCAGAAGCACTTTAATTTGGCAAAAGAGTGTGGGCTCTGGAGTTGAATTGCTTACACTCAGATCCCAAGTCCATTACTTTATCCTTCTAAGCCTTAGTTTCTCCAGTTATACAATGGGAATAAGAATACTACGTGCATTTTCGAGTAATTCTGAGGATTAAATGAGATAACGCATGTAAAGTCCTCACTACACTGTCTGGCACATAGAAGGCACTCAATAAATATTAACTGTTATTATTAATTCAGCCATTAATCAAAACTGTTGACTATGTCAGATAGTGTGCTGTGTCCTAAGGATAAGATGGAGTTCACTGCCTTCAAGGAGCTCATAGTCTGGTTGGGGAGTCAGACACATAAACAGATAATTGTTCTTATGGCTGGGCACACACTGGAGCCTTTGACTGTCAGTCAGCAACACTAGGTCTAAGGCATTATAAAACCAAGCTGGATACGTACGGGATGGTGTGGGGTGGGGGCAGCGGTGAACAGACTAACCACGAATTAACAGTAGACCCCTTCTTTTTTCTACAAATAGCCTACAAGAACCTAGATAAATAGGCAGGCAGACTTCGACTTCCTCTTCAGCATTGCTACTAACTGGCCAGGGGCTTAAGGGCATCTCCTTTATGTCTGTCTCCCCCTACTCTTCAAGTGGCTGGTTCCTTCTCATCTTTCAGATCTCAGATCTCAGATCTCAGTTCAAACGGAACTTCTCCTGGTCCCCTCACCATGTCATCTAAAGTATTTGTTCTTATAGCACTCTATTCTTTTTCCTCAAAACAGTCATAAGAATTTTCAATTATTTATGTTTACTTGTTTCCTTTCTCTCCCAGTAGACTGTGAGCTCCTAGAGTTCAGGTTCATTCAGCAAATATTTATTGAGTATCTGCTACATGCTAGGCTCTGAAGTATGTGCTGGGAATTCAGTTTGGGGGTACAGACATGGAGCTTATACTCTATATTTGTTGCAGAGATTTGGGATGGAAGTATATCCCAGTCCTGGCTGAGCACCTCTTCTGATTAGCCCAGTTAGAGACAAGCCCTTGGCTGCCAATCTCTCAGAGTCCAAAACGCAAGGGGCTGGAACTCTTGGGACATCTTAGTTCTTCCTTTTGCAGTCCCAGATTCCCATGCTCACAGTCCAGCAGAGCTTAAGCGAGGGCAAACAGCACAACCTCAGAGACATTTCAGCAAGTTCTTTCCTTACAAAGCTATTCACATCAGCATTCTAAAAGCAAGAACAGTCAGTATCGGGCAAGGGACGTACTGTCTGGGATGGGGGTGGGATGGGAGGTGGGGATAGGGAGGCAAAAGGCTCCTTTTAAGTCCTGCAGAGGAGGAATAACTCGAGTCCTCAGCACTTTTCAAATTCAGTGCCCTGAGATTGCTGCTTCCCATAGTCTGAGCTTCTCTAGCATTGATCCTGACCATTCCAAGGCTGCTTCCTGCTAAAACCAGCCTGAGGTCTAGGGATGCTCCATTAGACTTTAGTAAATATATTCAGCAGCAAACTCTCTGGGGATAGGCCAAGAGAACATTCTTTTCCAGGATTGGGAGATAATAAAATTGAAAGGAATATTTAAAAAGCTGCCTCGAATTCTTTGTTAAATGAACAAGAGTGTACATACACACACACAAAATCAATCCTTTATTGATTGATTGATCAATCTATCAATCAGTGTGACTCTGAGCCCCTGGCCCCAGCTAATTAGACCAAGGGTGGACACCTGACCCAAGAGAAGTCAATCTCTAGATCAACCAGATTCTCTTCATTGGGTGTGTGACCCGAAAGCCACAGCATGGATGCTTAGCTTTTTGTGTGTGCTATGGACTCCTTTGCAGTCTGGTGAAGCCTGGGGACCCTTTTTAAATGCATAAAATAAAATATATAAGATTACAAAGGAAATAAATTAATTAAAATGCCATATTCAAGTATTTTTAAAATGTGGGGACTTCCCTGGTGGCACAGTGGTTAAGACTCCATGCTCCCAATGCAGGGGGCCCAGGTTCAATCCCTGCTCAGGGAACTAGATCCCATATGCATGCTGCAACTAAGAGTTCGCATGCCACAACTAAGGAGGCCACGATCCACCACTAAGAGGAGCCCGCCTGCCGTAACTAAGACCCGGCGCGACCAAATAAATAAATAGTTTTTAAAAATAAATAAATAAAATAAAATGTGTAACAGAATAATATATGTACTTCTTTATTAACACATTAAATTATAAGATCTAGTAGTAGGTCAAATAACCACCAGAATTTCAAGTAGTGATGAGTGTAAATTATATTTCATGATATCTGTAGCAACCATAAAATGATATGAAAATATCTGTGATTTCTATTGGTGACAAAGTAACAGATACTGCTAATGACATGGTGAATTTTGCTTACATTTGTTTATTTTTTTAATTGAAATATAGTTGATTTATAATATTGTGTTAGTTTCAGGTTACAGCAAAGTGATTCATTTATATACATATTTTTTCAGATTATTTTCCATTATAGGTTAAGATATTGAATATAGTTCCCTGGGCTATACAGTAAATCCTTGTTGTTTATCTGTGTTTTGTTTTTTGGTGTTTTTTTCTTTTAATTAAAAAAAATTTTTTAACAGATTTATTGGAGTATAATTGCTCCACAATGGTGTGTTACCTTCTGCTTTACAACAAAGTGAATCAGCTATACATACACACACACACTCATATCTCTTCCCTCTTGCATCTCTCTCCCTCCCACCCTCCACATCCCACCCACCCAGGTGGTCACAAAGCACCGAGCTGACCTCCCTGTGCTATGCGGCTGCTTCCCACTAGCTATCTGTTTTACATTTGGTAGTGTATATATGTCCATGCCACTCTCTCACTTTGTCCCAGCTTACCCTTCCCCCTCCCCGTGTCCTCAAGTCCATTCTCTAGTAGATCTGTGTCTTTATTCCCGTCCTGCCCCTAGTTTCTGTTTATTTGTTTTATGTATAGTAATTTGTATCTGTTAATCCCATACTCCTAATTTACCCCTCCCACCCTCTTTCTCCTTTGATAGCTGTAAGTTTGTTTTCTATGTCTGTGAGTCTATTTCTGCTCTGTATATAGATTCATTTATATTATTTTTTAGATTCTACATATAAGTGATATCATACACTATTTGTCTTTGTCTGACTTACTTCACCAGTATGATATTCTCTAGGTCCATCCATGTTGCTACAAATGGCAATATTTCATTTTCTACAGCTGAGTAATATTCCATTGTGTGTGTGTATATATATATATATATATATATATATATATATATATATATCTCACATCTTCTTAAACCAATCATCTGTTGATGGGCACCTGGGTTATTTCCATGTCTTGGCTATTGTAAATAGTGCTGCTATGAACACTGGGGTGCTTAAATCTTTTTGAATTACAATTTTCATCTTTTTGGGATACATGTCCAGGAGTGGGATTGCTGGATCATATAGTAGCTCTATTTGTAATTTTTAGGGAACCTCCATACTGTTCTCCATAGTGGCTGTATCAATTTACATTCCCACCAACAATGTAGTAGGGTTCCCTTTACTTAACACCCTCTCCAGCATTTATTGTTTGTAGACTTTTGGATGACAGCCATTCTGACCTTGTTTACATTTATAATAGAGGAAATGCTAAATTTGTTACAGGTTAATGAAAATAAAGATGCAATCCCCCCCCGCATCCAATTCATGAAACCCTGAATTCTAAGCATGAATTCTCAAGGTATCCATGGATCCCAGGGTGAAAAACTCCTGCTATAAAGACTTGCATTAGATAATAGTGCTTGCTTACTTAGAAAGGCCATGCAGACCCAGTCAGAGTTAGCAGTAAGGCAAGCCAAAGCCACATGTCAGTCAATAGCTTACAGGAGCAGAAACAAATCTGTCAGTGGGTCTTGAGATGAGCGATCTTGAGATCCCAGAGAAAGACGCTAACTTTCCAGTTCCTGTGAGACATGGTTAGGTATCCTGAAATTAGACACGGACAGATCTCCTTGTGCCTTTTCAATTTACCTAAGCTAATTGAAGGGATTTTCTTCCTTACAATTAATTACTGAAATAATTCTTTAAACAAATGAGTGAACTGAAACATGTTTATAATATACTATGTTTATTTGTATACATTAACATCCTACCGGATTATGAATTCCTTAAGAGTTCAGAGTATGTGTAATCTTAACTCTGTAAAGCCCGTAGCTGCTGATGTCCATGAGCTCGCTGTAGCAGATACTAACAATATCAAATGCCTCTAAGGAGGAGGGAAAGCTGCCTTTCTTCTGCCTATGTGGCTAAACCTGGCAGGCAAACATAGGCAATTTAGATAGTGAGCTCATAGGAGCCTGACGAAATGGATTAGGATGAAAAATCAAGAAAGAGGTCCTGGTACCATCTGAATCATTGTAGAGCTCTAGGTTTAGGGAGGGCAAGAGCAAGTAAAAATATTTTAAAAGACAGTGAAAACAAATCAAATCAAACATCCAAATGAAAATGTAAAAAATATTTAACGCAACACTGCAGTGACTACCAAAGTCCAAGCATGGCAAACCTGTTGAGGGTCATGCTCTTCAGACTTGTACCAGTGCCTGGCCCCCCTGAACTCTGAGTTTAAAGAAGGGCACAGATTCCAAGAAATCTGAGGTTCTAAGAAAAAAAAAAATTCTAGATACAAAGTCACTTTCCAGAAAATCAAGAACCTGGCAGGCTTCGAGGTTAGGAAGCTGAAGTGCTAGCACGTGAATCGCTAGGCCTGAGTCACCTGCACAGTTCAGCTCAAAATATTCATTCACAACAGGGCACCTGCCTGACACATAGCTGGGGTGGTGACGGAGGGGTGTGACCCAAAGTTGTCCACTCTAAACTCCAGTGCATAGGGAAAACTAGGCAGGCCTAATGAGGCATTAAAGAGATGCCAGAAAAAGATGGAATACTAGGAAAAAAGTGGAGGTTAAAAGATACGCTTCAGGGCTTCCCTGGTGGCGCAGTGGTTGAGAGTCCGCCTGCCGATGCAGGGGACACGGGTTCGTGCCCCAGTCCGGGAAGATCCCATATGCCGCGGAGCGGCTGGGCCCGTGCGCCACGGCCGCTGAGGCTGTGCTCCGCAATGGGAGAGGCCACAGCGGTGAGGGGCCCGTGTACCGCAAGAAAAAAAAAAAAAAAGATACGCTTCAACCAGACCACGACTCAGAACAGGAGTGTGGTTGTACTATGGGGGAGTTGAGGGTGGTGGGAGAAGGGGGCTGGAGAAACAGAGAAGTGTGACTCTGCAGAGGGGTCAAGGCAGGCTTGATTAGGAGGGTATTTTCCTAAATGGATGTAATCAGGCTTGACGCTAAAAGCTGCTTTCTGAGCCTTTCTAGTCCCTCAGCCCAGGATTTCTGCGTCCTTTGTCCACTCTCCCCGCTGTAGTCCAGGGACCACAGGGACTCGAAGATGCCTGGATCATTTCTAGGTACAGTACATATCACACTCCTTTGGATCTAGGTTTCACTGAAGAGGAGAGAATGCCCTGGTTACCTAATTAAGCGTTTCCTAACTGATACACTCTCCACTTCCTCGTAGGAAGCCATAATCCTGTGGGTTTAAGATTCCCACTGAGTTTGCTAAACCCTTATCCTCAGGTTCACTTAGGAGGCAAGAACAGGCAGCCCTGACACCAGGCTGACCCTAGGGAACAGAACAGCTACTCCAGGGTTCATCTCCAGGTGAGGGGACGAAGGAAGGACCAAATCTAGGCTCTGGTTACAGGGTATCTGCAACACCTGCTGATAATAAAACATTATCTGTCAAGGCTTTGGCCCTCCAACCCACCAAAACAGAGGAAGAGGGTGGGAGAGGAATTTATTCCCTGTGATGCCCACGCCAGGGGCCCCCCACCCCCACACCACCCCAAAGGCCACTAGCCAGAGTAGAAAGGCACCTAAGGGAGAGTCTAAAGAAAAGACTGACCAAGAGATGTGAAAGGCTGTACTGGTCCCTTCCTAGAAAGGGAAGGTGGGCAGTGGATATGAGAGAAAAGCTAAGGAAACACTTGGCCAAATCAGCTTTCTTCCTTTCCCACTTCCACTGAATCTAGTTACAGAGGTGGCTTTTGTAAGATCTGTGGGAGAATAAAGCAGAGAATGGAAAGGAAATATTCAACTTGAATATGTTGCGTTTGAGATGTCTATTAGACTTTCAAGTGGAAATGCTGAACAAGCAGCTGGAAACACAAGTGTGGGGTTTGGGAAGATCTGGGCTAGAGATACAGGCGTAAAGATGGTATTTGAAGCCATGAGATTGAATGCAATCAGTCAGAGTGAAGGTGGGTAGAGAACAGAAGAGGACCCAGGGCTGAGTCCTGGAGGGAGTGCAGAAGAGAAGGAATCAGCAAAGGAGCTTGTGAAGAAGTAACCAAGAAGTGGAAAATAAAGCCAAGAAAGTGCACAGCTCTGGAAGCCAAATGAAGATAGTGTGTCAAGAAGGGTGACCCGCTGTATCAAAGGCTGCTTGTAGATCAAAAGAGATGAGAACCAAGAACTAACTATTGGACTTGGCAGTGAGAAAGTCAGCAGTGACCTTTTCAAGAACAGCTTTGGTAGAGTGAGAGTCAAACCCCACTGAAATGGTTTTAAGAGAGAACAAGAGAGAAAATGAGCATCATGAAAATAGACAGCTCTTAAAGGAGTTTTGTAGCAAAGGGGGCAAAGAAGTAGGGTAGTGATTACTGGGCAAAGCAGGGTATCAAAAAATAATAGCACATTTGTATGCTAATATGATAAACTTATAGAAAGCAAAAAGTTAAGAGAGGGGAGAATTACCGGAGCAATTTCCTTGATAGGTAACATGGAATCTAATTGCACAAATAGAGGGACTGCTTTTAGATTGGTAGATGGCTAATTTATCTATGCAAACAAGCCAGTATATGAGGGTATATGTGCTAGCAGTAAGTAGAAGTGGTGGTGTAAGTCTGTTACCATTCACTTCTTATTGATTCTTCTTTTTCCCCCAGCAAATTAGGAAGCAAGGTTAAGGTGATAGGGACTTAAGGAAAGAGAAGAAGGTATGAAATAGTCATCTAGAATGATGGGAGAGTGAATGGATTAGGGAAATATAATATGACTGCCTGGCATTATTAAGGGTGCACTTGAAGTTCTTGGTCAAGAATTTAAATTGAAACTAGTCAGCATGCTTGTTTGTTTGTTTTTTTTTTCTGACTATATCTGGCTGCATATGCAGGTATGGGAGAGGTAGAAAAGTTGGGTTTAACTGTGTATGACACAAGAGATGGGTAACAGAATCAAGAGTGCATGCAAGGGGGCTTCCCTGGTGGCGCAGTGGTTGAGAGTCTGCCTGCCGATGCAGGAGACGTGGGATCGTGCTCCGGTCCGGGAAGATCCCACATGCGGCGGAGCGGCTGGGCCGGTGAGCCATGGCCGCTGGGCCTGTGCGTCCGGAGCCCGTGCTCCGCAACAGGAGAGGCCACAACAGTGAGAGGCCCGCGTACAGCAAAAAAAAAAAAAAAAGAGTGCATGCAAGGAAGTGATTATAATGATTGACCATAGAAGCTGGGTAAGGAAAGGAAGCAGGACATCAAAGGAGTCAAGACAATGAAAAGGAGGGTAAGGTCAATGGACTGGAGGTCTCTGTGGAATTAAAGGAATGTTGAGTCAAGGTAGAGAAGGAGAGCTGGAATGATAAGAAAAGGAAATGGTTGGAAAGTAGGATGTATAAAATTGAGATTACGGAGGGGTTGCGATAACTGGTGACGACAAAGTCCAGAGGAGACCCTAGAGCAGCTTCTAAGCAGTGGCACTACTGACCCTTTGGGTTAGACAGTTCTTTGTCATGGGGCCCATCCTGTGCACTACAGGATGCTGAGCAGCATTCCTGGATGTTACATACTACACTAGATGCCAGCAGCACCCCACCACAGATGGTGACAACCAAAAATGTCTCCAGACATTTCCAAAGGTTCTCTGAGGGCACAACCTCCCCTTGTTGAGAACCAGTGCTCTAGAGTATGTCCACAGTAATCAGTGAATGAGACAGAGCAGAAGTCAAGGTAATCAGAGAAGACTGGAGAAAGTGGTGGTGAGTCAGGAGCTAAAGTCCCCAAGAAATGAGTTGGAATGACTCAGAGTCAGTGCGTTACAACAACAGTGAAGAATAATGGATGATATAATCTTATGACACGAGATTCAAAGCCAGGTTTTTTAGGGAAGAGGAGGGAGAACAGTCAGAAAGCAGCAATTAGAAGCACGGAGGACACGCATCCCACCTTCAAACTCAGTGGTAAGAGGACTATGGGAGAAGAAATGGCTACCATGTGAGAGGGGTGTAAAAAAGAAACATCCTCAGGGGAAAGCCAGGTTTCTGAGCAGGAAGGAGAAAGAAATGCCCAGAGAAGAGACTGAAGCTAAAGAAGATTCTGCTGCTGATGTACTATTAATTCCAGAAGGTACAGTGGAAGGGTTCAGCAACTGGGGAAGGGTGGGAAAAGAGGACAGAATGGAGAAATGCAAGATGTGCTCCTCAAACTGGAAGGTGGAATCCAGTGGAAGGTCCACTAAGGGGAGTGGTGTTGCAGAGGACACAAATCTTCAGAACAGAAAAGAAGGAAGCCTCTGTTATCCTGGCAGGAAGGTGGACACAAGGTAACAATCTGCTGGGAATACAGCACATGCCACTAGGAGTCATGCTATAATTACCAACCGGAGGCTAGAACTAGTCTAGAACAAAAGGATAGATTTCTAAGCTCCAAAGAATAGCACCAGCTTTAATATTAGGAAGTCAACCAAACAGACACATATCTCTCAAGAGATGAGAACAGGGTTTTCAAGAGTCCAGGAGCTAAGGAAACTTTCAAGAACGGTGAAGCTTGTGTAAGGTTAGTGAAGATAGGCCTAAAGACCTAAGTAGAACTCTTGGGGCCCAGTAGGAAAGTGCCTTCCTCATTAGATTAGAAATTAGGGCGATCTAAGAGGGCCAGAGGAGCTCTAAAGAAGCAATGAAATATGGCCAAGAATCCAGAGGACTTGATCTCGTGCTTACACTCTGGAAGAGAGTTAGAATTTGTAAATTCCCGGAGGGACTGAGAATTATCCCACCGGCAACACACCCACCAAGCCAGACAAGACTGAGGAAAGGAACAAGGACCAGTGGGCCCCGGAAGCTAAACCAATCAACCAGTCTAAGAAGAGGCAAAGAACTCTATCAGGATAAGGAATTGGTGCTGGGTAAATTCATCCATTTATTTTTCTTCCTTTTAAAAAGATTACAGAGAAACGTACTGACTTAACACTTAAGTTTACACTTAACACAAGTTTAAACACTACAGAAGTATATAAGTAAAAGACTCCCTCTCTTCACCTCCAGTCCATTCCTCAGAGGTAATCACTGTGAACAATTTGGTGTATATCCTCCCAGACATTTTTCTATTCTTATATAAACATACACAGAGGCGATTTTCCCCCTAAAATGGGATCATATTACACATATTTTTATGCATTTTTCTTTTTTCACTTAATAGTATATCATGGCCATCTTTTCAAGGTATAGACAGGTCTACCTCATTCTTTTTAATGGCTTCTTTGTACTACATTGAACGGATAAACCATACTTTTTCTTATTTACATAACAGTAGGCATTTAAACTGTTTCCAATTATAAAGAATGCTACTTTGAACATACTCGTGTATATCTTTGCATGTTAATAATTCTACAGATTATATTCCTACCTGCTGGATTAAAGGATATATCTGATACTGCCAAAAATTGCCCTCCAAAACTAATGTATCAATTTACCTTCCCACTAGAATTGTATAAAGAATGCCCAATTCCCCACACTCTTGCCAAAACTATAATAATCTACCTTAATTTTTGCCAACTGATAGGAGAAGATCGCATTCTTGTTTTAATGTGAACTTTTTGTTTTGTTTGTTTGTCTGTTTAGGTAGGGAAGGATATTTCAGTGTAATGATAAGGAGAACTAATTTCAAATCCATTTATATACATGAATATTGAACCAAGGGATGCCATCTTTATTAATATACTGATTGCTAAATGGAAAGAAATATGAGAATAATAATTATACACATAACCAGTACCTTTGAGGGTTTATGATGTGCCCAGACACTGTGAAAAGTACCTAAGTATATTATCTTATCAAGCTCTTACATCTCTATAGGGTACATTAATATACCCATATTACAGAAAAAGAAACTGAAGCCAGATAGGTTAAGTATCTTTCTCAAAGTCACACAGCTAGTAACTGAGTAGAACCATGCTTTGAAACCAGATCACTTGACTCTGCAGCCCCCACTCAGACGAGTTAAGTAACTTGCTCAAGCGAAGTTGCACAGCCAGCAAGTGGTGCAGTCAACCCAGACTGTCAAACCCAGGCCTGTCTAACTCCAGAGCACACATATGTAAGGTGTTTGTTTGTTTAGTAGAACTTGCATTATTTATGTGAATAACGTAGTGATGGTGTGGGGAATAATTTAGTCCTAAGTAAACGTGGGTTTTTTTTTTTTGTTTTTTTGGTTCTGGTTTTGGTATTTTGGGTTCTGTTTTGTCTAAGGTTTAAAAAAAAAAAAAGTACTGAGATTGCCTTGGCTGAACTAACGGCAGAGCCGCTCAGTGCATGACTCCAGGGCATCATACTTTATGTGAACAGAACTCACTGGAGTTGTGCAGTACACGACCTGCAGGGCCAAATGTGGTGGCCCCAGGACCAGACACAGACTGACTAAAGGAAAAGGGATATTTCTCCCATAATTAGGCCAAAAGAGCTAAGGGAAACAGAGTGGCCCCTAGTGGCTCAGAACGGTGTTAACAACCACAAAAGTCTGGCTAGAAATCTCCAGAACTGCTGAACTAGGGTAGTTGCTGTAGTGAAATCAGGAGATATGAAAACTAATTGCTGCTCTCTCTACCTAGAGGGCTCCCTTATAAGGGAGTGCAAGATATATCAGGACTACTCTTTATAGAACAAATGGTTCCCTAGGGAACAAAGGGGAACAGAGGGTAAGTATCACCCACATCTTGGGTCTCAAGAATAAGATGCCTACAGAATAATGAAGAAAGGAAAAGAAAATTATTTTACTAATCTAGAGAAGGTGGTAGAGAAGAGGGGATACATAAATAGACTCAAGACTAGATAGTCAGTCCTGGAAACTTCTTAGCAATCTTATAAAAGGCACCGCCCCCTCCAAAAAAAAAAAAAAAAAAAACCTAGAAAATTAGGAGAACCTTGAAAATGTTCTCAAGGGGGAAAATGATGCTAAAAGAAACCCAGATGTGGTGAATATAAAATGAATGGAATTTTGGATTCATTCCTACTGTCAGCCTCTCTTAGAATTGAGGCAAAGGCAATTGCAGACTTGGGAAGAAAGGCTTAACTTGACCAAATTAAAATGGCCTAAAGCCATGAAGAGACCATGGGTAAAACAGAAACATACATCAGCTGGGCAGAAGATGGGCCTTGAGAATCAGCACAGTAACTGAAAGAAATGGAGCAGATTCAGCCAAGGTAAATATGATTATAGTATCAATCACATGCTTGATTGAGAAGCGGATATTCTGGTTAATCATATTTTCTGCTTTAATATTTACCATTTGTAACATATACAGATTATCAATTTTCAAAGAATTCAAAAGTATACTGTAAAGTAAAAATAACAGTAAAATATAAGACATCTCATAATCTTCTAATGATATGGGGTGTTTATCAAAAGTATCCATCATCACTATTGCCTAAGGCTTGTGCAGAATCTGGTCTCTGTTACTGACGTGTCAAAAATCTAGCTAAGAAGAAATAATCTAGAAAGATGGAGATGGCACCACATAGGGAGATGACAATGCCCAGAGGGTTGAGACATGATCTTTTTCAGTTCAAAGGACTTAGTACAGTAAGAAGCATGATGAGTGATAATAGCAATGGGACAGAGGAAAAAGGTCACATTCGTTTAGACAACTCACCGGACTGTCAGTTCTCTGAGAGCAAGGACTTTGTTTTGGTCACTGCTCTATCACCGCACCTAGCACAGTGACCGGCACACAGTTGGCACTCACAAATATCTAAAGAAGGAATAAGTGTTGTTCTGTTTAATATGCCCCTTTCCCATTCTCTCAAAAAATATTTCTGGGAAGAAAGAATGAATGTTGTTTGCTGCGTCTAATATCCTTTTCCACATTCTCTACTTAGGGAAATTCTTACCCTTCAAGGTCCAGCTCAAATTTCTTCTCTTTCTCAAAGTCTTCCCTGATCCCTTCCTGCTGCCCACAACCCTACCTCCTTCAAAGAGCCAAAAATCAAACCTACTTTATTCTTTTCTTCCAGAGCACATTAGTTCGACCCATATTTGCTCTCATTTCATTCTGCACTGCATTACAGTTCAGTATATACATGTCAGGGGCCCTTCCACCGGGTTATAAACTCCTTGGGGGCAAAGTTCTGGATACAATTATTCTTGAACCCCCACCTTCTAACATAATACCTTGCAAATAAATAGTCATTACCTAAATGTCTGCTAAGTTTAATAAAATAGAATTATATTCTTGGTGTCTAATAAGAAGGAAGCATATAATAGGTGCTCAAGAAATGTTTATTACATGAATGAACTGAAAGAAAGATAATACCAACAAAAAGAAAGTTCCCTGCCTCAAATCCCAGGGCTGGGAGGCATCATGCCTTGAAGTTAGAGAAACGGTCTCTTTCCTGCCTGGTTCATGTGCCCAGTATTGGGCATTCTGGCACCGAAACTGTAGAGATAAGTTTGGGGGAGCTCCAGGAAGAGTCACATAACTGACTTGGGGTGAGGGAGGAAAGGATAAAAAAGGAGTGATTAGGGGCTTAAGCCAGGCAGATGGCCTATGACGTCTGAGACTGGACATGATAACCTTCTGCTAACATTGGGAGAGTGTAAACACCCAAGAGGGGAGGAATTGTTTAGCCTGGTCCAAAGAGCTAAAAGTAGGAGAAAGGATGAAACAAGGGATGGAAGATCAAAGCCCTGGGACAGGAAAGCCAACCAGGAGAGACACTGCTCTCCCTGGACTGAGAAAACAATGTCATATACATTTTCAGATATCAGCAAGTGTTATTATCCTCATCTCCAGGCCTAAAGGAGGTCTACAAGCAGACGGATTACTGAAACTAGAACTGAAACCTAATATCAAAGAGCCTATGCTTGGAACAGAAAGTCCTTTTACCATTATGCAAAATATAGTCCCATACTCAGTGTTATTAAAGCAGTGTCCAAAAAAACCACTGCTTCAGACTGCACCCGTAAGTAAAAGCACCTCCAAGAGAAGATGAAAGAAGAAACGGTAAAGAGAAAGAGATCAGCAAAGCAACGGGCCTGGAATCCCGTCGTTCAGTAAAACACATGAAATCTCCCATCTGTGCTCTAATTCGCTATTTTCCATTTTACTCTAACAAAGTCATCTCTCAAAGTGGAGTGTGCTGAAAACATATTCATTACTTCCTATGCCCAATCCCCTCCAAGTCTGCCTGCCGGCCTCTCAGAGAAGTATTAGTGGGCTTTAATGCTGCCTACAACATTCATAGTAAGTGCAGTGAGTGGCAGAGATAGAGAAGATATGGTTTCCTGCTTCAAAGAACTTGCAATCTACTTGAAGAGACAAAATATAAATATGTGAAAATAGCCAGAAAATAATTGCAAAGAAACATTTGATATATGCAAGGAAAGAAGAAAAATATATCCTGAAGAAGAAAAATAGAAATGGACTGATTGAAATCAATATATGGGTTTATAAAAGCTCGAAGGAACCTTATGGGATAGTCTATCAAGATTGCTCACTGACAGATGAATTAAACAGAAGCCCAGGGAGCTTAAATAATATGTCCAAGTGACAAATAAGTGGAAGAACTGGAATTCAAATCAAAGTAACACCACTGTTCATTGCAGCATTCATTACAGTAGCCAAGTTATGCAAGCAACCTAAGTGTCCATCGATAGATGAATGGATAAAGAAGATGTATATATATATATATATATATATGGGTGTGTGTGTGTGTGTTGGAATATCATATATATAATGGAATATTATATATATAATGGAATATTATTCAACCATAAAAAATAAAATCTTGCCATTTGTGACAACATGGATGGAACTAGAGGGTATTATGCTAATTGAAATAAGTTGGACAAAGATAAATACCGTATGGTCTCACTTATATGTAGAATCTAAAAAGCAAAACAAACAAACAAAACAAAATGAAAACAAACTCATAAACACAGAGAAAAATGGGTGGTTGCCTGAGGGAAAAGGGGTAAGGGAGACAAAATAGGTGAATGGGATTAAGAGGTACAAACCACCAGTTATAAAATAGATAAGCCATGGGGATGTGATATACAGCATAAGGAATATGGTCAGTGATATTGTAATAACTTTATATGGGGACAGAGGGTTAGTAGACTTATCATGGTGATCATTTCATAATGTGTGCAAATGTCAAACCATTATGTAGCACACTTGGAACTAACGTAATACTGTACGTCAACTATATTTCAATAATAATTTGAAAAGTCAAAGTATTCTGACTTCAAATCCAGGGCAGATGACAGGAACAAATGCAGAGAAGCAAGAATTAGCAATGCCTGTAAGGAGGAAGGTGAGCAGATTGGCTTAGCTGTGACAGAGGGCCTGTTTCATAGAGTGCTGAGAACTAAGAAGCCCTTGTCTATTCCCAGATAACGAGTGGCTCCATGTGAGACCCTATTTCTCTCCCTCCTCAGGAACACCCACCATATGTTAGTGACAGGGGCCCTGCAGGACTTCCGCATTTCCCACACAGCATGTCCTGCTCTGAGACCTTATCTTCTAGCAGTCACCATTTTTACTCCCAGATGCCCGCTAGTCCTGAGGGCCCCAAAAGCTCCAAGATACACATATGGCAAAACTAACCCAGAAGCTACTCCACATATGAACTTCTGGTTCTGCTCACAACCCCACCCTCCTCCTTTGCCCCCACCAATGCTGAGGAAACCAGATGTACAAATGGTTAACGGAGAAAAAAAATCCCACCCAGACCACTTGAAACGCGGCTAGCCTGGCTGGGCTTCGAGTCCACTCAGCGACTGCTCCATGTCTGCTATTTATAGCCTCTGGGTGCCCAGCCCGGCTTCCAGGTCACTAATTGTGGCCCAGCCCCGAGCCAACCCCCACTCCTCCCCCGCCCTGCAACACAGGGAACGAGAAGCAAACCCAGCTCTGTCCAGCCCAGGAAGAACAGCCAGGAGTGAGATCTGAATCCAAGACCCTATATTATATGTCCCGCGGAAGGTATCGAAACTGTCCCAAAGGGTCTGCCCTCGTACTGCATATCGTGGAGAGCTGAGTTGTATCTCTTCCTTCTATAGCAGGCATCCCTTCCTGAATTCTTCAAGATCATCCAAAGTTGAATCCTGAGTTCAGCCTAATCCATTCAAACACTAGAGAGGGGAGGACATCAGCCAACAGTCCATAAAGAGCATATCTCTTTGAGTAAGTGTCTAAGCATCCATGGATTGGCAGGCTTGCCCCTTCTTAGGGTCTATTTGTTAGATTATCTACCCATGTATTTGAATTACTACGCCACAACAAGGCAAGTACCCGAGTACTTTTTAGTTTTATTAGAGTTCTATGTATTAAAAATCCCTTCTGACTCCAAGATGCTATTACTTGAGTATTATTCCATAATGCAGATGATTCTGAGGCGGACAATGACCATTGTTTGATATGTGAAGCTTTGTGAAGTCACCCTGAGTGGAGAAAAGGGGTTTTGGGTTTTTTTTAAAATAAAGGCACAAAGGTTAATGACAAAAAGACTTGGCAAAAAGACTCGGTGAAGCTTTCTGTGTTGGACCTGTATCTGTGCCGCACTGGGACAACCGCCAATGGGCCACATTCTCAACCATCAACTCTAATCTGAAGCCTTGCCTCCATCTCAATTAAACCTGACCATTGTCAATGATGTTCACATTCAGAGCAAAGGATTACAACTAGAAGTAAAAGAAGAGGTAAGGGCTTAGAATAAAAGTGAGAAGTCTCCTTCCTTTCCTGGTGCTCCAGTGCCTCGACTACGGTTACCATCCTTCTCAGACAGCCCAACAAGTTCCCAGCCCTCTATATCCTTGACCGATACTGCCCAAGACTATACATCCCAATGTCAGTCTTCTCCTTCTCACTTTGGGGTTCATTTGGGCCACTGGGTAATATGCCATAGATTCTGATTATTGGAGCCAGAACCAGAATGCTGCTGTGCTATCTCATCATCACCCACAAATACCAATTCCCAGCCCCAAATGGCCCCAAATCTTTCCTCCCAAGACCACAAGGGGGAAAAAAGTTTCCAAATTAAAAAACTAAAACTGGCAACAAAGGTGCCCCATGGCGGTAACCTTTAAAACTGGCCATTAAAGTTTATAAGTCAGACGGGCACCAACATGAACGATCAAGAAGAGAAAAACAGCCCCCTCCCTTGGGGACCTGGAGCCACAGTCTTCCCCCTAAAGCCACAGAGCTGATGTCACAAGAAGGGCTTGCCACCGTCAAGGGCTCTCTGTGTCCTGACTACAACCACTCACAATGTAGGCAGCCTCTGTGTGCTGGAGGTGGGTGGGTGTCTGACTGAGAAGAAAGGAAACAGGAGGGGCAAGGAGGCATGGGTTGGGGGTATATAGGAGGTAGGGAAAGGTGAAAAGGAGGAGAAAAACAACAAACAACAAATCTCCTACCATGAGGGTTGCCTGAAATTCCCAGGCCAGGAGGGGACAAGCCTGTCAGCCTGCCTAGGACAGTTGTTCTCGACCTTTTTTTCCCACCCCAACACATATGAGGCATACCAAGTATTTTCATCAGTAACTACAGGTCATTATGCAATGATCCTAACCATCCTGGGGTTGGCGGGGGCACATATTGGAATTTTTTTTTGGTAAGGGTATGAATGCTCGGAAAGGCCTCCAAATCATTCTGATCACCTCCCCTGGGGGCTATGTACCCCCTATGAAGAATCATCGGTTTAGAGAGCCTACTTCTCCTTCCCTCCCTCCCTTCCTTCCATGTATTCAACAAATACATTTTGAGAGCTTACACGTGCCAGGCATTGTTCTAGAGGCACTGGGTAGATGGCAATCCCTGCCCTCATTGAGAATCCATGCCTTCACAGAGGAGGAAAACAACATAATAAAAAGGTAAAAAGTAAAATCTGGGGTACACTGGGTAATGATAATTACTAAGGAGAAAAACAGAGCAGGGAAAGGGGACAGAAAGTACTGGTGCGGGTGGGGGTGGGTGGAATTTTAGATAGGGTGGGCAGGAAGTCCTCAACTAGAAGGCACAGGGAAAAGGCCTGGAGGAAGAGGAGGAACCAGCCATGCAGGTATCTGGGGAAAGAGCATTCTTAGCAGAGGGCCCAGTGAGTGCCGAGGGCCTGAGGTGGGACACACGTCTAGGATGTCCAAGGAAGACTAAGGAGGTAGCCACTGAGGCTGGAGCCCACATCCCACTGTTCACATCAGAGTTCTTCCTCCACCTCAGATCCTGTGGCTCTGATCACCCGTTGGACTAAATTGTCGAAGCCAGGAACGTGATCACAAGCAGAAAAAATGTAAATACCTTGGTGAAAGGGGGCACAGGTCAGTAGGTAAGATGAGCTTAGTATTAAAGTCTTTCTCATTATTTAAACAGCTCAGAGTTCTTTTAAATAAAATCTCATCCATTTGTACAAAATCCCTCCAAGGAACAAAGGTCATATCCCCTTAACTAAGGACCAGAGGGAAAAATGGCTAGCTCAAAATCATTTGTTAAATGATTTTAAAGCTAGAAACTGGAATAGAATTTACTCTTGATACCCAGTCCGATGCTCCATTATTCATCAGATCATAGCATATTAAAAACTGGAGAGTCCTTAATAGATTATATTATGCATTCCCCTCATCTTACACAAGAAGCAGCTACCAAATTAGAACCCAGGGCTCTTGGATAAGGGTTAACACTCCTTAGAAAGCAAAGGAGGGGGATAGTGCAGATTTTAAAAGAAGGGACCATTTCTCTCAAATCTCACATTTCTAGAGTCTCTCCTGCAGAGGGAGGTGATGGTGATGACATTAGGATTACCGAAGACTAAATAGTGTTCTCTGTCCCCTGACCCCTAGAAAAAGTCTGTTATCTCCACATGCGAGGCCCACTCCCCTTTACCTAGCTCTCTTCAGCCCAAATGTCCTTTGTGAGACAGAGCCTGGCCAAGCCAGTGGGCCGCAGGTCTGGAGGCCAGATGAAGTCTACAGCATGGATACAGATACATACACACACACAGACCCACAAAGTCAGGGGGAAGGAGGGAAAAGGAAAGCACACACAACACAACACACCAGGGCAGCTGCAGAAAACAACTGCTTGTTAAGTTAAAATTAAACTCTGCACAAATATTGACCTTTGGAGGGGACAGAAACCGGTCCCATATTTACCAGTTTTATAAATGGGACTGACCACAGCTGCCCCACGCGCTTGGCCAGCATGATGGCAGGATGGGGCGAGGCCGTGCTTTGGGGGTGGGGGATGAATGAGAGGGGCAGGAGACGTTTTAAACACTCTCTTAAACGTAGTTACTACTGGTAGGTCAAAGTTCCCAGAAGCCTTAAAAGAGGAATTTCTAGGAAAGCAAATAAGGCAGTCTCTGAAAGTGGGGGGTCAGAGAATTAGGGATAGAGAGGAAAAAGGAAGTGTCAGAGAGAAAAAATTGCTAAAAATAGTAAGAAATATAACAGAGATTGAAACTGAATGGAGAAAACACTGGGGAGCTTATCCTTTTGAACCCTGGCCCTTGGTCAAACCAAGAGTCATAAGGTAGAAGACCAGGTGACCAACTTAACCCAGTGGAACAATCTAAACTGACTTGGATTGAGTCTTGGCTCTGCTGCTTACTTGCTATGTAACCTTGGGAAACGCAGGGACCCCAGCTTCTTCATCTGTAAAATAGGGGTAGTAATATAAAAACATTGTCCTAATTCACAGAGACCACAACCAGAAGACAATGTAAATGTAAGCACTTTGCCAACTATAAATACCACACAGATATAAATCATTACTTTTATTAATTCTATTCCAGCTAACTATGCACCTTTATGCTCCAAACTGGCCAATAAACTGCAGTCTCTCTAAGAGCAAAGTCAGGAGGGGTCAGAAGGGAGAGCCTGAGCTTCCCCTGAACTTGTTTAAAAGCCTCCTAAAGGCATATACCTAACCCTTCCCTTGCTGCAGGATGACAGGGAGGCCAGCTTGCTGAAATAGTCCCCGAAAGCCACACTCACAGCTGCAAAAGGCCTAGATAAGCAGGAGGAGAAAGGACTCATCAGTATTATTTCCCTGAAAGCTGATCTCTGGCAACCTAAGGTTTTGCAGGAACAAACATCACAGACGCTGGGCAACTTAGTTCTGTTCCAAACTCTGATGCCTTCACCCTCTTTTATCCTTTCCTTTACACACATGACTTTCATGATCAATAATAATACACATAAAAGGCCTGGATCTAATCTCTACACAGGGCATGATAACACCCTCTCCCCCAGTTGTGCCACCAAGAATCACAATTCTGAAAGTATTTCAACTTTGAACAATACATGAAAAGATTTTGCTGAAATTCGTCACCAGTTTTATATAAAGCTCCTGTGCCTTTATGTGGTACACTGTTAACACTGTTTATACTCCACACCTTAAAAGCATGGGGTAGACAAGCGTCTATCACTTACGGCACATGAGAAAGGTAGTGATGAAATTAAAGTCCTTTACCTCCTCCTCTGTACTAACCAGACACGTCACTAGTATCTTCCAACTCCGCTTCACTTGTTCAATGTTTTACCTTAATATATTACAGTTTATATTGTTAAACGTGTGTCATAAAACATAAACAATGTACAGCACAACCATGTCAGCAATTCAGGAGGAATTTCCAACGCTGCAGTCTCTGTGGTCACAGGACAGGAAGATGTTTTTTTTTGTTGTTTTTTTGCGGTACGCAGGCCTCTCACTGCTGTGGCCTCTCCCGTTGCGGAGCACAGGCTCCAGACGCACAGGCTCAGCGGCCATGGCTCACGGGCCCAGCCGCTCCGCGGCATGGGGGATCTTCCCGGACCGGGGCACAAACCCGTGTCCCCTGCATCGGCAGGCGGACTCTCAACCACTGCGCCACCAGGGGAGCCCAGGAAGATGTTTTTTATTTGGTGCACCAAACACATGCTGAGGCAGAGACTCCAAACAAGTTGGGGAGGGGGAGACAGGAAAGAAAAGGGGAAGAGGGTGGGGAAATTACACTCCACGTGGGGAACCAGCTTCCCTGAACTGTGATCCAAGAACTTATTTTAAAATGGAATCTTTGTGAATTTCCATAACCCTCTTCCTATGGCTTTATCCTTCTGCAGGGACAAAGAGAAGTGATATGCCCCCAGGTCCAGCTGCTCAGGGCCTCTAAGAGCTTTTGTTATTCTTTCATAGAAAAGAGTTCTCTCCTCACTCCCCCCACCCCCCTTTCCCATAGGCAAAGGACTCCTCCTCTGTAAGTTTTAGTTCCATCTTCCGTGAACTTTGGAGGAGCCAAGCTAGCTGAGCTAGCGGACCTTCTCTGCAGGAGCCTAAGATTCCTTACCTATTAAGCTATACCCAGAACTGATATTGTTTTCAAGTATTCCCTACTTCTAGAAAAAGGGAAATAGATGTTACCGTAATTAAGAGTGTCATCCATTTAATACTCCAAAAAAGTCCATCCTCACTCTAAGTGCCAGTGCTCCCAGGAGAAGCCCTGAACAGAACGTGTCAAGTCTGTCACTCTTCAAGATCCTCCTGCCTCAATGCTCTCATCCAAATAAAATCAATGCTTTAGATAGGGAGGTATCTAGGCTTGGAAAATGGTACAGGAGCTGGAAACAAGTATCTTCAAAAGCAAACTATTCTTAAGGAGAAAATCACAGCTAAGTAAATCTCCAAGAAAATAATAAAGGGCACAATGGGACAAGCGATTATTATCCAGCAGTTAGAAGTGACGTGTCCAAAGACGCTTGACGAGGGGGTCTCTTGACCCTCCACCCACAGCTTCACCTGTGAGACCCTGGCGATCCCCTCTCAGACTAAATTCAGGCTGCCCAAATTCAATGGAATGCAGCAAAATGCAGCCCCACTTAGGATTTCTCGTTGAATACTGCTTGTTTCAGTGATCTCCTGCTCTCTCCTAGCCAAACTGAGAGACTGACCTCTCAGAGCAGCCCCTGAGCAGATCACGTGCCAGGGCAGATTCCCACTTAGAATGCCTTGGCTTGACCAAGCAAGCAAAATGTCTTTCTTGGGGGCTTCAAGACAGAAGGGCACTTTAATATCAAAGATGACAGCTCCGCAAATGCTCCAAAGGCCTATTCAGGCCTTTGAGCAATGCTTATTCAGGCCTAAGAAATACAAAATGAAGCCAAGGTCCCCAGAAATGCTCTGATGTAGCCCAACAGTAAGGTCAAGACGGGGACTCTTACACAGGGCCTGGATAAGGCTGGGAGCAAAGTGAAAGCACAAAGAAGGGACCCACAGACCTGGAGAACAGCTCCATACACAAGTGCACATCTATTTCCTGTCTGAGGCTCAGACACTGCAGAAGCTTTTGACTGTGTAAGAACTATGTCTGTTACCCAGAAACAACTAAATTTCAAGCACATTAGGAAGCATCCTTCTCTGGGAATCTCTGAAGCCCCTAGAGAAGTAAATAAGGAAACACTGCTACCGGGTACCAGTGAGTGCTGCCGACTCACCAGCCCTGGGAAATGTCTGAACAGAGTCTTATTCAAGCCAAGGGAAAGCGCTGTTAAAATACACAAAACTCCTTTGACTAATGTGAGAGGGGGAAAGAGCGTCTATAATTAACAGAAACTGTCACAGGCATTGGGGGCTCCGACATGTTCAACGCAAACTGCTTGAAAAGACCTGGTCTTCTAGAAGAGAGCTGGGATTTGTGAGTGGGGAATCCAAGAGGCTGGGGATAGCTTTTCCAAAAGAATCCCACCATATTAAAAAAAGAAGAAGAAAAAGAAGAAGAAAAAGGAGAAGAAAAAAAGGCGGGGGTGGGGTGGGGTGGGGGAGAAAGGAAAAACCCAAACCTCAGCTGAATATTTTTCCACCACTGGAACTAAAAAGCAGAACAGAAGGAGAAAAGTCTGAATGCAACCAGTTTTCAATCAGGGCCTAATTAGAAAGAAAAGTGGCAGTGCTATTATTACAGAGCTGGGGAGGAAGAAATGCAGTCAATGACTTTCGCTTGGGCTGAGCCATCCACTTGAAAGCTGTGATGGTTAGAGGGACAATTTATGGTGAGAGATGCTGGAGGGGAAGGGAGCAACAGAGAGAGCAGGCCTAGGGGCTGACTGCTCGTGCCAATCAAGAGCCAAAGCACATAGTCAGAAGCATTTATTGATGACTCGCAGTTTGCAAAGCATCACATGAAAGGCTGTACAGAGGAATAGAATAAAGATCGTAACAGATGTAGCTCTGACCTGAAGAGGCTTATAGACACTATCCCTGCAATAAGCACCCACCTCTTAACTCTCAGCCACTATATACACATGCACAAGTCTTCAGAGAAAATTTAACCTCGACTTCTTTTACAAAGTCCACTCTGACCACTCATGTGGCCTGACTCTGCATTGCTCCCAGCTCCCTCCTCATTTCCACACACGAGACACAGAGACCTCACGAGAAAAAACAGGCCGTCATGGAATATACTTCCTGAATGAAGTTACCTGGATTCGCCTCAGCCCTCAAAAGAAGCCAGTCAAGGTCTACACCCTGGCTCAGGCAGGCTGAGACATCAAGGTGGGGAACCTGAGAAGAGCTGGAGGAGTATTTTCTGCTTTCCTTATAATCCTGAAGGACTCAGGTCCATTTTCTAGGTAAAAGTCATAATGCATGAGAACAAGCAGAAAGGAACTAGGGATGGGCACCCTCATATACACATGGCTATAGGAAAGGAAGGGGTCAGCTAGTTCCATTCCATATTTACAAAAGAACAAAGCAGTTTGATTGGTAGAAGCGTGAAGTACTTTATTCCCTTGCTCTGGGGTACCCTGTCCTTTGTTGACTTAGTTCAGGCAACTTGGAGGAGGGACAGGAAGGGCTAGGGCAAACATGTCACAGCCTGCAGTGAATAGGGCCAACAGAAAGGAGAGGCAAAGAACAGAGCTGAGAGGAGAGGAAAAGAGGAGAGGCCTCTCTTCCCATCCCACAACCTGGGCTCCATCCAACACAAAGTTAATTCCTAACCTCGGCTCACCACCCTGCCCACTGCTTGCATGATTTATCCCCCTATCTGCCTGCGTCGCCTTTACAAGCCTCCTAGCCCTGCACACCATTATAAAAGCTGTCTGTGCTGCTGGCTCGACCTGGCCTGGCCCAGGCTCTTGCCACAGTAACCCTTCCCCACGCCTACATTTTACAAGCCTTCCACCATCATGGAAATCTGAAATCCCACGAAAGAACAGTAAACATCGCAGGGAAAAGAAAATACCTAGCCAGGCCACTCTGGACAGCAGAGTCACAAACGAACTGATGTCTATAAGCCACGGATGAAGCCCTCTAGGCAATAACAATGAGCTGCCTTCTTGCTGAGCTCAGTTGGATAATAACAAAGAGATGTACACCCAGATGCGCCAGTCCTTCATGGGGCACAGCCAAGCATCCTGGTGCCCTGGGAATTCCCAGGCTCAAAGAATCAGCCAGAATGTCAGGGAAACTCACGAGTAAACACAGGTGTCAGGTTTAGAGAACCACGTGGAAATGTGAAATTTTAAATAACATAAAGAGACTAAACATTATTCAGACCACAAACTAAGTCAGAATCAGCTCTATCACCTTCTTATGGGCTCCTTAGGGAGGCAGCATGGCGTAGTGGAAAGAGCATGGGCTTTGGATTTAGCTGACTCACTTTGAAAGCTGGCTTCATCACTTACTAGCTATGTGACTTTGGGAAACTTACATTCTCTGAATCTCAGTTTCACTCTCCATACCATGGGAAATACCAACTCATAAAAAGGTGGTGAAGAGCAACAAGATTTGTAGCCAGAGGATCCAGCACTCAAGAGGTACCCCAAACGGTAGCTATTATGATCATTGGGGATGTTACACATCCTAAAACGGGGCGGGTGGGGGTTCTATTGCTTCCTCACGCAAATTTTAGCCTGCTGAACAGGTTTCCCCTTTATTCTAAGAAAACTTTCCCTTTCTAAACCAGATTCCACCGTTTCATCTCCTGGCCAGAGAATGAGCCAAAAGGGAGGCCCCAGGGGGAGTATTCTTTCCTACCCACTGTCTTGAGTACCCTTGTCACTTCATCACTTTGAACTCATATGACCCAGTTGTGCTCCAGACCCTCCTCACCAGGCCCCCGTTGGCTCCTCCGGCCTCAGTTCATAAAGGCTCTTCTTCTTTCTCTTCATATGCCTCAAGGGAACCTCCCACTGGGTTCCATTCTCTTCAAGTGCCTGACTGCCCTATTAGAGCAGAGTCTAAGCCAGAAGTCAGGGTTCATACCTTCCCCAGCTAACTGAGTGGAGAAATGGACACTAAAGAATTCTCCATGAGTCTCTGGAGTTCCAAAACGCTCTGCCAATGAGGCTGAGTGCTCCCCAGAGCTCTGTTACTCACTTGGGGGTAGGCAGTGGGGACACGGAGGGGGAGGGACGGGGGAGAGCAGGGAGAGAAGAGAGCCTTGATTCAGGGGCCAGACTGAGTCCGTGCCACAGGCCAGGCTCCGCTGAGGTTTCTCGGGTGAAACACGCCTCTGTGATGGCTGTGCCTGTGAAGCGGATGGAAATGCCCATAAAGCCGTATCAAACCCTGCGCAGAGAAGGACAGGGATATATATAGAACCAGGAACCAAAGGGGCCACAGGGGATTCAGGCGGACAGCTCCGCCCAGCCCTTAAACCCGCCCCGGAGAAGGGGGGAGGCCCAAGGAACAAGCTCAAGGAATGAAGGTTGGAGACAGCCCGGCGGGTTTGCGAAGGGAGTGGGGAAAGCAGGGGTGTCGGGGACAATGGGAGAAGAGAGCTAACGACTGGGCTGTGGGAATCAGTCAGGGCTGGGGAGCCGTGCCTGCTCCAACACCTGGAGGCCAAAGAGCCGGCCTCTGAGTTTTGGCAGATCCTGAGGTGACTTCTAACACTCGCTTTGGTGTCCTACAGTCTGGACAGTGTCCTGCCGCCTTCTCAGAACCAAAGAGCCTCTCATGAACCAGCTTTCCCTGTCCTCCTCTGCCCTCCTGACCAGCACCTCCAGTTTAAATTCATCCAGGGGCCAGTGTTCTCCATTCCGCACTCCCTTAACCCCACTCTTAGCCTCCCAGAGAAACTGGGGTGGGGACAGGTCGAAAAAAGAGATCTACCCATGAGGAAAGTGTCCCAAAACAAGAAAGGTATCCCAAGGTGGGCATCTGTCAAAAGACAGGAAGAAATTCACAGAAAGGCTCACAGAATGAGGCGAGAGCCTCAGAATCCACGGCATCTGGTAGAATCAGGCCCTGAAGAAGACAGTCTTGCCAGGCACAGAAGGTGAGCTGGCCCTTCTTCCACTCTTGGATTTGCTGGGATCCCCCTCTCCTCACCAAACCTCTGGTCAAAGTAGGACATTGGAGGTACAGTCCCTGGGTGAGGGGGAGTGAGCAGACACTGAGCCCGCAAGGATTTCCTACCTGAGCAACAGCCGGGGCAGCCAGTCCCCGCTCCCTGTCCCCAAGAGAACCCTTCCCTCTCTCCACGTCGCGTCTTCCCCAAGTCAGCGTGAGAAGTAGGACGATGTGTTGGCGCCACCTGCTGTCTTTTCCTGACAGCTGAGTACACTAGATCCTAAAACTGGATGGACCTCAAATTCACCTTCTTCAATTCGTCACAAGCCCTAAAGGAACGGAATCCAAACAATGGACAAGTCCAGGGCTCCACGCTTCTCCCATCCCTTTGGACTGATGTCTTAGGAACCCCAACTAGCCAGAACCTTCTTAGTAGGTTCTGAGTTCCAGTCTTAACAGCCATTAGTCTGTGAGGTTCCTTCTCCAAGAGACTTGCTGATTTGAGAACTGTGAACACTCAACAAGCCCTTTCTCTAGTTGATAAATTCCATATATTTAAAAAATATTTCTGTATCACGCTGTCTGGTTTTCCTGGTTTTAAGTAGAAATTCTAATTTTGCACCAAGATGACATGATCCTTTGTCATCAAACAGTAGAATGAAAGCAGTGTCATCAACGAGCAGTGACTTAGATATTTCACACTGCTCTACCATTCCTGTGGTACTCACTATGGTCTGGGCAAACATTCTAATAAGCAATAAGCTCATTGAGCGGTCAGTTCATCTCACAAATATAAACATTTGTTCATCCATTTAACAAATATTTCTGTAGCACCTACTATGAACGAGGCACAAGCTGGAGGTACAGTGGTGAACAAGACACACAAGCACCCAGCTCTCGTGAAGCCTCCATTTTAGCATCATTTATCTGATTCTTTAAGGTAATCTAGCAATTTCTCACCCATCTTAAAGAATATCTAGGTGAACAGCAAAGATCAAGAAAAAATGTAAACAGACTTTGTAAAGAGACAGAATGAAGAAATATAAGAGGAAGGATATAGAGTGGGACAATGAATGTGTATAGAAAAAGGACTGTTAATATTATCCCTCCCTTATATCCCTTCTGAAGAAATGTTTTTTTCCTAAAACCCATTCCTGGACCTAACTCTAGGCACTGCATGCCAGCTTCCAAGGTCAGCTTCCTCAGACCTCAAGAAGGATCTAGTAGGTCTTTAGTAGAAAGTATGGAGGGATGCCTGGGATTGACAGCTTAAATTACATGCAAGTATTTCCCCAAATGTCACCATAGGAAATATGTGTGGCTCCATAAAAAGTATTGTCATCTGGTAGAAGAGGGAGAAACTTCTGCTAGGCTGTAGTACAAACCAGCAAATCGAGGGGAATAGAGCGTTAACCATAGAATCTTAGGGCCAGCCATGCCCTCTCCTATTGCTTTCCAATTGTTTCCAAACAGGGACAACACCTGTCGTTAGGGAAACAGTCTTAAAGAATTCTAGGGGGATAGTTTCCAAAGCTTCCCTGGTAACATTAGAGTCAGGTAAAAAATTCTTCTCTCCACCTCAACTATATCCTTATTGCTATAATTCAAGTTTATCCTTTCTTGTAATATCGTGTATGAAATGTAGAAAAGCATATCCTACAGATGATAAATTTTCATGTTTAAAAAAATGAGCTACCACTCAATCTACTCTCTCAATTAATTAATCCCATTTTCCTTGAATATATTTTTCTTTTTTTTTAAATAAATTTATTTATTTTTATTTTTGGCTGCATTGGGTCTTTGTTGCTGTGCGCGGGCTTTCTCTAGCTGCGGTGCGAGGGCTTCTCATTGCAGTGGCTTCTCTTGTTGTGGAGCACGGGCTCTAAGCGCGCAAGCTTCAGTAGTTGTGGCACGCGGTCTCTAGAGCATAGGCTCAGTAGTTGTGGTACACGGGCATAGTTGCTCCGCGGCATGTGGGATCTTCCCGGACCAGGGCTTGAACCCGTGTCCCCTGCGTTGGCAGGCAGGTTCTTAACCACTGCGCCACCGGGGAAGCCTGGATACTTTTTTAAGAATTCTGTTTCCATCCCTTTTATTATTGTCCTGATCTTCTTATGGGCACTAAGGCCCCATGCATCTTTCAAACATGACACCAAAATCCTAAGTGGCCAACTAGTGCTACAATGGAAGGGTGGCCTCAGGCTCTCCTACTCTTCTTTTAATTATGCAATCTGGAATTATGTTCATCTTTTTAAATAACCAAACTATGCCAAAACTATATCACAGTTGGGAGCTCTTACTAGTTAAATCTTTCAGGAAAAAAAAGGGAAATTTTCCCACCTAGGAAGTAGAAGGATACTTTCTAGGAAAGAAGTTCTATTAAATAAGATACTGGAATAGCTGAAGCATCTGACAAAAGGTGTAGCAGGCAAGGCTGGTAAGCAGGGCACCCGGGGGAGGTGGCATTTAGAGGGGCTTTACACCTTGTTGAGGGTTATTAAAGGAATCGCAGGAAATTCTATTTTTCTTTCCTTTCAAGAGCTCCCTGGAAATCCTTCACTAATTTCCTCACAGAGAACGACTTCCTCGTTTGTCTTCGCTCAGCGCTTTGTGTACGTCTCCAGAACAGTACTCTCACTTTGGATAATAGATATATGAATACCTAACTGTCTCCCCTTCTCTTCCACGTGCCTCTTGGGGCAGGAATCCCTAGCACTCACTGAGTACTTACCAATGCTAGCTTCCTACCCCACAGAGTACCTCATGCAAGAACCTAAACCCAGCAGTACTCAATACACACTGGACAAGGACGATGGCGTGAACAGCCGTCCAGCGCAACTCCGCTAAGTTGTCAGACCAGTTCAGGATATTGGCATGAAAATTCCTCTTTCTCTTGGCCCAGACATTTACTCTTAAGGTTTGCCTTCTCCTCAAGAGACTCCAGGAAATAGAGCTAGTTTTAAGTTCTAGAAACTCTAATCATTCCTGTTTTCTCCAAGCTGAGGGCCCGAAGGAAGGCTGCAGATACCTCATGAATATTGATGAGCCTCTGCGGTCACATGAATATTAACAACACCCTGTGGCTTTCGGGAACAGCAGCCCAGCTAGAAGGTCTAATGTTAACCTTGGCTAGTCCCACAAGGTGGGAAGAGCATATGCCCATACGACTCCGTGACGAGTAAAGAGCGAATGGCAGAGTCTAGTTGGGGGGGTGGCCCCTATGCAAACGCTGGGCACAAGGGCAGTTAAGAAAGGACTAAACATTGTGCCCACGTCCCTGGCACTGAGGACTCTGTTATCTGCTACCCAGGCAGAAATCCCCAATTCTCAAGCTCTACAGAAGTAAGGATGCAGAAGCTAAGTCTTACTCAATTCAGAGAAGAACTGGTAGGGATACCCTGACCTAGATCAATCAAGAGCTACAGTAGAGGGGTAGGGAAGGTTCAAAGTCAGATCTCATTGGACAGAAACCAGAATCAAATAATAAGGCTCAATTAGGCACCAAAATACACAGTTAGCAGGTCACACATTAACAGTAATGAAAGACCTACAGGCTGTGGAATTTCCAGCCCTACACCTTCCGTGAAACAAGCAGACACAGAGACCAATGACTTGGGTTTAAGGGAAAAGATGTTCTAACATTGAAGGAGCAAGAGATAAGAGTGATCGGGTTCCTTAAGCACCTACAGATTCTGAACCCAGGAGACACCAGTAAGAATGATGACTGTCATGAAAAATATATAAATAAAGGAAAAGTACCATGAATTGAGTTGACCAAAGAAACCCAGCCACCACTGGCCCTGGGTCTAAGCTCAAAACCTACTTCCATGGCACATGACAATACTATTAAAAGGAAAGGCAGGTTAAGTGCGCCATGCGAGGATTGGAATTAATGCTAATAATAGGATTCCTGCTGTACTTGACCACCAAAGCAGACTTTGCTTAAAACTAGAAAACACCTCTTTACTCCTCTTGCCTGATCCTACCCAAAGGCCTTGACCCCCAGCTCTGTCTGCACACCTGACCCCGCCCCCTTTGCACACACTCCAGAGGAACAGAGAGGCCTGTGGGCCTAACCCCAGCTGAGGTGGTGGAGGCCACACCTAGGAAGAGGGTGGGGACTGCTCATGGAGCTGTGTTCTGTCACACAATTACCATATTATGTAGCTCTAATAAAAAGAAACACTTGAAGCTTTACTAATGCCATATAATAAAGTATTTATAGAATCCAGGGGGTGGGGAGGCGGGGGGCGGGGAGAGGAATCAGAATTGTAATTGTTCGCAAGAGCCCTGGCAACAGCACCCCCAGTATTCATCACATAGCTCAACTTCAAAGGGTCAGCCTGGGCCATCAAGGTGGCTCCACTCCCTCTCCAGAACAGTCTGCCTCTGACTTCTTCCTGGTTAACAAAGAAAAGAGATGAGAAATTGAAAGGACTGGGAAGGAAGAAGAAGGAATGTCCGCAGAACTGTGTGGAGGCCTGAAAAGGCTGGGGACCAGAGTACAGGGGACGGCAGTTGAAAGAATGAATGGAATGTGAACTCTAAAAGGTTCTATTCTGAGGCTAACCGTCTACATCTCACCATCCAACATACCTGACAGTTTCGAAATTTGCCAAAACAGGGTTCTCTGTCATTGCTCTCTCCCCTCTGCAACCCCTCTCACACTCCCCGTGCCGACCCTACACTCCACTTGCAGCCACCAAGAGCGCCGTGCGCTTCACATGTATGACAACCACAGCGTGGCCCATACACACCCCCCTCACACACAGTCCCTACGGCCACAGCATCTCACACACAACACGCTCACCACAGCACACTCCTCCCCACGAGCTCTCACTGGCTGCCTGGATTTCCCGGGCACCTTCCCAACTTAAGACACATCCTAGATAAAAACATTTTCTGAGTCTACAACCCTCTTTAACATTTCAAAATTTCCTATTACCCAGAAAATCTCCCCAAAGAGAGAGCAGTGAGGGCTGTGGCATTATTACAGAGGAGACTATAAACAGAACAAATATAGAGCTGCTTTATTACAAGGCAGTGTGGGGTTGGTGGCTGGCTGATTACAGGGACACTCCCCAGAGCTCTCTGCAGTCCCAGACCTCAATAAAGGCCAGACTAGAGTCGCTTTCAACTGAGGGGCAATTGGATCCGGGGGGCCCCTAGAATCTCTTCAGATTCCAGGCCAGGATATGAACCTGCCTTGGTTGAAGATAAGAAGGAAAGCAAACACAATCTAAGAACAGCCATGCTTGGCAAAGAGCCACCAGACCATCTTCTCAAAGGCAAACACAATTAGTAATGGTTTGGGTTTCTTGAAATCAACAGATATCAAACTTCAGATTAAAAAAAAAACAACTATTAAAAATCAAGAGCAAATTGATAGATTTAGAGACTACACACATCAGGGATGGTGTAGAGTGAGGAGACAGAATGGATTCGAAGACAGAAAGAGAAGCAGTGCAGCTTGAGTGACTAAACCAGCCCATATTACGCATAAAATCATAGAAGGAAAGAGTGGGAAATCCACAAGTCTTCTCCTCTGGGCTCTGGGCACACGGCGTCCCTTCCTGGGTGACTCACAGTGGGATCACCTTCACCCCTGCTTCATGTGGTAAGGGCCTCTTTATAAGGAGACACACCGCGAGCCTTCTCCTCCATCGCTGCAAGCCAGGGGGATTGCGTCACTGACCTCCACACACACTCACTCCCTCCTCTTTCCAGCCGGCCACCACACAAGGGATCTTGTCTTGTGGTCCCCGCGATCCTTTCATCTAGGCTCCAAACCCACTGTCACCTTGGCCCTGAATCACTCCCCAGGAGACACTGGGAAAACATTGCTGGACAAAGAGCGTCTGGGTCCTATATGGCTAGAATTTACTGATCCCTGCTGGTGAGAGAACGCGGGCCTCGCTCTTCCCTGCCCAAAGGCCAGGGCGCAGGAATAATTCTGAACCTAGCCTTGTGGCCAGCTCTGCCTACAGACTAGGTTTCCGCTGATTTGGGTGATACCAATTCCCTCCAGCCCCCAAGAGCTGAAGGATAAAAAGGGCTGAGAGGCAACCTTAATGGTTCTAGCTCTGCCTTACTTGTTCAGTGGCTGAGAAATTGTTAGAGCTGGAAGAGGGCTAGCAAGTATCCCACCCAGTTCTGTTCTCATCCCACTTGGCTATCCTGTTCCCAGGGCGGCCCCAAGGGAAACATTTTGGCAGCTGAAAATGTCAGTGTTTCTCAGATCCTTCTCCAAGATAGAGGATTCCCCTCCAACTGCGTCTCAGCTCATTTCTATGTCCCATGGTCCTAACATTTTTCCTTGACCTTCTGTGTGATAATACTCCAGTTTGGTGCTTGGCCGTTTTTTCTATAATTTCAGACCTGTGTTTCAATGGGCAGAGTTAAGAAGAGTTACAGGAATGCTTTTTACTCTCTGAGTATCCTGCCTTCTGAAATATATTTCATTAGAACAAGAGTCTCTGAGACAGTGTGAGATAGTGGAAAAAAGCTCTGTACTAGAAAGTCAAAGGATGAGGTTCTGGCTTCAACTGCAATTACTTGTGGGACACAAGGTCACTTAATTCTCTTAGCCAATCCATCATATCTCCTTAATCTGAAATGGCACTAGTGGAGTGAAAAATATTTTTATGTAAATTTGTTCTTTCTTTTTAGCCTTTTTAAAAATCTGAGTAGGTGATCAATATATTATGTTGAATTTTCCTCAATGAAACCTGCTCATTTCATCAGATAGTTATGAGAATCAAATTAAATAACAAAGGCAAAAATTCTCTGCAGAATACATAGCACCACAAAATTTGCTGAGTACTTACAATGGATGAGACAAGTTAAACAAGACCAATAATATCCCTGCTTTCAGGGGCTCCCCTGGTGGCGTAGTGGTTAAGAATCCGCCTGCCAATGCAGGGGACACGGGTTCGAGCCCTGGTCCGGGAAGATCCCACATGCCGCGGAGCAACTAAGCCTCTGCGCCACAACTACTGGGCCTGCGCTCTAGAGCTCGTGTGCTACAACTACTGAGCCCGCGTGCCACAACTAGTGAAGCCCGCATGCCTAGAGCCCGTGCTCTGCAACAAGAGAAGCCACTGCAATGAGAAGCCTGCGCCCCGCAACGAAGAGTAGCCCCCGCTCGCTGCAACCAGAGAAAGCCCGCGCACAGCAACAAAGACCCAACACAGCCAAAAATAAAAATAAAAAATAAATAAATTTATTAAAAAAAAGAAAATATCCCCGCTCTTGGGGAACTTACCGTGTAGTGGAAGGAGCCAGAAAAACCAGTAAGTACAATGCAGTGTCGATAGGGCCCATGATAGAACAAATAAAGTAGCACATAGGGCTTCCCTGGTGGCGCAGTGGTTGAGAGTCCGCCTGCCGATGCAGGGGACACGGGTTCGTGGCCCGGTCTGGGAAGATCCCACAAGCCGCGGAGCGGCTGGTCCCATGAGCCACGGCCGCTGGGCTAAAAAAAAAAAAAAAAAAAAAAAAAAAAAAAAAGTAGCACATAAGAAGGGCAACTAGGGAATTCCCTGGTGGTCCAGTGGTTAGGACTCTGTGCTTCCACTGCTGGGGGCCTGGGTTCGATCCCTGGTAGGGGAACTAAGATCCTGCAAGCCATGCGGTGCGGCCTTAAAGAAAAAAAAAGAAGGGCAACTAGCCTGAACTCAGAGGGCCAGGGAAAATTCCCTGGAGGAAGTGACATCTTCACTGAAATCCAAACAATAACAGGAGTCATCCAGGTGAGAAGGTTTTGCTGAAGGTTGGCAGGAGGTTTCCAGAGGGAAGAGCATGTACCCAGGACTAGAGATAAGAGAATAATGGGCTCTAGGAACTGACAGCCGTTCACTGCGACTGAAGCGAAGATCTGGGATGGGTTTGGGGGTGTAGATTTGGAAGTGTAGATTTGGGAGTGAGTGTGGCCTAGCAAAAGAGTGGGAGAGGTAAGTAGACGCCAGATCATAAAGGGCCATAATGGTTTTACTAAGGAGTTTGGACTTTATCTTAAGGTCAATAGGGAGCCACCGATCAGTTTTCAGCAGGAACACGTGACCAGATTTACTTTAATCAGGAGCTTCCATCTGGTTTCATGTCCTTTCTTGAGTTATCACCCCCCCACTCTCCAATGAGGGCTGTCGGGTAACCCAGGCAATAGTCCACATTTCTAACCCAAGGGCCATTTCTTATCTCTTACTTGAATTCCACCAACTCTGCCAATATTTACTTTTCTCCTCAATCCTAGATCTTTCAACCTGTAGAAACAATTTGGTGGCCTCCTAACAGAAGGCTAAGATAATGCTGCCCAAACACATGATCGATCTATATAAGAAAGACCTCATAACTGGATGATAATGACAGACTAGCAAATGAACTGTATGAAAAACATCCCCTCCTTTTCTTTCTTTACCTCATTAAGTCACCTAGAGCCACAGTTTAAGGCTTAGAATCAATACCCTAAGGGAAAATCATCATGGTCATTAACTTTATCTCTTCGCCTCACCATTTAACCTTAGAATTGCAGAACCTTGGCACTGGGAAAGAAACCTTTAATCCTCTAGCCCAGCCTTCCACCTGAGTGTCAGAGCTCTTTGGCATGACTTGGCAATTGAGATCAGATTATTTCTTACTGCCTTAAATTTCCTTAAGAATTTATTTTTAGATTCATCCCCCATTGAACAGGTTTAGGGTGGGACCTCTATGTCCAATAAGGAATAGCTCAAACTCACTACGTCTTAAGGTTCTAGAATAATGCTATTCAAAGTGTTATCAACAAATTGCTCCTGGTCCATGGACTCCTTGTTACCAGCCCACACATAAGGTAAGTACAGAAATCAAGCGTAAGCATTTGAAAACTTTTATAGCAACCTGATATTGCCATGATATCTAAACACGTGTTCAGAGGACTCATCTCAATGAACAGGGTATAAAACAGCTTGAGTATTATTGGACTTGTCACATGTGACACCTGCTGCCTATGAGTTATGCACAGTAAGACCATGTGTCAGATTACTTTGAAAAGCACTGTTCTAGAAGGTTCCATGGGAAGAGAAGAGGAGCGGTCTTGGGGTAGGAGGGCTAGATCTCCTCCTCCCCCCCTCCCTTCTGGGTACAAGAGAGCGAATCTGCTGCCGAGGATGAGGAACAGGAAGCTGCTCCCACTAAGCCACTGGCTGTGTGGGGTGAAGAGGAGGGCAGGAGTTGGTGGCCAGGTTATCAGGCAATAACAAACTCAGCATCCAAGCACGCGACTTCCAGCAATGCAAGGAGTTTCCTTTGTTTTGGGAAAACAAGAGCTGCAAGAAGCCTCTCCTTGACACGTTCTTGCCTGGCTTCGGGAGGAGCCCAACCACTCCTGACACACAAACAGGACAGTCCTGGCCAGTGAGAGACAAGCCAGTACCCTGACCACAACCCCTGTTTGCTTTTCCTTTTCCACCACTTCCTCAGTTGGAGGGCCACTGTGGGGCCATAGGGAGCTGCCAGCCTAGGTCACCACTCAAGAACTTCACCCCCAATGACCCAGTACCTACTTCATATGACTCTTCCGATGCCCTTTCTACAGCCTACTTTCTCTCCCCAATATGGTACTTTTGGTCTGAGACCAAGGGCATCCTTCCCTAGAGTTGTAAGTAAAGCTAAGCCTCAGAGCACCACTCTGACAAAGGTCATGGTATGCTCTAGCAAACTATGCTATTTTAACTCTAAAACCAAGAAAATCAGCACCTATACGAGTGCCCAAGAAGAACAATATTTGAGCTTTCAACAAAATGTTCTGAACAAGTATTTTTAAGTTATCTGAATAGTCACTTAATTATATTAGGTTCTCAGATTCAAGAACCCAGTTATCACCAAGACTAACATATATAAAACAATGCACCTCTTCATGATGCAGAATGTTGTCAAAACTAAACTTCTAGTAGCTAGCTAGGGAGTGAGGACCCAAGACCCAAACATCTGACACCACCTGGAAGTCTAGCTCCTGGGGTATAAACAGAGTAAGAGCGTCAACCTCTCAGACTCACAGGAGAGCACCTTCTAAGACCAAAGACTTAGGAACATTTTCTCCAAGAGCACTGAGAAGTAGGGCTGGCAAGTCCTATTTATGACTTTACTATGATCAATCAAGAGCCTTGGGGACCAGGAAACCTTCCTCCCCTTCGGATTAATCAAGGGAGCTTACCCTTTACCCTGGCTCAAGAGTCCAAGTTTCTATGAAGACTCATTTGTCCAGTAAGAGGAGGGGTGTAGCGGCGGGACTCCCCCCACTCCAGGCCTCCTTCATGCCAAAGAAGGAGGAAACAGAATAAGCAAAATAAAATTCATAAAGCGAAGCAGTAATTACGGTGTGGTCAACAAGAGGCTGTCCTCAGGCCCATCATTATGTGGCTAAATTTAACGCCCTGCGCGGCCAGGGGAGCCGTGCGCCCCGGGCACCGTGTGTCCACACAGACGCCAGCTTCGCCACCTTCACCCGCTCGACAGCCGCCAGGGCTGCCAGAAAGCAGGTCACAATTTTTTTTATAGTCTGTTTACCAAGATGCTGTTTTTACTGCGAGGTTTCTCTCATTTTATCTCTTTTTCCCTTTTCCCCAAACAGACTGGCCTGTATTTTCTGTCCTGGTTTTTTTTTTTTTTTTTTTTTTTTTTCTTTCTCCCTCTCTCAGTACTATTTTCAGAACTCTAATTTTATATGGTATGTCCCTTTTTTTTTTTTTGGTAAATATTTGCCATGACTAAGCCAGGCACATCCAGTTTAAAAGGCTCCGTCCCACAAAACATCGGGTCTCTAATGATATGCATCTCATTAGCCTTCCCCATGAAAGGGGGTATAGAAAAAAAAAAAGCAACTTATAGACTCTCTCACTTTTTATATCTAGAGAGACCTATATTTATATATGAGGACAAGCTGGAAACTGACATTCTGAGCCTCGATATGAGGTTAGTACAATGGCCATTTGATTCAAGAGAGAGGAGCTACTGGTCTGTGTGTCAGTTGATTGCTAGTTGATCCAGGCGGTTCTGACCAGATCAGTACAGCCAGAAACAATGCTCGAACTTCTGAGATATCAGGGCTCACTAGACCAGGGGAACAAAACTCCGGGAAGTTCTCTGACACTACATTTTCTAAAATGGAACAAAGAGAGTCAAAGGGGCACCGATATTTCCCTCCTCTACCGGTGGATGAAGTCAAAGAAAAGAAAGCTATGAGTTAAGAGAGCGCTGAGAGAGACCCCCCGCTTCCAGTTAGAACTTCATACCTCCCTTCACCAAAGGGCTTCTCCAGCTGGGCAAAGCCCCAAAATTGATGGGAGGATTTCTTACTGTACATGTTAGGTTTGACAAAAGGGGCCGTGTGTACATTTACTGCACTGAACAAAAGGCACAGCATCCAATACCCACTCTCCGAGGACTGATCTGTGATGCATTTAAAATCACCTTGATCCTCCAAGAGGGAGTCAGATGAGCCCCTGCTATTGACAGTTTTCCATAAGAAATGTTGGGGGAGGGAAATAGATACATGGATTGAGACACCCTGAGTGGCTGCCGAAGCAGCATCTCATGGGCAGTCTCTACTTTGTTGGCATCACCAAAGGTCCAGAGTCTTTAACTTGGTTTCCATTGGTTAGTTTAGGGATAATCAGACTCTAGAGGGTTAACTGATGCTAACTAAAATCATAAGAGACCAATTTAGACAGTAAAGTACCAATGTATTAGTTTACAAGGTGAGGGCTATACTATGCCAGTGACTGATATATCTTCAGCCGATTCTTCCTGGGACGCCGAATAAACACTGAGAGTGCTACTTGCTAAACACAGAAAAAAGGCAAACACAGCAAATGACTTTATGTGATAGTTCATATACACTGCGGAAAAAACTAGCCATTCATCCTCATTCTACTCTAGCATTGCTTTGGCACTGTGCTAGACAAATTAATCAGTTGTCACTCCTTGGCTTTTCTTTTCCTAAGTTCTATCCAACTCTGCTCCTCTGTTAGTACATCTCCTCAGACCTCATGAATTAACTATATAACAGTTTTTCTCAAATTGCTTGTAAGAGCCAAGAGGTGTGCAAGACGAAGAGTTGGAAGAAAGGGATATGGGGTAAGAAATGAGGCGGTACTTGGGGCAGAGTTCTCTAGCCATGGACCACTTCCCTATCTCAAAATGAAGTTACGGAGCTTCCCTGGTGGCACAGTGGTTGAGAGTCCGCCTGCCGATGCAGGGGACACGGGTTCGTGCCCTGGTCCGGGAAGATCCCACGTGCCGCGGAGAGGCTGGGCCCATTAGCCATGGCTGCTGAAGCCTGCGTGTCCGGAGCCTGTGCTCCGCAACGGGAGAGGCCACAACAGTGAGAGGCCCGCATACCCCCAAAAAAAAAAAAGAAGTTACGAGATAGTTACGAGTTTCCCTATTGCTCATAGATGGGTCTCAGTCTTGCCTCCTGCCCACAGAAAGTTCCAGGTGTAGCTGTGTAACATGCGGCAAGGCAATGGGACATGATGGAAGAACACTGGGCTGGAAGTTCAGAGCCCTGGGTCCTGGTGCTAAATTCTGGGTCCTGGTGCCAAAATCTACCACTGTTTTTCTACGTAAGAGTTCTTTTACCTTTGTAGGCCCTAGTTGCCTCATAAGTAGAACAAAGAGGCTTGATATATCCTTAGATTGATAAAGTCCCTTTCAGCTCTTAAAATTCTATGGCTCTAATCTTCTGAACAAGATATCTGAGATGCCATAATTTCCTTCTTAGGTACTAGCCTAGGCCCTTGAGATCTATAACCTCATCTCATAAGCAATATATTTACAAACAGTTGGGTGGATTACTTCTGTAGGTAGCTAATCTCATCCACTTTATATTGATTCTTATTTACCTCGGTATCAGAAGTGATCCCAAATTGGGGGGGATATTCTGCTTGAGACTTGCGTCTCCTTAGGAACCCACTAAATTCAGCAGCTTCACTGTGCTCTTCCCCGGCTGCCGGGTACTACAGAAAACTAAATGCTAAGATGCTCATTGACTATTCCTTCTTTACACCGAGCAGTATCATCATCCTTGTCTCTAAGCTCCTCTTCATTCCTAGCTTCACTCACACCAAGTTGGAAGGAGTTCTTTGGAATAAATATTCGAAGAAGACAATGTTCAGAACTGCTTAGGCTTCAAGGGTAAGAGTACCAGTAGCCAAAGAGCTTTTGAAGGATTCCCTCAAACCACCACACTTAGGGAAAGCCTCTCAGATTGTATAAATGAATAAAATCCTTAGATGTGTCTTTCCTTCAGCAGCTATTCACCGTACAAAATCTCTCTGAACTTGTAGCTCAAGATTCACCTCTCCCAGAAGTACCTTACCCAAACTAGCCTGGTATGAACCCCAGATCCCATCCAAATGAATCTATTTCTTCCTCCTCTCAGACAACATATATTTTATGTATTTAGAATATTCTTTGCATATGTGTAAACATGGTCTAATCTCTCTCTTCAAAAGTCCATCTTTCGGGGGTTCCCTGGTGGCGCAGTGGTTGAGAGTCTGCCTGCCGATGCGGGGGACACGGGTTCGTGCTCCGGTCCGGGAGGATCCCACATGCCGCGGAGCGGCTGGGCCCGTGAGCCATGGCCGCTGAGCCTGTGCGTCTGGAGCCTGTGCTCCGCAATGGGAGAGGCCACAACAGTGAGAAGCCCGCGTACCGCAAAAAAAAAAAAAAATGTCCATCTTTCAAGGGCAGAAACCATGTTTTAACTTCTCAGTATGACTCCACGATGTTTAATATTTCACTGGTGCTTAATAAGTACTGTCTACACAGAGTTTAAATTTCCAAATAAAAAAACAAATAAAGATCACCCACACAGAATGAAAAAATTGCTTCCTGAGACTCCGGGGCAATTTCCCCTTTGACAATTCCCTTACGGGAGAGAACAAGGATGCCCACGAATCCTGCTGTCTTGTTCCCTAAACATTGGACAGCTGAGCTGCCAACCTACAGGACTCAAGACTCCCTCTCATGTTTCACTGTGGCTCATTATCCAAAACAGGTTTCACCCACAAGCGAAGGCCACTTTATATAAGGCTATATAAAGTCAATAGATCAGGCAAAGCTTAAAGGTAAGTCGTTGGATACTTTTGTTTTCTCTCTTCCTTTCTATAACCAGAGACATTTACCAATGTGAGAAACTTCTCCAATGCCAAGACCTTTGAGCTACAAGCACGCATTATTGTGTACCTCCTACTACAGGGCACTGCAGTAGGTTCAGAAGAGGAAACAAAATGAGCAAGACAGTTTTGCCCTGATGGAATTTATCACCTAACAGGGGTGATAAGTACAGAAATTCTTATATACAAGGCCAAAGTGATAAGAGACACAGGAAAGATACAAAGCATTGTGGGATCTCAGAAGAGGGAAAGAATATAGCTTATACCTTGACTTCTGTCCGTTTCACTATTTCTAGCATAACAGAAACGTCACGGAACCATCTGATTCTCTTTTTAAGTAAGGAGAATTAAATGCCCTTGGAAAGAACTGCAAAATTCCTGGATGAAAGGCTACATCCCCTGGGGAAAGAAGAGGGAAATAGGCAGAAATCAAGTCATCTATCTTCAAAATATCGCCTGTGCTTTCATGCCACCCACAAATCCCAGAGGAAGGCCTATCCCCTCGCTTTGCTCCACTCCGTAGGTCCTTGCTTTCACACTGTCATTTTCCCTTCACCACCGTAAGTTTCTCCTTCTCCAGTGGCTTCTTTGTTTTCAAACATGTATGTGTCTTCTCTTCTTTAAAGGGGAGTTTTGCTGGGCCACTTCTAGCTCTCCAGCTAGCTCTCATTTCCTTTTCATTGTGAAACTTCCCGATGAGAGTTCTACACTTATTGCCTCCATTGCCTTATCAATCGACCCTTCTTTAGCTGCCTACAATCTGCTGATATTGCCCAAGATTCCGAACTGCCTGATGATCTTTCCTCGGGCAGTCAATCTAGTCTCTATCCAGCACGTGGCACGGTGGACGACCCTCCCTGGTGATGGGAGGAGCGTGGGATTTGAATAGAGACAAATTCTGTGAGCTGAAGTGACCCTAAGAAAATTACCTAGCCCTTCAGCTCCTGCTTCTTTATCTTTAAAATGAGGATAATATCACCAACCTCATAGGTTTGTTTTAAGGATTAAAAGTTATAACTTAGCTGAAGCACCTACTGCTGTATCTAACACACGAGCAGTATGTACTTGATAACTGCTAGTTCCCCTTTCTTAGCTAACTTACTCCTCTATCCAGATTCTCTTCCTATCTCACGTTTCCTTCACTGGCTCCTACTACCTTCCAATTGGGATTGTTCCCCAAATCGCAATCATTGGACTTCTGTTCTTTTCTCCATGCTGTTCCCAGCAAAAGATGCTTCCATTCTCATGCCTTCAAATGCTGCTCCTTTGTAGAACATTCCCAATTCTATTTCTAGAGGTCCTTTTTCAACCTAAGCTTCAATCCTATTTTTTTAACTCTTTCTGAACATTCCCACTTGTATGTCCTATAATCAATTTAAATCCAACATGTATTGAAAAAGATTTTCATCTTATGTTTTTAAATTAACTCTAATTATATATAAGGCTTTTTTTTTTATTTTAATAAGCTAAGGCATCGTTAAGTGGTCACACTGGAATGAATGGGCTTTTATGAAACCCTTCCTCTACTAGGGGACGACAAGGGAGACTCAACTGTGTGAATTGTGGCAAAATGTTCCAGAGGTATGTGAAGCTTATAGGTTAGACCTAAAAGGACTCGATATTTGCCAGAAATAAGGTATCAGTTATCACTGCCTCACTACTCAATTCTCAACTAAGTGGATTTCTGAGACCAGAGATTGAAACCAAATGAGAGACTAGCAGTGGATTTGGTGAAGCTAAACAGAAAAAAAGAAAAACAGTTTTCATTTTAGAAGAGTTGGTAACTTCCTTTGAATGAAATAAGGTGCACAGCCCCTGCGGCAGTGTCTGTTAAACTGTGTTAGCCAATCTGGGTCTAGATGTATCCAGACATGCAGGATTTAGTTTTCCACAGGCCCCTACAAACTCTGTTGTCTTTTATCCAGCTGGATACATGTTTCTGTTATATACCTACCCCCTGTAGTCATCTGAGTTTGTAATACCTGGTTTTGAGCGTTTTAGGATAAGAGAATTTAAATGTGATAAAGCCCTTTACTACTGGGATTCTCAGAATCAGAAAGCCCAACTTTTGGAAATGAGTAATTTTAACCCATTGGTATTCTCTATATTGATTTCCTTCTTGTTTTCCCACAGATTTTTGGTGGTTTTTTCCCCTCAGACTTTTAATAAATTTTCTTTTGAAAGTATAAGCCCTTATAGAGCTTTGTAAAAAGAAAATAAAGAAAGAAGCCTTTTTATACATTCTTGGGGCAAAAAGAGAGAAGTGGTGACCCCTGGTAGCAGGGCTCAGTGGTGACTACAGGAATCCCAGTGAGAAAACCCCAAAGAGAAGGCAAAATTCAGAAGAAATATGGTTGAGAAACATGTGCAGCCATCCCTTCCTCCCTGGAGATTTTCATTCCAGACCTCAAATACTGGTGGACTTGTGTTTTAAATAAGGAAAACCATTCCTTTATATGCCCAAGATTAGATTTAATTGAGCCCCACCCATGATTTTTCCAGTCTGTCAATGGCACCACTATTCTTCAGATCACATAGGCAAAGCACTGACAGCCTAATCTTCCTAAAAGATCACTTTCATATGTCACTTCTCCAGTCAAAACTTCCAATGGTTTCCCACTCTCTATAACAGTAATTAACTGCAAGAAGGAAGCGCCCCATCTCCCTCCTAGGAGACGTGCCGCTGTTTGAAAATCACTGCATGTAATGATAGATGTTAATAACTGGACTGAAACAGGCAAATAAATGGATTACAGGCAGAAAAGAGCTAAAAAACATTTACCTTCAGAACAAAGCACCAATCTTCCAGGCCAGCATTTAAGGCCTCCCCACAACCTAGCCTCAAGTTATTACCTTGCTAACTTTATTTTCTACTAATCCTCACCCACTCTCCTTCTTATTTTACATCCTTTGCCCATGTGTTTCTCACCTAAAATGCCTTCCACATAGTTCCCTAGCAAAATCTGAAAGGAAGACTAAAGTCCAGTTCAAGTCATGCCTTTTACAGGAAGCTTTTTCCAATCACTCCACTACTGTGGCCCCTGTAGCCATTCATTAAGTACAGCAAGCTCTTTGATGGCAATATTGCCATTTATGCTCATAATACATATGCACAACACTGAATACTGTAAGGATGAACTAGCTGCAAGTCTCGCGAGATCAGAGAACTGACACATACACACAATCGTATGGAGGATGTTCTCATGCATGTAGACTTATCCTTCTTTGTGATGCCCATGAAGAAAACTGAAAAAACATCCTCTGAATGCTATGTCTTCCTCTACATATTGAAAAACAGATATATGGCAGAGGAGCAGCCCTTCCAGCCTTGGAAGTAGAGCCCAGAGAGAGGAAAGACTGAGGAAGGAAGAAACTTAATAACTTCTTTGGGTTCTATGACTAATGTTCTTCCCAGGATTTTGTCAGGTTCTTATTCCTTTGGTTTTTGAGATATTTAATTTCTTAACTGGCTCTAAAAAAAGAGGTTCTAGGATCTCTCAGTAATAAAAGAGTCAAGGTTTATACTTCATCCCAAAATTGGGACTGTCTCCCAGTAAACTAAGTGTCAAAGAAACAAGGCAGGTAGTAGAATGGCAATCTGACAGTGATCTTCTCCTTAGGCTACTCATCTGTTTACAGTAGGGCTGTCTAAGTCTCAGGCTACCGACAGGTGATGGTTTCATGGCCTAGTCATAAGACAGTAAAAATAAGGAAGAATGGGAAGATATGATTCCTTCATCCATCAACAAATACTTCCTGAGTGCCAACTATGTGTGGAGGCACTGCTTTAGGCACTTGGATAAACCAGCATGCAAAACACACATCCTTGTCCTCATTGAGTTTATACATTCGGGCAGGGGGAAGACAGGCCATAAACCATAAGCATAATAAAATAAGTAAACTTGATGGTAATATGGAAGATAAGTGCTATGGCGAAAAAATAAAAAGTAGAGCATGGTAAAGTGAAATGGGAGTGCCAGGTGCAGAGGGGCAGGGATGTGGCTTACAATCTTAAATAGGATAATTAGGGTAAACCTACTGAGAAGGTGACATCTGAACAAAGACATGATTGTAGTCCATGGAGATATGCCGGCACATTTCTTGACATGCCTCCCCTTAAGAGGTGGAGCTTAATTACCCTTTCCCGGAGTGTGGCCTGGACTTAGTGACTCACTTCTAACGAAGAGAATATAACAAGACGGTGATAAGGTGTCACTTCTGAGATCAAGTTATAAAGAGACTGCAGCTCCCATCTTGGTCTTGGTCTTGGTCTTGGTCTCTCAGCCTCTCGGATTATTGGCTCTGGAGGAAGCCAGGGCCGTGTCATGTGAGCGGCCTTATGGAGAGGCCATGTAGCAATGAAGTGGCACCTCCTGCCAACAGTCACATGAGAGAGCTTGGAAGTGAATTCTCTAGCCCCTTATGATGACTGCCTTTCCAGCCGAGATCCTGACTTGCGGTTTCAAGGGAAACTCTGAGCCAGAATCACCCAGCTAGCTGCTTCTAGATTCCCGACCTTCAAAACCATGTGAGATAATAAATGTTTATTGTTTTAAGCCACTAAGTTTTGGAGTAATCTGTTATACGGCAATAGATAACTAATACAGACAGAAAAGAAGGGAGGGATTTGGCCATACAAATATCTGAAGAAAGAGCATTCCAGGCAGAGGGAATAGGCAGTGTAAAGGCCTAAAGGAGGTGATGCTTAGAGTATAAGAAAACCAGCAAGAGGCCAGTGTGGCTGCAGTGGAGTGGGAGTGGGGGGAGAGGGAGGAGATGAGGTCAGAAAGGTAATAAGATCCAGATCATGTAGGATTTTGTAGGTCATCATAAGGTCTTTGGGTTTTACTCTATAAATGAAATGTGAAGCCAGCTTTGAGCGGGAGAGTATCACGATGTGATTTGTGTTTTAATAAGATCACTTTGTTGGTAATGGGCCCAGAAGGGAGGAGAAGTAGCAAGAGGGATACTAATAAAGAGGTTAATGCAAAAATGTGGGTAAGAGACGATGGTGGCTCAGACAAGAGTGGTAGCAGCATAGGTGAAATTACAGGTGTACTTTGAAGGTAGAGCCAAGAGGCTGATAAACTGGATGTAGGATGTGAAAGGACAGAAGTCAAGGATGACTCCAAGGTTTCTGGCCCTAGCAAGTAAATGGATGAAGTTTCCATCAACATGGGGGTGGGGTGGCTTTTAGAAAAGCAAATATGGGGGTTAGGATTAGGAGTTCAGTTTTGGACATGTTGAATTTGAGATGCCATTAGACTTCCATGTAAAAATGTTGAAGTTAGGGGCAAGGTCTAGAATTAAGATTAAACTTGGGATTCATCAATAAGATGATATTTAAAGCCATGGGACTAGATGAGATCACTAAACGAGTGAAAAAAGATCAGAGCATCACGGACTGAGTCCTAAGGCACTCCAACATTAGGAGGTAAGGGAGAAGAATCAGCAAAAGATTCTGAGCAGGAACAACCAATGAGACGGGGAGAAACAGGAGAGTATTGTTCTGTGGAAGCCATGTGAAGAAAGTATATTGAAGAGAAGGAACTGACAAGCATTATAAAGGAAAAACCTAAATGGGAAAGGATTAGCCAACTCGATTGTCCTCTGTCTCCCTGCCCTTCTTTTCATTTCCACATCCTGCCTGATGTCAAATTCTACAGCAGTGATAAGTACAGGGGGCTGTGGGGCTAGCAGGGTAGTGTACTTATCCCTGGAGGAAGGAGAGCAGACTGAGAAAAGGAAAAACTGTCATGGAAGACTCACAAAAGGGATGACACCAGCGCAGAGTTGGGAAAATTGAACAGGAGTTTGGCATGAGGACAAGAGAATACCCGGCAAATGGATCACGAGACGTACAGGCAGGAAGCTGTCAATACTGGAACATAATGAAAGGGTGGGGTGCTACTGGGGAGTGACAGAAGGTCAGGCTGAAGAGGTCAGCAGGACCAAATCATGAACCATCTTGTGTGGCATGCAAGGAGTTTGAACTTTACCCTGCAGCCTGTTGGGAACCACTTAAGGACTTTAAGCGAGAGAGTGACATCATCATGTTCCTGTTTTAAAGAGATCACTCTGACATAACTGCAAGTTCAATTGGAGGAAAATAAGCACTGACTGGTAGACAAGTTAGGAGGCTGTGGCATAGTCAAACCAGAAACAGGGTGGGGAATGGCTAATGTAAGGCAATGGAAGCCGGAATAGAGAAGAAGAGCAGATTCAAAAAAGGGTTAATAAGTTAGGCTCTGGAAGTAAGGACAAAGAGAAGAGGGGATAACTCCCAAGTTTCCAGCTTAGAAAACTGAATGGATAATGGTACAATTCCCCAAGATAAGGAATATAGAAGAGAACTGGGTTTGGGGGGAGCAGATGATTAATTTTGGACACGTTTAGGGTATTGCATTTGGGACATCCAGGTGGGAATGTCAAATATGCAGAAAGAAATATGGGCCTGAAACATAGTGGAGATATAAAACTGGTACTCAGGGGTGTACTAGTGATGGCTGGAACTGGGTTCTGGATGAGATCACCCAGAGAGAAAGAGAGTGAAGGGTGGAAGGATGGAGGACCCAACCCTGGGTTACACTAACATTTGAGGGTAGGGAAAGGATGGACAGCCAGCCAAGGAAACCAAGTAGAAGCTGTCTGTGAACTTCACAGGATAGCAATTTTCAGGTTAAAGAACTCTGCATCTTCCCCAGGTGTCACTGATATAAGCTCTAGCTTCATAAGAACAGCAATGAATATCTTCATAGCTTGAAGTCTCTGCTCTAGAATCAGGCTGCAACCAGACAGGGGATGAAAATACTAACAAAAACTAGACAGGACACAAAGGCCATGGTTACATTTAGGATGCTGAGTCAAATCAATGTTAACTATAGTTGTAGAACTATAACTATATAATAGAAATTGGTTAAGATATTACACGGAACAGATTCTTTAAGTCTTACAAGGCATTCGGAAAGCAGCTAACGGGAGTGACTGCTATGCTGAATATTCTGTTCTGAAGATAGAGAAGGAGAGAACTGCAAAAATCTCTATCTCTGCTAAGGCCTCCCTCCCCAAGGAAGCCAACCTCACGCAACTGCCCAGGTTTCGGTGTACAGGGCTGATTCCCAGCCAGGGGTTGCCAGCTGCAGAGGGCGGGGCTCTATTTTGGGCTGCCTGCTGTCCCTGAGCCCAGCCGCGTCTGGTTTGAGCAGCATGCAGCCCCAGTGACTCACACACCCATGCAAACCGCCTGTGGCTCGTGGCATGGCCTCGGAATGCCAGCTTTAGGCCAGCTCCCTCCTCACCCCATTACACTGGGATAAATAAATAAAGAGCACGCCAGCAGCCGTACAGCCTGATGGCAACCAGATGAAGAGAGGGAGGCATGGACGCGGCCAGGGGAAGGAACTCCCTCCAGTGGACCCTGCTGAGCGTGGGCCATGCCAGCCCACTCATCCTAAACTTCCTCTTTAACACTGTTCATACTGGCATGTAGTAATAGCCCTCAATTCCTTGACTGGTCTTCTATTCCTAGCCCCTAGTCCTAGGAAATGCTCTACATGGGGATGTTGCCTTCTGTGAGAACAGGGCCAGCCCTGACTTGAATGGGCACTGCCACGAATCCCCCTCTAGTTAGGTCACCATCGATTGTCCCCCTTGGGCTCCCTGGAAATGAAAATCAGGCTCCTAAGGGGAGAGGAAAAACAAAAGGACTAAATATGGAGAAGTAACCCCTGTTCGATCCTTAAATATTCTTCCTGGCCTTAGTATCCTAGAAACCTCCCATCCTACTGCCTCCTGTGCCCTATCTCGATGTCCTCCTGCCTAGCAATAGTCCTAATGAGAAGTAGGAAAAACAGACCCCAGGCACTGACCGCATGGCCCTCTGACATCAGCCCTGGCCCCCCTGCACCTTCATCCCGAGCTCTCTGTCCCTGGTTTGTTTATCTTCCTATGTTGCTTATTTTGATGGCACATCCTTTCAGCTCAGTCTTGGGTGACCCCGTGACCCTTCTGTGTCCTGTTTGTAGGACCCCAGGCAAGCAGAGTAACTGAAAAGATGCACTGGCCATAAGAAATGCTGCAGTCCCGGTAGGAAACCTTTCAGTTCTAGCAGTTCTACAGGACATTCCGAGGACAGGGCAGTGATCCCAGAGGTCACAAGAATTCTACATTATCCTAGCCCTTGACTCTCCTCTAATTTGTGTGTACGACCAGTAAAAGTAGCAAAACAAAATAGGGATAATCCTAGACTATGAGTCAAGAAGTGTGGATGGTCCGAAACATACAGCTACCACCATATGACCTTAGGCGAGTCACTTAACCTCTCTGAGGCCCAATTTCTTAATCTATGAAATGGAAAGCTACAACTATCTATCGTCCAGATCCTTTCCAGATATAATGAAATTCTACAAGTCTATGCAGTTTGGATGTGATCCACCCAGAACCTAGAGGACCAGAGTTCTTGAAGTAGTTGGTTCCAAACACCAATCCCCTTCCTGGGCTAGCACCTGTATTCCGCATGCTTTCTCATTCAGTTCTGCAGTGTTCCTCCACCCCAATGGCATGAAAGAAATGAGACTTCAGTTCTACAAATGAGAAAATAGAGGCTCTGAGAGAAGTGATTTATCCAAAGCCGCAAAATAAATCAGGAGAATAACTGAAGATCCCAAATATGGGTCTAACAAGCAACACTATATCCACAGCCCACACCACCACAATTTTCATAAAATCCCCTCCAGTGTAGGTTTATCAACATATTCACCCACAAACTCGTTGAGAACATATTACTTCTAAGCACTATGTTTGGTGCTGGGAACATAGAAACACATTCAACGTGGTCCTTGCCCTCAAAGAGTCCATAGATCAGTGGAAAAAGACATAGTCTTGCAGACATACAAACAGCATCATGACAAAGTTATAACTAGTAAAACAGAGGCATGAACCAAGGCACTATAGTAGCAGGAAAGAAGGATTATCTTTACAAGGACAGTCCGGAAAGGTCTCCCAAAGAAGCTGAAGCTGACACTTGAAAGATTAATAGAAGTTTACAAGGTAGATAAGACCAGGGCACTGGGCATTCTAGATAAAGGAACAATGTGTGCAAAGACACAAAGGCTAGAGAAAACAGCATTTTTGGTAATTCAAAGCCATTCTGCATGGCTGAAGCATAAAACACACAGAGAAAAATGTTGAGAAACCAAGCTGGATACGTATGCAGGCACTAGATCAGGAAGGGACTTCCCTGCTGAGCTAAGAATAAGCATCTCATTGTTTGACTAAGGGGCTGAGGTAGGGAACTAGTATGCCATCCCAGCCCACATTAACCTCCTTCACACCCAGACCTATCTGAGAGAAAGCGATCTGAGAGAAAAATGGGGGAAGCTATCTGAGAGAAAAATGGCCTAGGAAATCTCTCTCTGTCACAAGTTTAGGTTTCATGATCTCTCTTTCCCCATGAAGACCTGAAACCTATTCTGCTTCAGGACTTAGCAACACATGCTTTCCTTCTCCTCCAGAATTACAACTGCTTCGGTAGGTGGACCGAAGGCTCAACTCACATGTTGTGTTCTCACTGTTGAGACCTCAAGCATCACGAGGCTACTGCTCAATGGACAAAGGCAGAACAGAAGGTTCCAAACCACCTGCTTTGCTCAGCCCTGTGAAAAGCATTAACTTCAGGTTCAAAAGAAGTAGGAGTCACAGTCCCTGTCCACAACAAGCTTACAAATTAGCCTAGAAGACAAGACAGAAATATAAATAATCTATACATAACACAATATTTGAACAGCATTATTTACTTACACAATAAAGTACCAACCTGGGTAACATGTATAATTAGAAAATAGTGCAATAATACTAGGGTACTAACTGTACAACCAACAAGTCTCAGAAGAGTTAGAGAAAAAGATCAATATTGACTGGTTATCAAAGGTCACTACTATTCATATTACCCCTGCTTGGCATTTAACAGATGTTTCTTTTGGCCAAGCTCAGTCCTTAGAAGGGAAACCTAGGCAGGAGCTTCTGACAGGCCACAATTATCTACTCCCCATTCATTCCTTTGCCAGTCCCCTTGTATAAACACTGTGATTTTCCACAGCCTACTGTGCCCACAAGACAGTCCCCAAATGGTAGCCCTGTGCTTTTCACCTTCCTCTACTGTGGGATGTCGAAGGGGCCCAGACAAGTAATAATGACTAGCCCCCCGCTCCACAATCCAGACCTGGGATCAGATCTCAGCAAGCAAAAATTTAGCAACTGGTCAACCAAGGTTTCCAAGAGAATTCCAAACAAAATCCCTAGGTACCTTAGCAGAGATGTTTTACAAATGTTAATCAGCTCACTTTTGCCTTTTACATCTTTCCCCCTACTTCTCCCCATCTTCCCCAGGTACATCTTAAGCTTTATCAGACTTTCTATAGGTAACTTTTCCACAGAAAGGGCTCTCCAATATTGCAAGCAAACCTAACACCCAAAATGCAAGTCACCACTCAGGCACCTGGAAAGAGGAAGTAAAGCAAAGCTGCACAAGGAGAAAGGAAATAGCAAATACTCTACCTCTACCATAAACTGTTCCAAGAAGGAATTCTCTTCAAATGGCTCTGTCTTCAACCGATCTGTAATAAGAAGGGAGGCAGAAAAGAAATATGAGTCTTAGAATGAGCTTCCTACCTGTGAGATGGAAAGGGAACAGAGCCCAGGACTTCTTGGGAAAGAGGATAAAGATGCAACACCCAGAGATACCTAGTCCAGTGGGAGAAGAGGACAAACAGGAGGAGGAAAGGGTGATTAGCAATAAATGACAGGTTCATTGGCAGCATGCGCTCTAGAAGGTTTTCCCACCACAAAGACAGGTGAAATTGAATTTTTAGTCTGAAGTTGGAGCTATGCAGCTTCCTAAAGTCCCAGGTCATTTTTCCCTCATGCAATTTTATATAGCTGTTGGCCCTTTCCAGAGTCTTTCCTTCCCATTGTCTAGGGCATGTCTGGACTCAGTTACAGCTTCTATTGGATACTTGGGCCCCAGCCAGGTACTTGACGCAAAAGAAGTGTCATCTAGTCTCCAGTCCTGGTCAGCACCCAGCACCCACCCTCGGTAAAGCACCTCCCTAATGCAAATGAGTCTCCCCCTTTGCTAAGCCTCTTCGACTGTCTGTACCACTCCCGACCCAACTCCTCAAAGGATGTCCTCTCACCTCGGCTCAGCGTAGCCCCACTCTCCTGGTAGTCCTGGATCTCCAGATCTTTCATACGAAGCAATGTTGCTAGGTCCCTCACCTGGCACTGCAGTGCCAGACTCATGCCCATCAGAGGACGAATCAAATGTTGGGAGACCTTCCATGGAAGAGATACCAATTAGCCAACAGATAAACACAAAGTACTCCCTAACAGTGTATAAGGTACCAGGAAAAAATACTGAAAAACAAATGTTTTCACGGGAACTTGTATTTTCATAGTCAAGCAACCCATTTACATGAATGTAAACACAAATATAATAATTAAATAAGTATATGAAATAGGTTCAAGGATTTTCTTTGTGGCACAGATAAAAGGATGGGAAGAATAAAGGAGAACATGTATGAATAGATAACCTAGAGCTGTGATTTAAAGAGAAGGATGTGGGGTTCCCTGGTGGTGCAGTGGTTGAGAGTCTGCCTGCCGATGCAGGGGACACAGGTTCATGCCCCGGTCTGGGAAGATCCCACATGCCGCGGAGTGGCTGGGCCCGTGAGCCATGGCCGCTGAGCCTGCGCGTCCAGAGCCTGTGCTCCGCAACGGGGTAGGTCACAACAGTGAGAGGCCCACATACCGCAAAAAAAAAAAAAGAGAGAAGGATGTGATACAGGTGATAAGAGGTAAGTGTGGACTCAACTCTCAGCAAAAACTGAGAGATGAAAGCAGAAGATCCAAGTAACCTCCAAGCAAGTAGGTGCAACTAAAACAGAGTATGCTAGCTGGAGTGTAATAGAAGACAAATATCAACAGAAAGTAGAGAACTGTGAAAGTCAAATCAGACCCAGACACCAATTATGAACCATTTCAGGGCTGATGATAGCCCAGAATGAGGCCAGAGTTTCCATCTGTTCCCACAAATGCAGCAAAGTCTAAGGTCACTGTTGTAATAGAAACAAGCCAGTCACCAAGAGACCAGCCTAGGAAGGAATGAACCACCCCTCCACACAGCTTGCTCTTAACCAGAGGTAAGAAGGATGTAAGCATGGCTACACTGCGGCACAGCTAGAGTGATGTTCTCATATGATAATGCATAGCTATATAGAATAACCATTCCATTCACCTATACAAGGTGTCCATTAGCCATCCAAAAAATTAATTAGCTAAAATCGGTAATTTGTGGCTGGGGGGTATGATGAAAGTTCCTTTCCCTTCTCCCAAGGAGATGAACTAAAGGAGGCAGTGAGAAGAAACGTCCTAGATCAGAGGTCAGCAAACTTTTTCTGTAAGGGCCAGAGAGTCAACATTTTCAGCCCTGTGGCCCATATAGTCTCTGTCACAATATTCAACTCTGCTGTTGTAGCAAGAAAGCAGTCATAGAAAACATGTAATAAATGAGGGTGGCTGGGTTCCAGTATAACTTAACAAAAATAAGCAGCAAGCCAGGTTTGGCCTGTTGGCTATAGTATGCCAACCTGTACCCTAGACCTAAAAAGGATAGCTTTTAGACAAGAAACCCCACAGAGGCTTGAAGTGAGGAAAAGGTACTAAAGTGGCCCATAAGATGTGCAAGCCAGACTCATCTGGATCAGGATCAGAAGTCTGGACTCTTCAGACTTGTACGTTTTCATTTCCATTAATTTTCAGGTAAAACTTATTACTAAAAATTTCAGGTGTATTGTGGCTCAAACTAACAGGAAATGATTCTTTTTCTCTAAAGACAGAGTAGAGGAGAAGACACTGGGTGTGCGTTAGGGTTGCGGGAGGTTAGGGTTTAGTGGCAGCAGCTTTTGCACCAGCACTAGGACCCAAGGAACGCAGGGTAACAGTGCAGAGTGGAAGGCTGGCAATCAGGTCCAGCTATAGACACCTGTCACTTCTTTCTGTCACATAGCACATCCCAACCTAGAACTGTCTCCCAGCTCAGTCCTTAATATAAACTTAAACCTCCAGGAAGTACTGTTCAGAATGTGACAGAAGCTCTGCTTTTGGAAAATGTATCTGCTCTAGACTCAACTCTCTTTCCTAGGAATTGTTTTAAGTTTGCTCCTTCTCAAGGGAGATCAGGAGGAAAAATAGGTGAATACTTGTTTGAAAGCAAGCCAATGTTTGGGGAGTTGAATTGAAAATAATTGCCACTACCAACCAAGCAGCATCACCATCCATTTGCTGGCAGCACTCAAATAACAGAAATTCCTAGAGTTAATGACCAGCCTTTCTCTGGGGGCTACTTTCACAGCAATTCCTTTGAGTAGTGGTAAATATAACAGCATGAAACATGATGAGAAACAGTTTTTAATCAATGCTATGTCTAATTAAATGTGGTAATTATTGAAATTATTGATAGGACTCCAATGTCTATAGAGCATTTTTTAAAAGCTTTTTATCCTTAAATATTTCAACTTCTCAAATAATTTCATAGGATTGGGTTACACCACTCTGACTCATTGGGGTATAACTCATTTCAAAGTTAGTTGAACCCTAACTTAGATCAATTAATTAGAATAAAACATTGTGGCTGAAGCAACAGATTTCAAAGCAAATCCACAGACACTACAAAGAAAAATCTTGAAGTGCTTTAGGAGGCTGGGACACTCCCTCCCCTTCATTTACAGACAGCAACATATGAAAAGATGCAGTTCAATAAATCAATTCAACAAATACCTACTGGGTGCTGAATACACGCTCTGACCCTGTGAGGCTTCTGCCCTCAAAGAGATCACAACAGTTAAGGAAGTCAGGAAGTGTGGTGGATACAGAACAGGAGTCGCCAATCTTCTCCAGAGGAAAAGCTATTTATAATTTTCCCCAGCATCTTCAGATTTCCCATAGAAATGTTCATAAGACATAGGCAGAAGAGCAGGATGGCAGTTACCAATCCCAAGATGAAACGTATCATGTTTGGATATAATGAAAAGAATAGTAGACTGGGAATTAGGAAACCAAGATTCTAGCCCTGGCTCTCATAGCACCTAGATGTGAAAATGGCTTAACCCCAAGTACTCTCATGGTCCTTGTCTTTTTTATTTTTATTTTTAAAATAAATTTATTTTATTTATTTATTTTTGGCTGCATTGGGTCTTCGTTGCTGCACGTGGGCTTTCTCTAGTTGCAGTGAGCAGGAGCTACTCTTTGTTGCGGTGCGCAGGCTTCTCATTGCGATGGTTTCTCTTGTTGCGGAGCACGGGCTCTAGGCATGCGGGCTTCAGTAGTTGTGGCTCGCAGGCTCTAAAGCACAGGCTCGGTAGTTGTGGTGCATGGGCTTAGTTGCTCTGCGGCATGTGAGATCTTCCCAGACCAGGGCTCGATCGCATGTCCCCTGCATTGGCAGGTAGATCTTTAACCACTGAGCCCCCAGGAAAGCCCCTTGTCTTTTTTTAAAAAGACAAATTATGGAGTTGGACTATTTGCTCTCACAGGCCCACTATAATGCTAAGGTTAAGTAATATTACATATGTTCTCTTATTTAATCCTCACGTCTCTGTGGTAAGGTCAGGATTGGTATCGCCATTTTACAGATGAAGAAACTGAGTCTCATAAAAATTCAGTAACTTATCCAAGGTAATACAAGTAGTCAAAGTGATGGAGCTGAGTTACAAATTCAGGTCTGCCTGTGCTCCTTCTACCACCCAAAAAACCTTCAGATGTGACTCCTGGGAATCATAATCTGGCCAAAGAGGTGACAAATCTGAAACTCAAAATATGGAATATAAAGAATTACACTAGAAGAAAAAGATAAGAATAACAACAATAAAAAAGAATTACATTAGACACTAGGAAGAATAGACAGTGGGAAGGAGGAGGGGGTGATGAAGAGAAGCTGGCCAGAAGTGGAAATGGGCTTAGTGTTAGAAAGCTTTGTATATTCCATAATATCCTGCAGAGACATAAAAAGTATTACATTATTAATGTGAATGTGGTAGGGAGTGTGGGGAAATAGGTACTCTCCTACTCTCCGACATGACTTGGAGGAGTTAAGCTGCACAGTCTCTCTGGAAGACAACACAACATTACGTTAGCGAGATCAAAGATGCAAATACTCCTTGATTCAGCTATTCCCCTTCTAGGAATTTACTCACACATTTACACATAGAAAAAGTAAATGCAGGGCTTCCCTGGTGGCGCAGTGGTTGAGAATCCGCCTGCCGATGCAGGGGACGCGGGTTTGTGCCCCAGTCTGGGAAGATCCCACATGCCGCGGAGCGGCTGGGCCCGTGAGCCATGGCCACTAAGCCTGTGCATCCAGAGCCTGTGCTCCGCAACGGGAGAGGCCACAGCTGTGAGAGGCCTGCGTACCACAAAAAAAAAAAAAAAAAAGTAAATGCAGGATATTCACTACATATAAAAACAAAAGAATAGAAATAATTTAAGTGTCTACTAGCAGCAGAGCAATTAAACACACGTTGATAAACTCATTCATCAAAATGCTATGTTGCCATTAAAAAATATTAAGGCAGGTCTTCTAAATGTATTGCTGTGAATGATTTCCATGTTCTAAAACTAAGTGAAAAAAGCAAGGTACTGAACACTGTGAACAGAATGTTGCCATTTGTGAAAATACATATATCTAGATATGTATTTGACTATATGAGTATATTCATATGTACTGATATATATATATATATACTGATATATATATGTATATATACATACATATACACACACATATATATGTGGCTTTGCTTGAGAATTCACAAGAAGCTGACAGCAGTAATTGCTTCAGAGAAGGAAAATGAGGGACTGGAAAGGGAGTAGAAAGAAGACCTATTTCTTCCCTACATACCCTTAAATGCTATTTGAAGTGTTTGCCTTTTGCATGAGTTACTCATTCAAAAAGAATTAAATAAAAACTATGACAAGAATGAGTAACAAACAAAAATTATGACTGTGTGACCTCATAGACACACACACAAGACTGAAGTAGTATCCGCCTACATCCTCACCGGTGTCCGCTGGCTCTAACTTTTTCCCTATAAAGCTTCCTCAGGTACAGGGATTTCCCTGGGATGGCATTCTTCTTTTAATAATATACCTTGAAGCATAATTATTAATAAATTGTTCTCCCCATGGCCAACCAAGATTCATTCCACTCTAAACACTGTTGCCTCTTTTTAGTTATTTATAATTTATTTTATTTATTTATTTTTTTGGCTGCATTGGGTCTTCATTGCTGCATGCGGGCTTTCTCTAGCCGTGGCGAGCGGGGGCTACTCTTCACTGCAGTCCGCGGGCTTCTCATTGCGGTGGCTTCTCTTGTTGTGGAGCATGGGCTCTAGGCATGCAGGCTTCACTAGTTGTGACATACGGGCTCAGTAGTTGTGGCTCATGGGCCCTAGAGCGCAGGCTCAGTATTTGTGGTGCACGGGCTTAGTTGTTCCGCGGCATGGGGGATCTTCCCGGACCAGGGCTTGAACCCGTGTCCCCTGCATTGGTAGGCGGATTCTTAACCACTGCGCCACCAGGGAAGCCCCTGTTGCCTCTTTTTAAATTGCAGCTCTCCAATTAGAGGAATTTGCCTAGAATAGCTAGGTTTTCTTCACCCATTACTTTCAATTATAATATCATTATACAAGTGTTCTTTACTGTATTCTTTTGAAAGAAAAAACTATTAGAGCCCATCAGCTTCCAACAAGAACTGCCTCCCCAATCTCACTCTTCTGAATTTCCAGGGCTGTGTGATATAAAATGAGAGTAGCTATTGCTAGGGCTTCCCCAAGGCTGCCCTAATGTTTTGGTGTCATAACAAGCATTATTGAGGGAACAGTGCCTCCTGGTGTTACTTAGAAAAAGTTACAGGGGTTTTGAACAAGATAAATTCTACCTAAAGCAAGGTGGAAATTTTCACAAGAAGTTCAATTAAAATCAACAAAATTGAGTGATTATTATTTGCTAAGCACTGTTAATGGGCCTTAAAAATTCAGAGGTTGGGCTTCCCTGGTGGCGCAGTGGTTGAGAGTCTGCCTGCCGATGCAGGGGACACGGGTTCGTGCCCTGCTCCGGGAAGTGGGGCCCCAAAAAAAAAAAAAAAAAAAAAAAAAAAATTCAGAGGTTAATGTTCTCCGAACACTCAAGACTAGTTTGGGTCAAAAATACTAGATCAAAAACAGGGAACAGTTTATTGAAAAGCACTTTGTTCCATCACCCTATTGTTGCCAAAGCATCACACTACCTCTGGGAAACTAAAGAAGGGAGACAGGAAATGATGCCCATTTGTCTTCAGATCCCTCTGCTGATAAACCTACAACCTTAGGACCCCCAAAGAAGACCCTGTCCTCTAATGCTAAAACAAGATCTGTTTATATAAAAGGGTAGAAGGACAAGCAGAAGTAATTCCTGCAAACTAGTTCTTCACTCTAATTGCTAATAAAAGCTCTTGGGGCCTAGAAAGCTACAAGTGAGCAGAGGACATTATCTTCTGAGTCCCTGAAAATGGGCTCTTGAATCAGACCTACCTGAGTCAAATTCCAGCTCATTCATTTATAAACTGGATGACTTTGGACAAATTACCTTCAATCTCAGCTTGCTACTCTGAAAAATGGCAATAATATTTATCTTGCAGGACAGGACAGTTGTGAGGATTAAATGACAAGATAATGTTCAGAAAGGTACTCAACACTGGTATGTAGCCTACCCTACTACCAGAGTGATCTTGATAAATTACAAATTGGATCGTGTTAAACCCCTGCTTAAAGTTGTTCAGTGAATCCCTGTTGCCTTTTGGGTAAAATCCAAACTCATTAGAATCCTTCAAGATCTGGCCACTGTATACCTCATTTCTCACAGCTCCCTGTAGTCATGAAGTTCCCCCACTTGCCCCACACTTATACATCTCCACACCTCTCAGAATGCATTCATGCCTAGAATGATCTTTTTATTTTCTCCCAGTTATTTCCTACTCATCTTCAAAACTCAGCTCAGAAACTCTCTCTTCAAAAAGGTTTTTCAGATCCTCAATCATCCTGGGCTTATCTCAATCAAAGTATATACCATAATTTATCCTGTTTCCTGTCTGTCTGCCTTCTCATTAGATTATGAACTCCAGGAATAGGCTATATTGTTTTAGATCTGGACACCCAACAATTAGCCCATAGTAGATGCTTAATAAATGTTGAATAAACCAAGTAATGAATAAAGATACCCGGTAAAGCATGTAGGCCCAAACTACGCTCCTTTTGTAAGGAAAGAATGTACCAGTCAAGAAATCTTTTTGCCTTCTTTCTAGTCAAGGAAAGTTTTCTAATTGGAGACAAATGTCAAATGGGGTTTACCAAAAAAAAAAAAAAAAAAAAAAAAAACCACCTAAAGCTTCATTTCAGAAGGGGAAGCAGCTGGCATCCCTTTCCCTACCCTGTATTTGAATTGCACTTACCAGCGAAGGGCTAGCTAGGATGCAGTGGAAATTCCAATAGAATGGGAGACCAGAGAGCTCACTCCGCACCCGGAGTATCAGCGCCTCTGCCACACGATCACAGGAAAATGTAGCTTTGCCAGGGCAAGCAGTGTCCTTCAACAATGGGCAAAGCAGATCATCCAAATGACAAAGAAAAGCCGCAGGAGGAGCAGTCAGGCGCTTGTTCAGCTCCTAAGAAGAGAGCAAGCGTTGCACAGGGTGAGAGGGCTAAAAGGAAACTGACTCCCTGGTAAGTAACAGCAAAGGAAAGCTCTGGTTAACATGAAGACAGTGGGCAGAAGAGGAAGGGAAGGGAAAATAAAAACATCAGAACAGGAAAGAAGAAAACAAAAAGAAGAGAGATCAACTGGCCTACTCCACAATTCTGCCTTCCACTGAATGCACTACAGAAACACACATACACACACACGCACACACACACACACACACCCATATGGAAAGATCCTAGGGCTAGAGGCAGAAGTGCAGAACATTAATGGGAATTGTAGCAACCTAATTGGACCTTCCTTGGCTATCTATAGGCCAATGAGCTGGGTGATGTTAATGCCCCCTGACCTTCACTAGGAAAGAAATTATGTCCACTGCCACCCATAGCAGTACTTCTCTTCACACTTACCTTGGCTCGCTGGCTGATCACACTAGTGTCCACCTGTTCATGCCACACCTGTTGAAGATCTGAAACCAGCAAGGCATAGCCCTGCTTGCTGATGTAAGCCTTGGCCAAGAGGGAATTCTCGGCAAGCTGTAGCCATGCCCATGGCTGCATCAGCAGGCCTTGCTCCAGTTCCTCCATCTGCAGGAGAGTCTTAATTTAGCAAAGTGCCCCCAGGGTGTCGTAGGCCTGGGGGGACACCACTCAGAGAGTTCTCTATCAAATACATCTTGTGAAAATCCTCCCTAAGAAAACAGAAGGCATTGATTTACATTCTACCCCCTCTCCTTCACCCTCCCAGTATATAACCAGCTGAGCACCAACCTTACCACCTCTTGCCACTAAAAATCGATTTAGAATTTTGAGGGGTTTTTTTCCCATATTAAATTCCTAGAAAACATAAAAGATCTCCTTCTTCTATAGCGGTTAAGCCTCAGCATATTGGTACTAATATTTCTGCTTTCTAATAATATAACAATATGGAAACCTAAACCATTCTTGTTGCATCTTTATCACATTCCTAATAAATATGTCAATGCTATCCTTTCCCAGAGCTTCTAGAAGAAATAGTTCTTGTTTTACAAAACATCATGTCATAAGTGTCACGCGCAGGAAATTCAAATTATTTGATCATTATCTCTGGGCTTCCCTGGTGGCACAGTGGTTAAGAATCCACCTGCCAATGCAGGGGACACAGGTTCGAGCCCTGGTCCATGAAGGTCCCACATACCGTGGAGCAACTAAGCCAGTGTGCCACAACTATGGAGCCTGCGCTCTACAGCCTGCGAGCCACAACTACTGAAGCCCGCACGCCTAGAGCCCGTGCTCCACAACAAGAGAAGCCACCGCAATGAGAAGCCCGTGCACCGCAGAGAAGAGTAGCCCCCGATCGCCGCAACTAGAGAAAGCCCGCATGCAGCAACGAAGACCCAACACAGCCATAAATTAAAAATAAATAAATAAATAAAATCTAAATGAAAAAAACTCTGGAAGCTCTCAGAATTTTAAATATGTGTGTGTGTGGGTATATATATATATGTATTCCCTAAACATATATATATATATATTTCCTAAATGAATATATGTATATATGTGTGTGTGTATATATATGCATATATACATTTATATGCCCCCTAAATATATTTTTTCCCTAAATATATATACATTCTCTAAGTTAGGGATTCTTAATCTAGAGTCTATGCATGTAAACCCTCTGGAATTATGTGCAAAATTTGTGCATACCTGCATATACCCATTTGGAGGGAAGACGTCCACAGCTATGGTCAAATTCTCAAAGGGATCAATGAGACACAAATAAAGAGCTAATAACTGTGTCCAGAAGCAAGGAGAAAAGCCCCAACCCCATTTCAAGAAGACCCTGAATGACTAAGAAGTCAATACAAGGCACAGCACATCACATCACAGAGGTAGAGACCACGAATTAACTCCACTTCACTCATCCACACCCACATCCAAGGCACTGCCATCAATGATATCATACCCTGCTGCACATCCTGGAAACCAACCTTTGACTTCAGCAACTAAATTTGTAGCCTTAATCTAGTAGATGTTCAGTAACTATAGCTACTTTACAGGCAGTTTGATCATTTTTCCGGAGGGTAAAAAAAAAAAAGGGTGGACCTCCCTGGCGGTTAAGACTCCATGCCTCCACTGCAGGGGGCACGGGTTCAATCCCTGGTCAGAGATCCTGCGTGCGGTGCGGCGCAGCCAAACAAAAAAAGTGATGTAATTTCAGTTTATAAACACAAAATAAAGTTGGTGGGGGGGGGGGGGGGGGTTGGGGGGGGGGGGGCGGGCGCAGATCTTAGAATACAAAGAAAACAATGAAAATCCTTGGATTTCATTAACGTGGTTAACACGATGCTGTTCTTCCAGTCATTTTCATCTCAATCTAAGCCACTATTCTTCCAACCATAACCTAGTTTTTGAAGCGTGGCCTTGTAACATAATTTGTACAGTCATTAGACAGGTGAAATAGAACTATATATATTGTGATTTTTATCTGCAGCAGCCTCAAAACCTTGTGTTCAGATGATGGTATTTCAGTCACATTCCCACCTGCTGTTCCTACTGGGAAGAGAAGATCTTGGAATGATTAAGCTAGTCCTCACGGGACCAGAGTTCCACATTGCTCAAGGTCAGAAACAGCAAGTCGGTCACAAACAGCAAGTCGCCAAGCCCTTCTCTCCCTTACAGGCACTCCCCAGCGTGCGCTCTAAGAGTCACCAAAATTGGGTTGACTATCCGAGCCTGTCACTTCGGAAAGCCTGGAAGCTCAGGACCCTCACACAGTATGTTTTGTTCTGCGGGCGGGGGAGGAGTTTAAAATGTGGGATCTGGGATCAACAAGCCCCCTAAAAAGGTCTGAGAAATTCAGCATCAGACCTGGGTTTGCTGCTCCCACCACGCGTGTCCTGCTTTGAGGCCTCTATATCTCACCTTTCTCATGTTTCCTTCAAGGATGCCTTTAACCCTCACGTTAACCAGAGTCACCCGTTTATTATTTTGAATGAGGATGGGGAAGCGCCGAGGGCCAACAGAGCAGTGGGGTGGCCTAAAGCGGGTTGGCACCCAGTCCCGCACCTTGGCCGTAAGCCCCTCCCTCGGCGCAGTTCCTCCGCCATCCTGCAGAGGGCAGCAAAACCCCGGCGACCGTCCGGGCTGGGCCACGCCCCGCCCCTCGGTCCCTTTACCACAGCTCTACCCCAGGAGACCCGCCTGGCGTCCAGTTTCCATTCGCCCTCACTAGAAAGGCCTTCACCGTCCACGTTTCTATTTTTACAGCACCGGCTGCATGAGGCGCGGCTCGGGACCCCCTCAAAGGGCAACAAGCCGAAAACCGGCTACTTGGTGGCGCCGAGCGGCCCGCATAGGAGTACCCGCACAAACCCCGCCTCGCGTCCCGGAGGCAAGCTGCGCACGCGCGGCCCCCCGGCCCCGCCCACGCCCACCCTCGGAGGCCTGTCCCAGAACCCCGGCCGCGCGCGGGTCCCTCCTGGGAGGAAAATTCTTGGAGGAAGCGCGTTGCCAGGGCCAGCCCGCAGAGTCCGAGCAATCTCTCGCCGCCCGGCCTGGCCCTGGCCCCGATTAGAGCTCGACCCCACCTACCGTGAGCGGCCTCGAGAGCTCTCACTCTCCCCGCGGCAAGCTGGCCCGCCCGCGCAAACCGAAAGGCCTAGAGTAGGGGCATTTCCCGCAACCACGGGGAGGCGGGGTCTTGGGACACTGGGGCGGAGCCCAAGCCTGATGTGGGCGGGACATCTGGGCCCACGGAGCTGATAAACTGGATCCGTCAGAGGTGGAGGGATACCGTGGCCGGGAAAGCGAGAAGAGAGGCTGGAGGGCTCCCTGGTAGAGAGGTGGAGGGGTAGTGCCGCCCCTCAGTGTCGCGCTGGCAGAGTAGAAAGAATGCAGGACGAAGTGCAGGAGAGGGGACCCCGGATTTGGATTTGTTGATAAACCCAAAGTCATTTCCCTTCCCTACGCGTCCAGCCTTTTTTGCTGTTGTTTTGTTTTTAAATAAAACGAGGGGATTGAACTTCACTAGATATCTCTTTTGGGTCTCCACCAGCACTCGAGTTGTTTAAGAGATGAGTCTCCCAGGCATAAATCCCATGGTCTGACCTCATCCTTTACCTCTCCTGTCTCATTTCTCCCTCCATGCACCCCCAGTTTGTGCTCCATCACCAGAGAAGCTTGAAATCCTTCAACTCATCTTGCACCTTGTACAACTTACTGTTTTGCTCGAGCTGAATACTTGAGCCTAAAAAATTCTCCCCATCCCTGTTCCACAACGAAAAATTCTCTTGTTAAGGCCAGCCTCAGTGCTGCTTCTGTGTAAAGCTTTTCCCACTATCCCCAATCAGAATTCATTATTTCTTCCGCTTTGCTCCCATAGCATTGTTTTGATCTTTATTGCAGACTGCTTTCTGCTTTGGATTTTAGTTGGTAATTACATATCTTTTTAAACCATAAGTGTTTGAGAGGGCAGGGACCCTGCCTTATCCATATCTGTATTTCCAGGACCTTGCACATAGGAGGCATAATAAGTATCAGTTAGTGAATGCTGGGGTTCGAGTATAGATAGTTCACAGGCAAAATATCATTCAATCATGGCCCATAAACCATGGCCCTGCTCTGGAACAGTTGGGCCTAATTAAGAGAAGGAAAGGCAAACACACCTGTTGGGAAATGAGACCTTTAGGTGGGCCCGTGTGAAACACACACACACACATCCTCTCCCTGGGAGAAAGTAGAGCCTGGGATCTGGCTCTCCAGCAAGCTGAGAGATAGGGCTAAAGTAATCTGGAAGCTGGAGTCCTGGTAATTACTGGGACCTAAGTTCTTCTCTGCTAGACCCAGGGCACTGCTCCCCAAAGCCAGGCAGCAAGTCGGCTGTCTCTCCTGGCTCAGAGGGCACTCCTTCTTCATTCCCAGAGTCTTCGGGAAGTGGGCAGAGGCAACGGAGGGGATGGGGAATGCAGGGACACAGGTTTTGGATGGAGAAAGGAAGCTCATACTCTTGAGCAGGCTTCTCCCTGGACTTCTGAGGCATCCGAACCTCTTGGGCAGTGAAAGAAGATGGCAGCCCTTGACCTAGGCCTCGCTCAAGCTGTGTGCCTGCAAAAGAGAGGGTGGTCAGGGCTTCCCTGGTGGCACAGTGGTTAAGAATCCGCCTGCCAATGCAGGGGAAACGGGTTCAAGCTCTGGTCCGGGAAGATCCCACATACCGTGGAGCAACTAAGTTTGTGTGCTGCAACTACTGAGCCTGTGCTCTAGAGCCCACGAGCCACAACTACTGAAGCCTGCATGCCTAGAGCCCGTGCTCCACAGCAAGAGAAGCCACCACAATAAGAAGCCCGCGCTTGCCGCAACTAGAGAAAGCCTGCATACAGCAACGAAGACCCAACAGAGCCAAAAATAAAATAAATTTAAAAAAATATTTTTTTTTAATTCAAAAAAAGAGAGAGAGAGAGGGTGTTCAGGCCATTGCCCAACCCAGGAAGTGATGACTTCCTGGCCATTCCCCAGTCTGCTGGGGCCTGGCCTCAACTTACCAGGAATGGTGTTCTCTAGGAGGAAGCCCAAGAGTCCCGCCAGGAAGATGGGCTCTGTGAGCAGTGAGCGTAGTAACACATCCAAGGGGCTCCAGCCTACAGGGGGTTGGGGCCAGGCAGGAGGGGAAACTCTGATCCTATGCAAAGCCAAGGAGCCTAATACTTCCAACCTAAGCCTAAGTCTTGGACCAAGGACAGATCTTTCTGAATTGTTCCATGCCCCCCCTCCTTTGTCCTCTGCTCTCTATTTCCCACACCCAGGCCCACTCTCCCAGGAAGCATCCCCCAGCACTCTACCTAAAGGGGCTTCCCTTACTCAACCACTATCCCACCCCCACTTTGTTTTCTAAATAGCACTGCTCAACACCCTATCTTCTGAGCATACACATGCCCTCCAGATATGCTTCGATAGTTCCAGGCTCCCTGTCTCCTGAAAGTTTGGTATTAAAAGCCCCAACCTTATTTCCCATTTCTTACCTTCTGTGCTCTAGCCTGGGTTCCTCAACCTCAGTACTACTAACATTTTGGACTAGATACTTTTCTGTTTGAGGGGGCTGTTCTGTACATTGCAGAATGTTTATTAGCATCCTTCTACCCACTAAGTGCCACTAACAATCACCTCTCCCCTGCTTATAACAACCAGAAATGTCTCCAGACATTGCCAGATGTTCTCTGTGGGACAAAACCATCCTCAGTTAAGAACCACTGCTATTTGCTAAGCTAAGCTAACTAAGTTACTTGCCACTCCCAGGACATACCCTATGACTTCCTACTTCTATGTCTTTGTTTATGGTGGTTCCTCCACCAGGAATGACCTTCTCACCAAATATGTTTTTAAATCTTACCGTCCTTCAAGACCAGCTCAATGTTACTTTCTCCATAAAAGTTACCCAGATCATCTCCAACAGAAGCCATCTCTCTCACCGCCGAGCACCATAGCTCTTTATCTAAACCTTTCTAGTTATGTTTCTACACATCTCATCTCTTTTTCTACACTGTCACATCTACAGTCACCTTTTTATCCCAAGGGGCTAGCACAGTATTCAATAAATATTTGCTAAACAAATGGATGGACTATACCAAAGCTCTTCTCTGGGTGCGGGGGCCTGGAGTCCAGAGAAACTCAAGCCTTGAGCCCTTGCTTTCCCACTGCAAAGCAACTTGTCTTTCCATCCCCCCTCTTCCCACCTGTGCTCAGTAGGACTGGAGCTTCCCGAAACCATCTTGGCAGCAACAGGGCCATGAAGATGGAGAAGCCAACAATGAAGACGTTCCGCCCAGAGTCAATGTCAGCCAAGTGGAAGCTGGAGAATCCAGTAGACAGAACCACGGCCTGGGTCACCCCCAGCACCCCACCTGTCTCATACAGAAGTAATTGAAGATGTTGGGAGAGGGCTGGCACAGCAGAGAGTATTGTAGGCCAGGGCAGGTTGTAATGGGCAGAGACCACCAAGAGGCCCAGGAGCAGAGAAGGCCAGTCAAGAGGCCAAGATATGGCTGAGAAAATAGGACAGCTGACACGTACATCCATATATTAGGGAGGCTATTCAGAAAGAAAGGGTGCTGACTACCAGCAACCAGTTGGGCCCTGCTGGGGGGTACTGGTTCAATACCAGTCCTGCTGATACATCCACTCACCAAGCACAGGCAGTGGGATGGTGGTGATGAGCTGGACCAGCCTCGGGGAGAGCCCAAGCACCACGCAGAGCAGCCCCACCAAGTGGGCCACTCGCCGAGATCCAGCCTAGAAAACACAGCCACCTCCTCGACCGTTCAAGGTTTTCACCTGGCCGACACCTTCTCATCGTTTGGATCCCAACTCAAATGTCACTCTCCCAGGAAGCATCCCCCAGCACTCTACCTAAAGGGGCTTCCCTTACTCAACCACTATCCCACCCCCACTTTGTTTTCTAAATAGCACTTATCACTCTTGGAAATTATCTCTTTTTTTTCTTAAATTGTCCACCTCTCTCTCTCGAAGTCCCCAAGAGAGCAGGGACTTCATCTGACTTGCTTCTCTCTAGAACCTCAGCCCTGGTACAGTGCCTGAGGCACAGAAGGAGTTCAGTAGTGATTTAGTGTCTTCCTCACACTCCTAGCCCTTACGACTTCTAGGTACCTCTCTAAATGAGATCACTGCTGTGAAATGCCTGGCAGAGGGCTGGGCACAGCTGGCAATCAGTCCCCTTCCCTCTCCTGCACCTCCGGCTCCTCTCCCCCCACCCCCGTCCACATACCTGGAGAAGGCTCACTGTGCCCACGTTGGGGAAGCTGGATGCAGTGCCCATGGGGCTCCCCAACAGCCCGGCCAGCACACTTCCCAGACCCTCCAGGCTCAGCCCTCGGCTACAGGCATGCGGAGGTGGAGAAGGCAAATGCAGCAGCTGACCACACAGGGCGTAGCAGCCCAGGGAGCTGATGGAAGCTGCCAAGGCCATAGAGATGCCTGCAGCCAGAGCCCTGGGTGTCAGCAAGGGCCAGTCCCACTCAGCTGGGGAGGGAGAAAGAGCTGCTTTGGGGCCAGACTCACGTCTGAAGCATCCCCCTGCCTCTGACAGCCTATGACACAAGAACCCTAAAGGCCCCATTGTCTCTGAAGATAATGTCTTGGGACAAAAGCATCAAACTCAGGGTAAAGACCCATCCCTTTACTGTGGTCTACAAGGTCCTCTTTGGTCTGACCCGTACCCATCTCTCTAGCCTCATCTCCCACCACACTCTGCCTCACTTCTTTCACTCCAGATACACTGGCCTTGTTTCAGGCCCTTGTACTTGTGTTGCTGGCCACTAGAGGGCCTTTGCATATGCTGTTCTCTCCACCTAGAATGCTCTTCACTCTTGCCTTTACCCAATAAGCTCCTACTCATCTCTCACATCTCAGCTCAGTGATCACTTCCTCAAGAATGCCTTTCCTGGGAATTCTCTGGTGGTCCAGTGGTTAGGGTTCCATGCTCTCACTGCGAGGGCCCACGTTCGATCCCTGGTCGGGGAACTAAGATCCCACGAGCCACACAGTGCAGCCAGAAATTTTCTTAATTAAAAATTAAATAAATAAAAACATAAAGAGTGCCTTTCCTGAACTCTCCAATAAAGTCAGATTCCCCATTATGAACTTTCATCACACAAGGTACCCGCCCTTTTTAATTCACCGCGTGCAATTTTACATTTACTTGGGTGACTATTTAATTAGTATCTGTATTCCCCAACAGATTATAGGCTTCATGAGTGCAGGTATTGTGTCTGTCATGTTTATCACCATGTCCCCTATCACGTGCCTAGCACATAATAAGAACTCCACGGACCATTATTAAATTGATGAGAGAGCAAATTTCATATACAATGCCTCTTCAAAAGCAATCTTTGTGCACAGGTCACCAACTCAAATGTCTGTGGGAGTAAGTAACATAAATGTGTAAATTGGTTAAGGAGTATCAACATGCAGTGGTGGGGCTTACAGATGTCTCTGAACAGTAACAAAGACACCTGTGGTGAGCGGCTGGCATTGCCCCTCAGACTGGCAATTTCTCTCCCTTGTGTGTTTTGAGAATCCGTACAGCTAATTTCATTAACTCAGAGTCCGAAGAAAGAGACACCTTTATTTGAGTAAGAAGATGGAGGAGGAGAAAACCTACCTGGGTGAGGCAGCCAAAACCACGGTGCCTCGGCGGACAGCTCCCAGGGGGTGATGCTGAGACCCAGAAGGGCAGAGATGATCCACACACAAGCTACTGGGATCAGCACCTAAGGGACAAGACTGAGACGGAAAAGAACCCCTCCCCCAGAACTTTTCAAGCTAGCCTTGGAGGGGTAGACAGAAACCAAAAGGTAGGGGGCCGAGCGAGCATTCCGTGCCAGCCCTTCTAACTTCAACTGCCCCTGCCCAGACCTCCACATACCGAGAGGAGCCTGAAGACAGGGATGTGAGTGTGGGTCGAAGAGGTTGAAGCTCGCCTCCAGGGGTGAGGCGGTAACAGGCGGGCGCCCAGGTGCTGAGAACAGACCACCATGAGCAGGATAAGCCTAGGAGAGGGAAGGAGCTTTACGAGCAAGAGGAAGAAGTCATCCTGAGGTGGGGCAGTGGAGGTGGGAGTGGTAGAATACCATAAAAGGGGGTCCCGGAGAAGAAAGCCCCCCATGGAGGGGGAAGGAGGGCACCCTGGGGGTCAGTGGGAGACAAGGTGAAAGTCAGGGTGAACAAATGAATCCAGCAAAAGTCCTGGATTCCAGATCCACAAAGTGTTGTCCCTTTCAAGATGGCAGCTAAACCTGGTGGAGCCAGCATCTCTGCCCTGCCCCGCTCCCACACACCCCACCAGGCACCACGCCTCTCAGGACTTACGTACAGCGATGCCAGGCCCCAGTGAGCAGAGCAGAACAGGGCTACCTCCCTGTGGGCCGAGAGCCCTGCCACAACTAGGCTGGGGGCCAGCACCAGGGGCCCACAGTGGGGGAACAAGTGGCCAGGACCCCCGAACAGCCCCAGCATGACCTGCAGCAGCCCGGAGACCACCACGGCCCCGGACACCTGGTGGAGTGGAGAAGTGGACAAAGAGAAAACATTCTGCTCAATTGAGATGACCTCAGCCTGGACATCTTAACTAATTCCAGGGAGTTCTCTGGTGGCCTATTGGTTAGGATTCCGAGTTTTCACTGCCGTGGCCCAGGTTCAATCCCTGGTCGGAGAACTGAGATCCCGCAAGCCACGTGGTGTGGAAAAAAAAAAAATTCCAGGAGAGGTTCCCCCACCCAACTCTTTGCCCTAGAGCCTCTCAGTCCCTGTAAAGTGGAAACAAGAGCCTCCCCAGTCGGGCACCCACTCTTAGCTTTCCTCCTCCGCATCCCCATGTACTCACTTCTCGGAGAGAAGTGTTCCAGAGTTCCAGGCCGTGGCAGCCAGGTCCCCCACACAGGCGCAGCACAAGGGAGGCTGGGAGAAGTTGGGGACGTGGAGAGGAGAGAGATAAACAGGTTGGAGACCCATTGCTCTACAGTTCTGCCTGGTGCCTGACACAGCTCCAGCACCCCATGGTGCCTAACCCTCCCATCATTGCCCCATCTCAATCCTGCACCCACTTACAACTGTGTGCTCAGGTGAGCACCCAACCTCACCCTCACCCTGTGCCCTTGCTCTGTGCTCACAGTTTCCAGGTGTCCGGGTGGTCAGAGGTAGCTTCTGACTGGTCAGCACCAGACCAGGGATAAGAAACTCTAAGGATGGAGCCTGGATAAGAGGCAGCCTGTAGGAACAGCAGCCCAGGCAGGTCTGGAAACATGGGGCAGCTGAAAGCCTCCCCGAGCCTCTCCTATGCGCTGGGACCCTGTTCCCTTCTCTCCAGGGAGTTCCCCTCACCTGCTGCCCATCCAAGTTTGCAGGGCTGTAGACACGCCACATGAAAAGAGGCTGGAGGCCAGGAGCTGGGCAGGGGAGGAAGAGAGTCCTCCTGCAGGGAGACATTGAAGCAGGAGCAGGTGGGAGGCGCAGAGCAGAGAAGCCAGGACCAAGATATGCTGCAGGCAGAGGAACAGTCTTCAGAAATAGGCAGAAATACCTACTTCCAGAGGGTTTCTCATGCCACACCTCCTCCCTCCAAACACCCGCTTCAGCCAGCACCAGCTCCTGCACCTCTGCTCCTACCTGCAGAGCCAGAAGACAGCTGAGGCCCCAGGGAGGAGACCCACACACAGAGGCCCAAGAGTGAGAGGAGGGATTTTGGACAGCAGACGGCTGCGGCAGGGAAGCCATGGTACCCTGGGAGCCCACGGATCGGAGTTGTATGGCGTTGGGGGGTGATCGGCTCATGTTGCCCTGCCTTTCGTCTTGTCTTGCCTGCCCTGGAGTTAAGGAGGGAGAGTAAGAGGTCAGAGTTTGTGTGAAGTTAGCTGCCTGGAGCGGGCAGGGGGCGGGAGTGTCAATGAAGCAGAGCGAAGGGATGAGGGATTTGGGGCAGGACACGGCCCTTTCACCTTTGCCCAGCTCTTGCACAAATTCCGTCACCCATTAACCGGGGAGCCAAGTTCTGGACCCCTCCCCCCAAGAATCTCCATCTAGAGCCCCTGTCCCGGGATAGGAGTGGTGGGGAGGAAGCCTCTAAAATAGGCTGGGGAGATTTTACAGACTGTATTCCCTCCTCACCACTGCCATTTGGAACCATCACGATTACACTGCAGTTCTCAACCCTATTAGGGTCCAGCCCCGTGGACTACCTCAAAAGGAAACATCCCTACATCGTGTACGACAACAGTGACCACAACTCCGTATAATGTCCTCACTGTAATATAAAGGAGAAATACAAGTAATTTATCCCTTCAGTGTGTGAAGGCTTGGGCCCAACTAAACCAGAAGACAATGAGCAGTGCCCACCCCCATATGTGGAATCAACGTGGATGTGACAACTGCAATGCCAACTGATATCGGTACTTTCCTGATGACACGTGTACCACAGGCACTGCTGCCATTAGTGACCTGATGTTTCAAAATAGTGAACAAGTTCTTGGTAAAGTGATGAACAAAGCATAGTTTTAATTTACACAGAGGTGCATTCCTAGCACACTGAGTCTTTTTCCAAATGTGCAAAATCTATTCTGTGTTTACATGTAAAACACTGCATAATTCTAGGCTCAGATAAACAGGCTTTTCATATACGTGACGTACATCCGGTGGTTCAAAAATTGTCTCAGGAATTCTTCATAATAAGAGGTGGGGTTCCTGAGCATTTCAGGACGTGTAGCATCCTGTACAGGGCGACTACATGCCGGCGAGTTCCTTCCCTTCAAATTTTTGTCAATCAAAAAATGTCCCATAGGGACTTCCCCGGTGGTCCAATGGTTAGGACTCTATGCTTCTACTGCAGTGGGCATGGGCTCCTTCCCTAGTCGGGGAACTGAGATCCCACATGCCACACGGTACGGCCAAAAACCAAACAAAAAGCCCCATAAATTTCCAAGATGCACCCTAGGTAGCAGCACCACCCCTGCTGAGGATCTTCTTCCATGGTCCCAAATAACCCTAGTCCAGCTGGCTGCCCGGTTTTCCTTCTTCCAGTGATAACCCAGGCTTGGTCTTCTCTTTAATAATGACGACCTAACGTGTCAGACCAGAAAGACGACCACGTGTCAGACCAGAAAGGATGTCAGGAGAGAGATAAGGTGTCCTTGGGCTTGCCCTCAAGCTCATGGGGCTCCGCTGGATACTTGGCTTGGCCTCTCTCCACGAGATGTGCTTAGGGATCCACAAAGACGGTGCTCAATCAGAACTTGTGACAGACAGGGCTACGACCCCCTAGCGTGGCACAGTCACCTTCTGGGCCCCACTGCATCCAAGTCAAGCAGTGCTTGGGGCTCCAGGGTGCCGGAAGCAGGGATGAGGGAGAAGCTTGATATGGGAGCCTATGACCATCAAACAACAGGGAAGTTCTGGAATGAGGCTGAGAGAATGAGTTGCAAGATGATGGCATCAGGGAGTAGGGAGGCTGAGAAGGTAGATATGGGGAGGAGAGTTCTTTGAGGGCTGCTGCAGAAGGAAGAGTCCAAGCCACGCAACTGAAATTGTTTATTGAAATCTTGGTTCTACAAAAAGCGTGAAAAACCCAGATACAAAGCAGTGGCCAGAGAGGCCTGTGAAGAGAACACCCGGGAGAGGAACCAGAAGAGAGGGAAGCCCAGGAGCGGGAGACTAAGAGAAGGGTGGAAGACGAAAGGGCCAGGTTGCAGGTCCCAGCAGTCCCTGGCTCTTCTAGACTAAGTCCCAGGGACGGGTGTGGAGAGGGTTTCCCCGCTCACCCCACCTGCCCACAGCAGCTCCCACCGTGGGTGGCCCTGTCAGTCCCTGCCTCTCCTGCATCAGGGACATCACACAGACCATGGCCAATGTTTCCTCCCTCCCTCCCCCCATCCTAGGAAACTCAAAAGTCTAAAAGAGCCCAGGGGAAATGGAGGGACAGGGGCTCCTCCCCTGTCCACCTGTGACACGCCCCTGGTCGCTGAGCTGAAGCTTCTCCCGGCACCACCACTGCCCTGGCCAATCAGCCAGCCACTGAGGGACGGAAGAGCAAGTGACCTTCAGTCCTTCTGCCCCACAACGCCCTTAAGCTCCATCACTCAGGAGGACAGGGGACCAGCCAAGAACCCAGATCACGCTTTGCTCCTCCAGGTTCTCAGGGACTCCCAAATCCTCTTAATGCGTTCCTCAGAACCCTACCTAGCCTGGAAAAATGAAAGACTTAAGGCGGGCCAGTTCCATGATGCCGAAGAGGGAACACTGCTGGGGCTGTGGGAGCAGCGGGGCCATCGGGCTCCAAGGCCAGGGGGGAGCCAGGCCGTGGGAGTGGTACCGGGGGCTGGGGGGCCCAGTGGGGACGGTATGGTTGGGGTGGTGGCAGGTACGGCAGGCTGGGGAGTCCTTCTGGAGCTTCTGGCAAAGGGGGCAGCTGTGGAGAAGAGCGAGAGGAGCCGGAGCAGCCGGGGGAGGCAATGGTGGCGGCGCCCGTGAGGCCAGAAGGCTGCCCCAGAGTGGACGCGGCCCTACGTCGACTTCCAGGCAGCTGGAGACGTTAGCAGGAGAAGGCAGGCACCGTGGCACCGAAGCAGGTATGCAGGGTTCCGAAAGGCACCTGGAGGCCAGTCCAAGGTCTGGGGGGCCAGGTGGGGGGCTACAGGACTGCCCCAAGGACTGGTGTATTACGGCCATCGATGCCACAGCCAGGGCCACACTGCTCACATATGCCATAGCTAACAGGCAGGACACCTGCAGGAGAGGGATTAAGAAAGGTCAGTGCCCAGATCCCCTTCCCCCAAACCCGCTTCTCACTGTCCTTAACACACCCACCCCTTATTTCTGGACACCTGGACTCAAGTGAGAGCTCTCTATCACCATCTACTCCCAAACCTCATCTCCTGAGCCTTTCCGTATTTGCTTTCCATCATCCCGCCCTACACCGCAGCCGGCTCAAGCTCCCTATCCTTCCTGACCCCTCCTCACCTTTGCCAGCCACTGGCAGAGGGAGCCCAGGGCCAGCTGCCAGGCAGGCTGCTCCAGCAGCACACACAGGTCTGTGTAGGTGTACCAGCCCCGCCGGCGGCCCTGCTGCTCAGCCACGCTGCACAAAGAGGAGAAAAGACAGAGAGAGTCTGCAACCCTCCTGCAGCTGGCCCACTGGCACGCTCTTTCCCCTGGGGACCCACCAGGAAGCACTAGGGAACTTGTTAAATGTACAGATTCCTAGACTACCCGTTGATCCAGAAACTGAGAATGAGACCAAGATCTGTATTTTAAATAAGCTTCTCCCACCCTCCCAAAGGTTATTACAAAGAGGACCGCAGACAGCTTTGGGAACCACTACCTTGGGCCATTCTTTTTCCCGTCTTCTCTCTCCCCCAGTTACACACACCCTCATCTCTGTTTAGCTCCTATGGCTGAAGCCTCCCCCCAAATCCCTTGACCTTTTCCTAAATCCTGGAACCTACCAGCTCTCCAGCCAGCTCAGCACCTCAAAGATCTCCCGAGGGTCAGTGTAGAGACGCCAATCCTGTGGGTAGGAAGAGAAGAGCGTCGAACCAGGCTTGGATATGAGCCACAGTCAATTAATAACCAGACCCAGAGGAGCAAGGACAACCACTGCTACGGGTAACACTTGGCTCTTACTGTGTGCCAGATACTGTTCCAGAAGTTTTTATTTTATTATTTTTTAAAAAATATTTATTTATTTTTGGCTGCATTAGGTCTTCATTGCCGCGCACGGGATTTCTCTAGTTGCGGCGAGCAGGGGCTACTCTTCGTGGCAATGCGTGGGCTTCTCACTGCAGTGGCTTCTCTGTTGCGGAGCATGGGCTCTGGGCACGCGGGCTCAGTAGTTGTGGTTCATGGGCTCTAGAGCGCAGGCTCAGTAGGTGTGACACACGGGCTTAGCTGCTCTGCGGCACGTGGGATCTTCCTGGACCAGGGCTCGAACCCGTGTCCCCTGCACTGGCAGGTGGATTCTTAACCACTGCACCACCAGAGAAGTCCTGTTCCAAAAGCTTTTACGTATTAACTTACTTAGTCACCACATATCTGGTTTCATATTGCAGCCTCCATTAAAAGCAAGGGGAAAAAGTATTCTTGAGGATGGTCCATACTCATAGGGAGCCCAGCACCTAGGGACAGACAAAGTCTGGAAGCAAATAATCAGAGCCCAGTAAGATAAGCTCTGACCCAGAGTGTCCCCTGTGGTGCCTGGAGGATTGGTGATGAGGGATGCTCCATTTCTGGCTTCACCATGCCAGGAACCTCCAAAGGGTGTGCTTATTCCAGAAAAGCTAGAAGGGAAGACAGTAACAAGGGAAGGCACAGGGAGGACAAGCAAAAAGAGAAATGAAGAGACGGCAGAAAGCTGGGAGATAAAAGACAAAGGGTGAAAGGAATATAAAGATGGGCCAGGAAAACAGAGCGAGAGAGAATAGTTACTCACCATGGCACTCAGGAAACCCCTCTCCAGGGCATTGAGAGTGGGCACGGCCACACCCCCAGCAGCTCCCCATTCATCACTGAAGACTTCCTCCTCCTCCCCTTCATCATAGAGGTACTTACTGGCCACCATCTGCAGAGGAACCAGAGGTGGTGTCAGTAGAGCTCACACCGGGCTCCCGGCTCACCAGAGAGATGAAGGGAAGAGGGCATCTTACCATGGAGATCAGGAACAAGTCAGACGATGACACATGCTGTAGGTAGTCTGGGTTTCGATGCCGGAGCCGCTCAATGTACACCAGAGCTAGCATCATAGCACACGGGGAAATGCATGCCTCCCTGGGTGGCGAAAAGGATTAGTAATTAAACCCAAGGGTCTTTCAGCTCTTGTAACTCTTATGATGCTCATCCCTGTATCTTTACAACTTCTCCTTAGAGATAACCCTTCCCCTCTCTCTAGAGCCGAAACACTCTCACTCCATCTCTCTCTATTGCAGGCTCACCGGGACACATGGGCTACATATTTCTTCTGAAGCCTGCGAATAGGACTGGGGGCTGCCTTCTGGAGCAGTTCCACAGCGATGTCTGCAGGGGGCAGAAGGAAAACAGTGAGCAAACAACTCCTCCAAAGTTGTCCCCACTGTTATCACCCAAAACTGTATTATCTGAGGCCTTGGGGGCAGAACCATAGTAACAAAATAGACATCGAATTCTCCCACACTGAGAAGAAAAGCCCATTCCAGGTTTGAATTTCAGCTTCTTCCAGGAGGAAGGCTTATTTCCCTGTCACCTGAAATTATCTAGATTTGTTCTTTACTCTAATTCATTTGAAAAGGTACACATGCGTTGTTTCGGAAATATATGACATGTATCCTCGGAAAATTTAAAGTTTCTGGTATACAAATCAAGAATGATATAGACTTGTAAAACAGCCATGTCTCCTCCTTATCTAGGCTTAAAAAAAAAAGTGAAACACAAACCTAGTGCTTACACCAATCAAATGCACCAGCTATGAAGAGACAGTGCAGTTCCCAGGGTACACCTAGAGTCATTTTGGTGACCACTGACAACCCCATTTTCAGGCTTCTCGTTGGCCCATTCGCACAACACTGTCTAACCTGCCACAGGGCTGGAGAGCTCCTCCAAGCTACAATCAGCTTCCCAGTCCCAGCCATAATAGAGTCTCCTTCGGATCCGGGCACTCAGCTTCTGGTGTCCTGGGAGGAACTGAACAGGGCAGGAGGGTGGTGGAGTGCGAAGGGCAGGGAAGTTTATGATGGAGATCGTGGATTCCGGCTGGAAGGGGGATGCGGGGCGAGAGGCCTGCCTCACCGCTAGCGCGGCCCATGCCCCACCCAGCCCCGCATTCTCCGGACTGTTTGCCAATAGCAGTCTGTCCACGGGGGGTGGAATCCTCTTCGCTGAGGGCTCTGGAGGAGAAGTTCTCTGAGAAAGGCCCCGGCTGGCCACCTCCTACTCCATAGTCCTGTACCCCGCGGCTCACCCCCGGGGCCCAAGCAGCCAGGGCCTCGAGTAGGCACGGTTAGAGCGACTACCGCCTGGCTCCCCGGCAGAGCCATCAGGCGAGATCGCGGCCCCGCTCGGGCCCCGACGGGAGCGCCCGGAGTCCCGGCTCCAAGCGCGGGGAGGCAGGGGAGGGGGCGGGCCGCACGCTCACCGTGAAGTCCTGGAAGCCGGTGAGGGAGAATGTGCCTTCTTCGTCCAGCAGGAGCCCGGCCAGGTCCATCGCGCCGCCAGCCGCCGCCCTGCGAAGGTGGAAGGAAAGGGAACGAATTGTAAGGGGGCCGCGGAACCGCCCCTGAACGCCTGTCCGCCTGCCCGCCGGCCTCCCTCAAGCTGGCCCCCACCCTCGCCGGTGGAGCAACCCCCGCCACTGGCCAGAGGCGGCAGGCGGGGCCGGGCAGGCGGGAGCCTCTTCCTGTTCCGCTCCGGGCGGGGCTCCGGGCTCCAAGCTCCGGGATCTGGGCTCCGGACTCGGGGAGTGAAGCTCGAGGGCCAGGACGTCCACCTCACCCAGTAGAGGAGACCCGGCTTCGAGGCGCGTGTTGTGCCTTTGCCGCGCCGCGCGTCTGCCCTGCGTTTAGAGGCCGCGGGGGCGCCGCTGGCCAGTCAGCGCCCGAGACTTCCTGCCTCCCGCTGGCCCGAGCCGCCGGCCCCGACCGCCGGGAAGGAGCCGGGCTATTATTCCTGGTATCGCTGAGCCCCAGCGTGCCCTCGTCTGAGAAATCGGAACAATTCTTAGGGGACCATGGCGCAGTGAGGATGAACGAGCCCGGCTGAACTTTTCATACCGATGTAAATAAAACAAAGACTCAGGACAGGGAGTTTCTCGCAATTGTTTTTTTAAAGAGGAGATAATACGCACACACAGAATAATATACCTAAAAAAGCGTCAGGAAGAGTACACAAAAATTTAACAGTAGTGAATTGTGTACAAAAGGCAAGAGCACTTTTGGCTGTACATCTTCCTTTTGTACAGCTTGGAATTTTAGACCTAATTAAACACGAATTTTGTAGGATTATTGCAGAGATTAAATGATCTCAAGGAAACACAAAACGTTTGTTATATTTTAAGCCTCAACAAAAGGTGTTGGCTGCCCTGGTGGCGGAGTGGTTGAGAGTCTGCCTGCCGATGCAGGGGACACGGGTTCGTGCCCCGGTCCGGGAAGATCCCACGTGCCGCGGAGCAGCTGGGCCCGTGAGCCATGGCCGCTGAGCCTGCGCGTCCGGAGCCTGTGCTCCGCAACGGGAGAGGCCACAACAGTGAAAGGCCCGCGTACCGCAAAAAACAAAAACAAATGGTGTTAACATGCCCCCCAAACAGTAAACAGCACCTAAACAGGGTTTTATTTTTAAACTCACCCCCAGACCCCAATCTCTTGCTTAAGCAAGGGACTGGAAGGAGTTTTCCATGCGTAAAGGCGGGAGAGTTTACAGAAAGATGGGAAGGAAACTACTCTTAATAGCTGGAGCTGTTTTTGAGTCTGTCGAGTCACGCGCTGCTGTTTGTTTATTCGCTGAGGAGAGGGAACTGGGAGGACTAGTACCGTCGAGTGTTGCGTAAAGGAACGGTCGCCGCCCTACCAGAGCAGAAGCAGGTCTCTCGGGGTATACTGGGCATCTGAAGCCCACTCCCTGACCCTGTCGGCCGCATCACGCCAGAAATACCGGGCCAAGACCAGCCTCCCTAGCCTCCCTGACTACACAGGGAGAAGAAAATTGGCTGGGGTGGGTAAAGGCGGAGATTTCCGTCCTTCCGTCCGAAAGAGGCAGACACCGCTCGGCGCAGCCAAAACACGAACCTGCGTAGGAGCAGGGTCACCGGCAACCGCCTGCGCGCAGGCTCCGGCCGCCCTAGCTCGGCGGTTAGGGCTTGTCACGTGACGGATTCGTCGCTTCCCCCGTCACGTGACTCCCGTCCGCGGCCTCAGCGGCCTTCTCCGCTGCGTGCGCCCCCTTCCGCCTGACGCGCCCCCGGCGGCGGCCGCGCAGCCCTGGCTCCTCGCGGGCTCGGGCGGCGGCTGCGGCGGGGCCATGGCGAGTGGCGGTGGCGGTGGCGCTGGTAACACCGGCGCAGGTGGGGGCTCGGGGCTGGGCCTGAGCCTCGGCCTGGGCCTGAGCCTAGGCATGGGTGAGGCCACCGGCGAGGCGGAGGAGGAGGCTGCCACGGCCGAGGCGGTGGGACGCCTGGCCACGGCTCTGTGGCTGCGGCTCCGCGGCTGGGAGGCGGTGCTGGCGGCAGCGCAGCGGCTGCTGGTGTGGGAGAAGCCGCTGCACAGCCTGGTCACGGCGGCCGCGCTCAACGGCCTCTTCTGGTAAGGGCCGCGCAGGAGGGGGGCGGGGCCGGGCTGCGCGGTAGAGCGGGGGCGGGAGAGCCCGGATTCCTCTTTCTGGGGAAGATGCTTGTCCTGGGGGACTGACCCATCAGCTGTTTTTTAAAGGTCGTCGTCCGCCTGGGTTGCCCCATTTCTCTGTCTTCGGGTGTCGAGTTAGGCCTGGAGGTTCCCATTCCCCCATCAGTGGGCGCTTTTCCGCCTTTGCGATGGATGTGGGAGCCTCACTCACCCACTCACCGCTGAGCTGCCTGTCTCTCCCTAAGGTTGCTGTCTTCTTCCTCCCTACGGCCCTTCTTCCTACTCAGCATCTCACTTTTGGCCTATTTTCTGTTGGATCTCTGGCAGCCTCGCTTCCTCCCTGACATCTCAGGTGAGTGTTACTTCATTCATTCAGCAAGCCCCGTTGAGCACTTGCTTTGTGCCTGACTCACCTGGCTGGGTTGAATGGTGAGAGCGTACAGCAGGCCACCTGCCTCCCAAAGCACAACTGCTTCCCCAGATGGGAAATATAATTTCCCCTTTCTCAAAATTAATGTTATTGTGTGTAGTAGTTAAGACTGCGGACTCTGCAGCCAGATGGCCTGGGTTCCATTGCCTGCTCTTCCATTTACCCTGTATGTGACCTTGGAAAAGTCACTTGATCTCCGATTTGCGTTTGCCTGTTTCCTCAACTATAAAACAGGGACTGTAAAACTTATTTCGTAAGGAGGTGGAGAATAAAGAAGTGGACTCACTTTATGTGCCTGTGGTAGGGCTTCGTATATGATAGGAACTATAGGAGCATTAGCTCTTCCTGTGTTTTTTGTTGTCCACATACTCACTTAATTGACATGTTGGAGTAACTAGGTGCCAGACAGTGTGTGAGTTGTTTGGGGTGTAAACCTGAATAAGATGTCGTTCCCATTGTGGAAAAAGGTAAAGTCTAAAGAAGGAGACAGACATACAAACGACAATAACAATGTAACACTTCCTGCAAATGGCATTTCAAAAAAGCACTCTGGGACTGCAGAGGAAGGGCAGCTGTTTCTGGCTTAGGGAGTGTTTCCCGGAGCTCTACACCTCAATAACTTGTTTTCCTTCTCTCTCTAAAGCATCATCCCCAGAGGAGCCACACTCTGACAGGTGAGTGCAGGCCACCCCTTGAAGACAAATGCCCAATCCCTGTCTTGCTTTCGTGCCAGTGTCTCACCGCCACAGTGCATAGCAGTACTGCAGCTTCTGCAGGCACAGGCCCCAGCATAGTGAATGCACTGGTAACAAGCTTGGTCCCAGGTTCTTGCGTAGGTGTTTGTGTGCCTGCTCCTTTCAGGGCAAAGGGTTGGGAGCTCTGGGCTTTGTTCCGCAGGACCCAGACGGCCTCCCTCTGGGAGGTGGGGTTGTCCACTTCCTTAGACTAAAGAGCTCATTGACATTCTCAGAGGGATTTGAGTGCCTAGGAAGCTGGTGTCTGAGGCCTCCAGGGGTCGTGTCATGTCTCCCCAGTGAGGGTGCGGGGTCAGGCGCCCGGCCGCACCTGCTCAGTGTGCCCGAGTTGTGCAGATACCTGGCTGAGAGCTGGCTCACCTTCCAGATTCACCTGCAGGAGCTGCTGCAGTACAAGAGGCAGAATCCAGCTCAGGTAACCTCCCCCACATCACACAACAGTTCTCTACGCTGTGGAGAAATAGAGGCGGGGGTGGGGAGGAGTGACTCGAACTCCCCAGCTGGAGACTGAAGGATAAGGCCTGGTGCCTTCTTGAGGCAAGATGTACAGCTATAGTCTGGTACAGGAGGCAGAATAAGCTTCTGCCATTCTGACACGGTTTCTTGCCGAGAGAGACCAGTTTGAATTATAGGTGTTTGGCAATGTTTGTTGCAAACTTCCTAGTTGGTGGTCCTGGGCATCCACTTGACTAAACTGGATCACCGCATTCCTAGAGGGCATTCACCTCCTTCCACCAGCTGAGCAGTAATATTTCTTACCCAGATAAGTGGAGCGCATACCTCAGCCTACAGTTCTTAGATCCTGTGCTCTCCTCTGCAGTTCTGTGCTCGCGTCTGCTCTGGCTGTGCTGTGCTGGCTGTGCTGGGACACTATGTTCCGGGGATTATGATTTCCTACATTGTCTGTGAGTAGGGTCTGACCTCTCCCCTTTCCAAAGCCCTGTCTTTGTTTTTTTCCGTGGACTGACCCAGGGGTGGATGGTACACTGTCTGCCCAGTTACCCATTTACAGAGACCTCCAGGGGATGCTGTAGTATTAGTAACAGTGGAATAGTCATCTGGGGAGGGCAGTGGATGTGGGAAGAAGTTGGAACAGCCTCAGGAAGGGACTTTGTCTTCCTTCAGCCTTTTCTGTTGAAGCATCAGTTGAATGAGGGCCCTTGGGAAATAGGCTTAGGGATCTCTGAGTGGACACTGTAACCCCCAGTGCTGAGTATCCTGCTGTGGCCCCTGGTGGTTTATCATGAACTCATCCAGAGGATGTACACTCGTCTGGAGCCCCTGCTCATGCAGCTGGACTACAGCATGAAGGCGGAAGCTGATGCCCTGCATCACAAACACGACAAGAGGAGTAAGGGGATCCCATGACCCAGAAAGGGGGGGAATGGGGGAGGACCTTGGCCTGTAGCTTGTGAAATGCCCTGGGATTTAGATACTTTCCATACCTTTGGCAGTGTTTGTCCCCCACCACTGTTGCTGCTTGGTCACTGCCCAGCTGTTCTTGGTTCTCTAGAGCGGCAGGGGAAGAATGCGCCCCCCGGAGGTGATGAGCCACTGGCGGAGACAGAGAGTGAGAGCGAGGCAGAACTGGCTGGCTTCTCCCCAGTGGTGAGGTCCAAGGGAGGTGGGCTGGGGGAGAATTGCTCTGCTTTAGAGCAGCCACCTCTCCACGGGGTGGGGGTTGGTGGTGGGGCAGGGATGCTCCTGGAAAATGGGCTCTCTTAGCCCCTTGCCTGTGACATTCATCCTGGTTCTCCTGCAGGTGGATGTGAAGAAAACAGCACTGGCTTTGGCCATTACAGACTCAGAGCTGTCAGATGAGGAGGCTTCTATTTTGGAAAGTGGTGGCTTCTCTGTATCCCGGGCGACGACTCCACAGCTAACTGACGTGTCGGAGGGTATGGTCCTTTGTCCCCTCCAAGCTTCCTGTTCCCTGTCGTGGGATGCTGGCTGTGCTCTCTGGCAGTTGCCCCCATAAGTGTTTTCTGTGGGGAGCTGATCCTCTAGTTCTACTCCAAACCCCTGAAAGACCTTAATGCCTAAGGCCTGGCCCAGCCTTCCATGTCTTGAGTTCTCAGCCTCGAGCTGATAGGCCTGTTGCAGCTGCTCAGCACAGCAGGCCCATTCCTGGCCCTTTGTTTTCTGCCCAGATTTGGACCAGCAGAGCCTGCCAAGTGAGCCAGAGGAGGCCCTGAGTCGGGAGCTGGGGGAGGGAGAGGAGACAGACCTGGCCCCTCCCGAAGACCTGCTGGGCTCCCCTCAGGCCCTCTCAAGGCAAGACTTGGACTTGGAGGAGGAAGAAGATGTGGCATCCAAGGAGACCTTGCTTCGGCTCTCATCCCCCCTTCACTTCGTGAACACGCACTTCAATGGGGCGGGGTCTCCCACAGATGGAGTGATGCTCTCCCCTGGAGGACCAGTGGAGACACTGAGCCCAGAGGCAGTGAGTGGTGATCTCATCACTCCACCTAGTGCCCTGTCACCCCTACTTTGCCTTGCTGAAAATGACCCGGCCCCTTCCCCCTCAGTACTCCCGCCTCTTCCCCAGGACTCACCCCAGCCCCTGCCTGCCCCCGAGGAAGAAGAGGCACTGGCCACTGAGGACTTCGAATTGCTGGATCAGGGGGAGCTGGAGCAGCTGAATGCAGAGCTGGGGTTGGGGCCAGAGACATTCCCAGAGCCCGCTGATGCTCCCCCCCTAGGGCCCAATACCCCGTCTCTGGTACAGTCAGCCCAAGAGGCTCAGGCCATGGCAGAGCCATGAACCCCAGGGGAAGGAGTTGCAGGCACAGTAGGGCTTCTTGGCTAGGGATGTCACTGTTTCCTCCTTTCCCTACTGCCCTGGGGAGGAGCAATATGTGGGGAAGCTGGCTATCAGATGGAGCCAGTCCGCCCTCTGCCTGCCTGCCTGCCTGCCTGCTGTCCTGGGCCTGGTACAGTACCTGGGATTGGTTTTAAGCTTGTAAATAATTTTACATCTGGGTTAGTGGATGTGAACAGGGCTAGAAGAGTCCTTCCCACTTGCTTCCCTGCCTCAACTCTAGTCTCATTCCACGATGCCCCAAGCCCTGGTGGTCTGTCCCTTTCTTTTTCCTCCTATCCTCAGGGACCTGTGCTGCTCTGTCCTCGTGTCCCACTTGGTTGTTTAGTTCAGGCACTTTATCATTTTTCTCTCCTGTGCCACGCTCCTCTCTGCTTTATTTCCCTGCTGTGTCCTGTCCTTAGCAGCTCAATCCCCACTCTTTGCCAGCTCCTCCTTCCCAGCAGGCCCCGGTGAAGCTTTAGAGAGGCTCCTGTCTGGGAGGTGCAGACGAAGCCCGGGGTGGTGGGTCAGGTCAGTAGTTATGCACTTAGTCGCTGTAGCCCGTGTATCCTCCACTGCACCCTTGCCCTGGTTCATCCCAGCCTTTCCCAATGCAGGATGGGAGCAGGGATCCCACAGCACATGCGCCAGCACTACGTTAGTGAGCAGGAGCTCTGTCTTGTGGGGCGAGGGGCTTTCTTACTATCTTAGGGAGGAATAAGGAGACCTGCTTCTCTGGGCCATGGTCCAAGTGTGGTGGGACCCCCCTACTAGGGTCAGGAAGTGGACAGTAACATCTGTGCAGGTGTTGACTGGAACAATAAAGTATTGATGGCTAGAACTGCTGCTGCCTGCCTGCCTGCCTCACTGTGAGCTATCGCCCTCACTCTGTGCTCTGCCCTTATTTCGTTGTCCCCCACCTCGCTCCTGGCTGTTTATTTACCTTTGTGCAAAACAAGGCAAGAAGCAAGGATTTACCCTGACAGACGTAAGTAACCTGCCCTTAGCCGTGTTCTCTGATGCTGTGATATGCTTGGTGAGATTGAGCACGTCCAAATAAATTGTATGCAGGAGGAAATTGCTTTGGCTTCCCAGTCAGTAGAAATTTGGGACCGTAACAGTTGTTTTCTACAGTGTTGCCCACAACCTTAACACTGTCTTCTCAAGAAGTCCTTACTCGTCTACATGCTGACAATTAACTCCTTCGGTCCTCATTTATCTGTCCTGGGAGAACCAAACAAGCGGGACCTATACCTGTATTAAAAGTGATTCCAGGCCCAGGAACATTAAAGAAATGGTGTCTAGTGCTAATTGAATGCAAGATATGTGCTTGGCACTCCTCTAGGTGATTTATATTAACTCGTTTTTCCCTCATGACCCTGAGATAATAGATACTGTTATTTCATTTTACAGATGTTGACTTTCACAAGGCCCCGGCCTTAGTACGTGGTGGAGCCAGAATCCAAACCCAAGCAGTTTGGCTCCAGCAATCACCCTGGAACAGGAAGCCCCTGTCCATTAGTAGGGCGCAAATGGGAAGATGCTCAGGGCGTGGGAATGATAGAGCACCAATCTGCATACTATCTCAGCTTCACAAAGAGTGGTCTCTTAACAATCCTTGCTCTTTGGGGGAGAACAACGTTAAAGGAAAGCCCAGAACTGGGCAGATGGCCTTTTTTATGAGTTCACATCCTCGGCCTTCAGCTGGAGACACCATATGGCAATGCTACCTGGCTTTTTGAGGTTGACTTCTGTGCTGCATCTCTCTTAAGTGTGTGATAAATTTTTCTTTTCCATTTGTTTTACATTTGCCTGAAAGACTCAGGGTTTCAATGGCCCTCCCTGTCTGTCACTGAAGGCATAAGAACTTGTAATCATCGAGAAATTTCTGAAGAGAATGAGAAAACAGTTATAATCATCAAACAGGCAATTCAGGAAAAGTAGAATTAATCAGAAAAACAATGGCTGCCGTCTGCCCCACCCATAAACTATTTCCTTGTTAAACTTGCAGCTTGAAGATAGAGCCAGAAGCCTGTAGTTGGGTCAAAACATTAACCATATGTTTGGAGTTCCATGAGAGTCCATTCTTGACACTTGCCTTGGTCTGATGGTTGCTATATGTTTGTCTACAAGTTTTTATTATCAGGTGTCCTGGCCATTTCCTGCCCCATGATGAAAGAGACAAGAAGAAAGCTTTTCATATGAGTGAAAGAAAAATGAGCAGAAATGTGAAACCTACAGATAGGCTAAAGAAAAAAATGAAGTACAGGCTGGGGGAAAAAGGGTTGCTTACATGTTTATGTTTGCAGGGGGAGGGCAGTGCACTTCAGTTAACTACACATTCAAACAGCTAATAGTGTAATGTTGCTGCTCCTAAACTTAACTTTAGGCTGCATTACTGGAAAGAACAATACCTAGAGTGTACTGTGCACAAGTTAGACTACTTCCAGAGGATGGCTTGCTATGCTTGTGGACAAGTTGGCAAATAGCAGAGTGCCACAAGAGGATCACCAGAGATGAAGGCTGAAGATGTCATCACGTGGAGCATGTGGGGAACTGTGAAGTAACAACGTTCAAGCCAAGAAGGGAATGCTGAAGTAAGTCACGTTAGCTGCCGTCAAACTTTGCAGGGTTATCTGTAGTACTGCAGAGGGCAGAAATTAAATCTTTGAGAAGAGTTTGATTAATAAGAGTGTAGGCAGAATTTGTTTTTCTGGTCAGAGATTTTGCAAAACAGATTTAAATGATCTTTAAAAGTACAAAGATCGGGCTTCCCTGGTGGCGCAGTGGTTGAGAGTTCGCCTGCCGATGCAGGGGACACGTGCCCCGGTCTGGGAAGATCCCACATGCCGCGGAGCGGCTGGGCCCGTGAGCCATGGCCGCTGAGCCTGCGCTTCCGGAGCCTGTGCTCCGCAATGGGAGAGACCACAACAGTGAGAGGCCCGCGTACCCCCCCACAAAAAAAAAAAAAGTACAAAGATCAAAGACAGAGTATAAGAATTTTCCATCATGCAAGGCCAGTATATCACCATGTTGTTTTGCTTTTTGTGTCCAACTAAAGTCTCTTGGACTTCCTCCTCCTGCTCCCTTAAATGTTGGTTTTTCACTGCGTCTATCACTGGCTCACTTTTTCCTTGCAGTCTGCCTGGGCAATTTCACTTGTTCACCCATTCAGTTTCCACTCATATGCTGATGACTTCTAAATCTTAGCTCCTTTCCCAGAACTTCCGACTAAGCATCTCCACTTGAATGTCCCACGAGCACCTTCTGCTCAACATAACAAAAACTGAACCCATGCTCTTTCCACTCTGCATTCCACCCCACTACTCCCCTACACAGATAGGCTTTTTCTGTATTTACTATCATGCTTGTCGTCACCACCAACTCAGAAGGCCTGCTTTTCTCTCATCCCACACCCAGAGTTGGGTGTGGAGTTGCTGCTAATTGGGTGTCCTAATTATTTCTTGATTCAGCCCCCTCACAGCCCTGATTCACAACCTCCTCATCTCTCGCTTGGCCCAATGCAACAGTTTCCCTGCCCACACTCTTGACCCCCACCGAAATTTATGCCCAATAAAGTAGCTAAATAAGTTAAAAATACAAATTGGATGAGCTTTCTGCTATTTAATAGTAATCAAGGCTCTCCTCCTACAAGGTATCATTCAAGGTCCCTGATATGGTTAACAAGCCTTCTGAGGGACTTCCCTGGTGGCTCAGTGGGTAAGACTGCGCTCCCAATGCAGGGGGCCCAGTTTTTTGTTTTTTGTTTTTTTTGCGGTATGCGGGCCTCTCACTGTTGTGGCCTCTCCCGTTGCGGAGCACAGGCTCCGGACGCGCAGGCTCAGCGGCCATAGCTCACGGGCCCAGCCGCTCCGCGACATGTCAGATCCTCCCGGACCGGGGCACGAACCTGTGTACCCTACATCGGCAGGCGGACTCTCAACCACTGCGCCACCAGGGAAGCCCAGGGGGCCCAGTTTTGATCCCTGGCCTGGGAACTAGATCCCACGTGCATGCCGCAACTACGAGTTCGCATGCCACAACGAATACCCGACGCAACCAAATAAATATTTTAAAAAATAATTTCAATTAATTTATGAAAAAAAAAAGAAGTCTTCTGAGATCTGCCCTTGCCCTGTCTTGCTCTTTACACTACAGCATCAACCCCAGACAGAGTCTTTCCTTGGCTCAGCTGCACTGCCCTCCTCCACCCCTGCTCTACACCCACACCCCTCATCCCTCCAGTTGCTAAACATTTCACTTGTCTTTTAAGATGTGCTTCAGACCACGTTCCATTTTCGAAGCCTTCCCTGATGTTCCACATCACCCACCCCGCCCCCCATAGCAGACCTGCTCTCCTAGTTCTCCCTCAGTGTACTGCTGTTTTTCCACATATCACGTAGAATCTTCATATGAGTACGGTGTATGGAGTACAGAGGTGTATGTGTTTATGGATAGATAGCTGTTGACAAGAGGCCTCAGTTCCTCCTCACACTGACCTCTTCCTATGGCTGCTTGAGTGTCATCACGACATGACAGCTTCCTTCCCTAGAGCAAGTGGTCCAAGAGAGCAAGAAGAAAGCCATAGTGCTTTTTATGACCTAGTGTCAAAAGTCACACTCCATCACTTCCAATGTATTCTATACATTAGAAGCAAGTCACTGAGTCCAGCCCAAGCTCTTTAAGGGAAAAGTAGAAAAAAAATTGTGGACTTTTTTTTTTGGCTGCACTGCTTGTGGATCTTACTTCCCTGACCAGGAATTGAACCCGGGTCATGGCAGTGAAACCACTAGTTCTAACCACTAGACCACCAGGGAGTTCTCTTGTGGACATATTTTAAAACCACACCAAGCTTATCTGGAAATTATATTCAAGAATTTGGACTGGCAATCTACCCATTATAAAAAATAAAGACAATGTATCAACACATGGAAAATGAACAAATTTAGTAATAATGAATAATATACACAGTTAAACAACTAACAATACACATATGTTAGATTATTTAGTATATGTTAGTCGTAGGTCTAAGTGCTTTACATGTATCATTTTTGTAATCTTCACCATCATGCTTGGATGTAGGACCCCTTCCCCTTTTTACAGATGAGGAAACTGAGGCTTAGTGAGGTAAAATGGCTTGCCCAAAGTGTGAGGGCTTCTCATTGCCATGGCTTCTCTTGTTGAGGAGCACGGGCTCTAGGTGTGCAGGCTTCAGTAGTTGTGGTATGTGGGCTTCAGTAGTTGTGGCTCACGGGCTCTAGAGCACAGGCTCAGTAGTTTTGGCCCACGGGCTTAGTTGCTCTGCGGCATGTGGGATCTTCCCGGACCAGGGCTCGAACCCGTCCATGTCCCGTGTTGGCAGGCGGATTCCTAGCCACTGCGCCACCAGGGAAGCCCCTTGAGCCAGATAATTATTTTTTGGTGGTGATAGGGGCTGTCCTGTTCATTGTCGAATGTTTAGCTGCATCATCCTTGGCCTCCACCCATTAGATGCCAGTAGCACCCTCTCCCCCACTATCCCCTTACCCCTCTGGACATTGAACAACTGTGGGGTAGAGGCCATAAGTTATTCACCTCTATGTCCAGGGCCTAGTATAACATCTGATAAGACTTGGTCAATATTTAGTGGGTTGAATCAGATACATGTGAAATCACTGTGTAACCTATAAAATCATATGAATTTGAACTATGCGCCTAAACTAGGTCTATAATTAATCCACAGGAGAGCTAGGGCACTTCAGGACAAGTGACTGAATATTGTCACAAAGATTGTATATCACGTACCTGAGAAAGCAAGGCAGACCTCAGTGAAGGCAGAGCCATGCTGGTCTCTCCTGGGGTCTGAAGTCAGTTCCAATCAAAGAGCTTCCACACCTGGTTATTTAAATAGTCATATTTAGATATTTAAATAGTACCTTGCTCTGAAAGGGTGTTTGATTATTGATAACCCATGGAGAGATTTGGGATTTTCCACACTCTGAGAAAACCACCACTTAAGATTCTTCTTTTCAGCTGCTGAGGAGGTTATGGAGTCGATTTGGGGGAGGCAATGTTGTATAATGAAAGAACATGGGACTTAAGGCAATGCACAAACCTGGGTCCAGATCCCATCTCCAAAAGCAAGTAACTTCATCTCTCTCAATCTCAGTCTTCTTATCTTCAAAAGGGGAATACATAATATCCACTTCAAAAGGTTTTCATGGGGGATTAAATAAACTAAGAGATGAGTAATAGTAGGACAGGACAGTTAGCAAAATGGTTTTCCTTTCCCTTTCAGTATGCACTGTTTCTCTAAGAGTCATTTGAGGAGGAGGAAAACCACGAAACTAAACAGATACCATTAAACTAAAATTTGAGTAGAATTGGGCCCAAGACATCCTTGCTGGCATCCTCACGTTGACCTTGTCTGCTTTAAACCAGCTGAAGCTGAGATAAGAGGTGTCTGGCCATGACTGCACCTGCTGATTTGTAGAGGAGCCCATTTCTCCTTTTCCTGCGGGAGGCTGCAGCTCAGCTTCCCACAGCTGAAGCACAAAGCTGCTTAGCAGGTCTGCGTGTGCTTTGTTGGTCTACAATCAAAGAGACTTAAGCAAGGCTCAATTGCTAGTTGATATCTTCTGACACAGCTTGTTCAACGTGGAAAGTGTTACTGGATTTCTCTCAATGTTCTCCTTTATTCCCTTATTCGGAAGCAAGGAACCTACGTCCACACTATGTAGCAGGAGGTAGTGGCTTTTGTCTATTCATCATCCTTTTAAATCTTGGGAAGCTCCTAGGCTGCTGATTAGCATGGACTTAACCTACCTATAGGTAGGTTAATCTGGACTATAACCTACCAGTCAGGACTATAACCTACCAGTCAGGTAGGTTATAGCTTAATCGGGACTATAACCTACCAGTCAGGAAAAGTTTTGCCTGAGACAAGGGAAACTGTGAGGGCTTCATTCTCTCTTGTGGCCTTTGGGGTCTCTGACAGTTAAAACATTCTGGCTTATGCTCAAGAGAGAACTTCCAAGATTATATTTTTAGGGTTCTCTAAGCTTTTGGTTATCTGAGCATTTGTGGAGTGGGAGCAGGGAAAGAGGCAGTGTTTCTCTTTGTTTAGTCTGTTCCACACAAGGTTCCAAAAAACTGGAAGCCTACCACTCTAAAGCCATGAATGTAGAGAGGAAAAAAATGAATAAATAAAATTCTTAAAATGAAATGATTATACTTTAACATGAAAAAAATATTTAAAATCAGACAGCTATATATTAAAACAAAAGGATTTATAAAGCCCTGGAAGTAATTTAAAATTAAAAGCAAGTAAACAAAAATAAAGATAAAAACAAGTTTACAGAATATTAATGTGCAGAATATAATATCACTGTATCAGGAGTCTTTGCAGAGCTGTGAGGGGAGGATCTCTAAAGTTGATTGGGAAACTCAGTGATCATTCCACTGCTACCACCAGAGCCACCATCATATGTTGATGATACACCAGCAAAAAGTTCCATCTGGGTGAATCAAATGTTCACTTTTATTAAGGTGAGCTGCCACAACAGGTGTATCACAAAGGAAGCTTTGGGTTGCAAAATGTAGGAAACGTTGCTAACAAGGACATTTCCTCTCTTACATAACAAGAAGCCAGATGTGGTATCCCCGGGTTGGTTAATTTATCAGTGACCCTGGATCTTTTCCATCTTTCTTCTCTGCCATCTTCAGCATGTTGGCTCTGCTTGGCTCCACTCATGGTCACAAAACAGCTGCCTGAGTGCTAGATGTCACAGGTAATGTCCAGAGCAGAAATATTATAAATTTTCATCCAAATAGACTATATGCACATATAAATCATTCATGAGGGAACTGATAAAGAATACAAAAAATTGGTTCTCTGAGTGTTTTCAGGAAAAAAATGTATACATATCAGAATGAAAAAAATTACTAGGGTAGATACTAAACTGATTAACATTTCACAGGGCTAAAAAATAACAACTTTTAGGGCTTCCCTGGTGGCGCAGTGGTTGAGAGTCCGCCTGCCGATGCAGGGGACACGGGTTCGTGCCCCGGTCCGGGAAGATCCCACATGCCGCGGAGCGGCTGGGCCCGTGAGCCATGACCGCTAAGCCTGCGCGTCCGGAGCCTGTGCTCCGCAACAGGAGAGGCCACAACAGTGAGAGGCCCGCGTACTGCAAAAATAAATAAATTAAAAATAACTTTTAGGTTAATGTTTCTTCAAGGCTATACAAGAAAAACACCTTATCAATTTCTACAGGTTAATGTTACAGAACTGTAACCTCTGTGCTTTTATCAGTAGTGGATCGTTAATCAAATATACTGTGACAACAGTTATATTCCCAGGAGTATCAGATGAAGGTCAAGTTGGATTCTTAGGAAAACTCTAGTATTATATTAAAAAAAGAATGATCATCATTTTTTGTCTTTTTTATTTTTTAAAAGTCTTTATCTTTTTAGTTCTAACTTATTTATTTATTTATTTTTTTGGCCACGTGGCTTGTGGGATCTTAGTTTGGGCCCTCGGCAATGAAAGTCCAGAGTCCTGACCACTGGACCGCCAGAGAATTCCCCATTTTTGTCTTCTTTAAAGTTTGGGATAAATTTTTCTTTCAGATACAAGTTGTTTTACATGCCTCAACAAAGGGGAAGTTTTGCTGGCTTAGAGAATTTGGGTTTTTTCCCAAACTGAAGGTTGTATCCCCTTAATGCGATGGTGGATGGAAATCAATGTAGTGTATGGCAACCAGCATTTTAAAAAAATGAAATATAATAGAATATCAAAGTGTATCAAAAATAATAAGGTTGGGCTTCCCTGGTGGCGCAGTGGTTAAGAATCCGCCTGCCAATGCAGGGGACACGGGTTCAAGCCCTGGTCCGGGAAGATCCCACATGCCGCGGAGCAACTAAGCCCGTGCACCACAACTACTGAGCCTGCGCTCTAGAGCACACGAGCCACAACTACTGAGCCTGCGTGCTACAACTACTGAAGCCTGTGTGCCTAGAGCCCGTGCTCTGCAACAAGAGAAGCCACTGCAATGAGAAGCTGCGCACCACAACAAAGAGTAGCCCCTGCTCGCCACACCTAGAGAAAGCCTGCGTGCAGCAACGAAGACCCAATGCAGGCATAAATAAATAAGTAAATAAACAAACAATAAATTTATTTAAAAAAAAATAAGGTCAATTCCCTGGTGGCGCAGAGGTTAAGAATCCGCCTGCCAATGTAGGGTACACAGGTTCAAGCCCTGGTCCATGAAGATCCCACATGCTGCGGAGCAACTAAGCCCGTGCGCCACAACTACTGAGCCTGTGCTCTAGAGCCCGCGAGCCACAACTACTGAAGCCCGTGCGCCTAGAGCCCGTGCTCCGCAACAAGAGAAGCCACCTCAATGAGAAGCCCACGCACCGCAAGGAAGGGTAGCCCCGCTTGCCACAACTAAAGAAAGCCTGAGCCCAGCAACAAAGACCCAACACAGCCAAAAATAAATAATAGATAAATTAATTTAAAAAAAATAGGGCTTCCCTGGTGGCGAAGTGGTTGAGAGTCCGCCTGCCGATGCAGGGGATGCGGGTTCGTGGAAGATCCCACATGCCGCGGAGCGGCTGGGCCCGTGAGCCATGGTCGCTGAGCCTGCGCGTCCGGAGCCTGTGCTCCGCGACGGGAGAGGCCACAACAGTGAGAGGCTCGCGTACCGCAAAAATTGTGTGTGTGTGTGTGTGTGTGTGTGTGTGTGTTGGGTTATAAAATGTATTTCCTATTGTGAGTAATCGTTAAAAAGTTTGAAAAACATTGACTTAGACCATTTAAGACTCATCCTAGGAGCTGCAAAGGGACCTATGCAAAAAACAACTACTTGGAAAAAGATGATTAAAATCAGAGTTTTGTCCTCAAGGAGGGAGCTGGGGAATGGCTATTGGGTAGAGTGGGCTACAATCGAAGACCGACCAGGTGGTGCTTCGTCCTGTTTTTCTCATCCTCCGACCTCCAGAGCTAAGAGACATGCCTTACACCATTCTGGCTGCTGTGTGCCTTTAAGTGACCCACCACCTGCTTCATTACTTCAAGCTCAGGACAGCCCAAATACCATAAAAGTCATCCTTTATTTCCTTTTGTGACACTAGTTGTCCCCCAAATATCTGTTCTCCTTCACTGACATAATAATTGAAATTTTATCTGGACACATAGCCACCCAGCTAAAGACTACATTTCCCAGCTTCCCTGAAGTTGGGTATGATCATGTGACTAAGTTAATGATTTATACAATTATAGCTGGTCTATACAATGTTCACAGAAGTGATGTATGCAAATTCAAGGTCACTGAATGGTGGGGGTGGGGCGGGTGGAGGGTGGAGGGGATGCCTTCTTCTCCCTCATTCTGCTGCCTAGAACAAGGACTCATTTGGTACCACGTAGACAAAGGCAACACCTTAATGATGGTGAAGCAACAAAATAGGAGGTGTCCAAGTCCCCGACAAGTGCTATCATACCAGCCAGCCCTGAATAATTACATAAGCAAGAAATTAAACTTCTTTCTTGTTAATGCCAGTTTCTGAGTCACTGTTATGGCAGTTTAACCTATATCCTATCCAATACCCTCTCCTTTATACATTGTTAGTAGAAAATGGTGCAAGGTTGAAGTGCTAAGGTACATAGACATTTGACACATCCGATTTTAAGGTGTGTGGACTTTAAACCATACTCCCAGACAGTGCCTGTTTGTCTTCATATCCGGGCTCCAAAACCCAGCAGGGTGAGGATTAGATTGAAGGTCAGAGGAAAAACAGTTCTTGCCTGTGACATGTGCTGCTTAGATTAAACCATATGAAATTGTTGTTTTTGTAAATTAAAAAAAAAAAGTCAACTATTAGCAATTTCATATGTTTAAATCTAACAGAACTGATGCTGGATTCCACAGATATGGAGTCTTGGAATTGACAAATAGCAAGCTCTTCAACAGCTCTCCTTTCTGAAGGGCTTAGGTCAAAAGCTGAATCCCTATGGCAGAGGACGCTTAGGTGCATACCCGGATGAAGAGTCTCCTGCGTCAACAGCCTGACTTCGGGTGTGATAAGAGAGTCTGACAAAGCCTTGGGAAATATAGTGAATCTAATGGGATAACTTATAACTATCTTAAAAAGGACAAAGTGAAACTAATGAAATAAAGGCAGTTAGCCACAGTTTTGTTGGGGGGTGTAGACTTTGGGAGGAGGCAAAAGAGGTAATGATATGATTTAAACCCATGTGTGTAAGCTACAAAATCAATCTCTTTTTATGGGGCTGTGTCCCATCAGTCATAGTATTGCCGATAACAATCTCTTCCTGTCCCTGTCAGTATGACAGTATGGTAGTATGGCAGATGGCAAGCCCGTAGCTTGTATGTTACAGATCCAATGAACACTGATTTTTTTGGCCTCGATTCCAAATTCCCAGGAAAGAATCTGATTGGCCAAATATAGCAGATGCTCCTGGTGCCCTGTGCCTCGTCTGCTTGGCACATCTTGGACTTCAGCTGTCGCTGTGGACATCTCCTATGAGCCCAGATGCCTTCCCACCTCCAAGCTGAGCCAGCTTCAGTATTTCTGCCTCAGGGCTTTTCCCAAAGCCCCTCGTAGTTCAATCAGCTTGCACACAGGTACGGGTTGGCTGTGCAAGGTGGACATGGGGGACTTATCACTCCCAGGAGAAACCCCCAACTTACAGAAGACAGGAGTCAGCCCAGCCTTCTGTCCTTTAGAAGGACGATTCTGAGGTGTATTTTACATGCTTCCTCCTAGGGCTCCCAGTGGAATTGGGAACCACAGTAGTAACCAGTTCAATAATACACTTTGTTTTCCTTCCTTCCCTGTCTCCCTCCTTCCTGCTCTCTTACTCTGGCTAGGACTACCTCCTACATGAATTATCTGCACCGAAATCCTTGTCTCAGGTTATGCTTCTGGGAAACACAAACTTAGTTACCCAATGTGGGTCAGATGACCACTCCCAGACCAATCATCTTTGGCAGAAACATGGCTGCCCAGGGCCTACCCCAGGGTGTGAGGATGGGTTGAGAGAAGGAGCTGACAAAATTTCCCTGCAAGATTGGCCAAAGGTGTTCCATACACTCACTGAATGTTGGGCTGAACTTCTGCATAGAGGTAGGTCATGGTGTTTCCCACAGATAAAGTCATAATTTTTTCTCTGAGGGAATTTCCTGGTGGTCCAGTGGTTAGGACTCAGTGCTCTCACTGCTGAGGGCCCAGGTTCAATCCCTGGTTGGGGAACTAAGATCCCACAAGCCGCATGGCATGTGCAAAAAAAAAAAAAAAAATTTGTTCTGTGTGCTTTATGGTTGCTCTGGGAACAGAATTTCTTTCTTTCTTTTTACCATTTTATTCTTTCAGTGATATATTGGAAAGTTACTTATTTTAAAATTTCTATCTCATATCTAACCTCTATACTGAGCTTTAATTCTAAGCATCATCCCTAGTTCACGCCATCATCTCTTGTCTCTACTATAGCAACAGCCTTCTACCTAGTCTCCCTTCTTCCAATCTGTTCCCCACTCTGAAGCCAGAGTGACTTTCCCAAAATACAAATTGGATCATGTTACTCTTCTACTTAAAGCTATCTACAGTTTCCTATTATGTTCATGTTAAAATTCTCAACACTAACGTGGCTTCCATGACCTGAGATTTGACCCCAGCTAACTCTTCAGCTTTATCTTCTGCTAAGCTGTCTCTTACACTCTAAGATCCCGATGCTATAAGCTATTAAAAAGCTCATCTAAAGGATCTCGTTCCCTCTTATCTCCAGGTTTTTGTCCTTGCTGTTTCCTCTGTCTGGAATACCATCTCCTTCCATCCCACTCCTTTCTCCCTTGGCCTTCACCTAGCCAACATCTACTCACCCTTCAAGTTTTGGCTTGAATAACACTTGTCAACTCCAGAATGGGTGTACCTGAAATGCACTGCCGTATTACCTGGTAGATCCTAGTCTATGCATGTATTATCCCGTGACAGGCATGTGGGAGGACACTCAGTATGTTGAATGAAAGAATTGAATGGACTCTCTTGGGTTTTCTGGAAGGACTGTCCAAGCCAGCTTGGTGATTTTCACTCTAGGTGAAGCTGACTCACTTCCCCCAAACATGAGACTCAGGCCTGGCCCATCAGAACAACACATACCCTGGCCCCTGGGCCACAGGTCAGGACTTGGCAGAAAATCCAAGTCAAGGCAATCAGGCCCAGTCAGAGCTGAAATTAGGCCCCTTCTGCTTGAGGAACCAGGAAAAAATGGTTTTAATTTTCACCAGCCTTAGAGCTGTAAGGATGTAAGAAGCAGACACAGGGAAACAGAGCCAAAAGTTGGAGAGAGAGAGGGAGAAGAGAAGAAGGCTGGCTCCTCATTTCCAGCTGTAGCCCGGTTCTGTCTCCATTTTGGAGGACACTGTTCAACTCTAAGTTTATTTCACCTGTTTAATTGTCCCCATGCCCAAACTTTTGGGAAAATAAGAGTGCAACCAAGCCCACGCATGAGGGGCCAGAGAGGCATGTGAGAAACAAAATGTGCTGAAACAGAAGGTCTCAACCTGGGGCTCCCTAAGGTAAAGCAGGATGTCAATCCAGTGGCTCTCTAGCTTCATTCAAGAAATATTCAATAAGCATTCAGCATATTCTAGGCATGTGTTTTTCAAAGTGTAGTACATGGATAATCTGTCAGAATTCTCTCCTACACTTCCTACTAAATCAGAAGCCCTGGGGGCTCAGGAATCTGCATTTTAAAGCAGCTCTTGTAGGTGATTTGGATTCACACTGAAGTCTGAAAACCACAGGCACTGAGCTGGGTGCTGGGGCCTACCTAACACAAAGCAAGGCAGACGTGGTCCCTGACTTACCAGTATATTTATGTGGGGCAGGGGTAGGCAGGGGAGTGAGGGAACAGCTGATTACAATAAGGTGATACAGTGCTAAAACAGAACCAGGGAGACCACAAGAGAGGCGCTTAGCTCAAACTGAGGAGGGTCAGAAAAGTCTTACAAAAGAACATCGAAGCTGAACTTGGAGGAGCTACAGCCCTGAAGTGAAATGTGTATTTCACAGAAACAAGGGAGTTGTCAGCTCCTGGAGAGTAAGTACAGCAGTGGCTGCGAACGAAACGGCTAGTCGGAGAGTGTAGAGTGAAAAGCGGACGAAGGACCCAATTGTGAAAGACCCCAAACCACCCCAGCCCTCCAAGATGTCATCGGTCCTTGCCTTCGCCTGCCCTTTCGCCCTTCGTGGAGGTAGGTCCGCGCCCAAGAGAAACCATCCAGCTTCCAGCCTAACGCAACAGGACTGGGCGGGGGGGATCGGCTCTTCCGGGACGCTCCCCCGCCCCCCGGGGACTGCGCTGGACGTGCCCGCCCTGCGCGACGACGTCAGCGCGCCCGCGCGCGCCAGGGGAGGAGTGGGAGCTGCGGGCCTGGAGGCGCTGACGCTCCGGTAACCCGGGCTGGGCAGTGGGGAGGAAGGGGCGGGACAGCGAGTCCCCCCAGAGTGCGGGGTCGCGGTTTGGACCCGGAGCGGGAACTCTAGAGGAGCTCAGCATCGCTTCCTCTACCAGCAGGCCCCGTCCGGCCCGGCGATGGAGTTTCCGGACCTTGGGGCTCACTGTTCGGAGCCGAGCTGTCAGCGGTTGGGTGAGGGGGTGAGGGGCGGAGCAGGCGGGAGGCGGGGCCGGGCGGAGACGGGCTTGGAACTGCAAGTGGCGGGAAGGGTGGGCTCCCGGGCTGGAAGTGCCCGAGGGAGGCGGGGCTCGAGGTTGGGGCGTGGCTTAAGAGATAGTGGACTAGGTCAGGGGTGCAGTTCACTGCGAGTACTGCGGCGTTTTCGTTCCCCTGAGCGGAAGGCTTGAGTGAGCGGGAAGGAGGTCGAGGTCCCCCTGGACCTGCAGTCCAACCCACTTCCTGCAGATTTTCTGCCGCTCAAGTGCGACGCCTGCTCGGGCATCTTTTGCGCAGACCACGTGGCCTACGCCCAGCATCACTGTGGATCTGCTTACCAAAAGGTGAGGGGGCGGTCTGCGGGTGAAAGGGGGCGGATGGAGGATGGCATGCAGAATCTCTGGAACCCCTCTGCCTCCCATTTCCTCTCTTTTACTGTCTTTCTGAGACTCAGTGCTGGGAACATTGTTTCCTTTTGCGTTTATGGGGGGTCATGTCCAGGTTCTTTCAGGACCAGAGATTTGGCTGGTTTGGGAGTAGGCCACAGACCGATCCCTGCTCCCTGACTGTAGGATATCCAGGTACCTGTATGCCCACTCTGTAATGTGCCTGTTCCTGTGGCCAGAGGGGAGCCCCCTGACCGTGCTGTTGGGGAACACATTGACGGAGACTGCCGCTCTGATCCAGCTCAGCAAAAGCGTAAGGTAAGCGTTGGAGGGGTTCACCGTGGTCACCTGGGACTACAGTTGCCTGGAAGTCTGTACAACTGTTAGGATGAGGTTGAAGGGGGATCAGAGTCTCAGCAGAGACAACCCTCCCTACTCCACCTCAGATCTTCACCAATAAGTGTGAACGCTCTGGCTGCCGGCAGCGGGAAATGATGAAACTGACCTGCGACCACTGTGGCCGAAACTTCTGCATCAAGCACCGTCACCCACTGGACCATGATTGCTCTGGGGAGGGGCACCCCACAAGTAGGGCAGGGTAATTGCAACCAAGTCCTCTGCTTGCCTTTGGGACCATCCCATCCTTCTGAAACCGACTCAACCTCTGTCATTATAGTTGGGAAGCGTCAACCTGTCCCCTTTGGCTAGGGAGTCTTTTTATTTCCTTTGAAGTGCATGTTTTCCAGACCTTGTGGAGGAGTTCCCCTCCAGACTTCCTTGGTCAGGCCAGCGAGGAACATGCAAGCTGACCGTGCCTGGAGGCATGCCAAGAGTGTCTCTTCCCTACAGACTGGCTGCCATCTCCAGAGCACAAGGCCTAGCTTCTTCTACAAAGACCATCCCCAGCCCAAACCAGACCTTGCCTTCATCTACCTCTGCCAGCAGGTAGGCCTGCCTGTTTCTCCTCTTCCTTTTTTCCCTTCACATCTCTGACCTCAGCCTCTTGAATGTCTGCCACAGAGCCACAGCTCAGTCTCCATCCCGGACAGCCTCTCCAGTGATTGCTTTGCAAAATGGCTTGGTGAGTTGGGCAGGGGTCAGATGGACAGAAGCAAACCCAACACAGAGTAAAGTCCAAGGCAGCTGGTCTTATTTTTCCTTTTGCAGAGTGAGGATGAGGCTCTGCAACGAGCCCTGGAACTGTCCCTGGCAGAGACCAAACCCCAGGTCCCAAGGTACCTTCTCTCTGGTGAAAGAGGGTGGGACGTGGGCAAGGGCTCAGTTTGGAGGGAGGTAGGTGGGACCACTCTCATCCAATGCAGGGTAACTGTTAGGAACTTGGGCTCACAATTAAGCTTTTGAACTATAGTATGTGACCTTTGACAAGTTCTTTAACCCATTAGTCTTAATGCCCTCTATAAAATGGGGACAGTACTAATACCTTATAGAACCCTACCTATGAAAATTGAGATAATATTCACAAGTGTTCAGCACAGTGATGCCTAACAGATGAGATGCTCTGAGATTTTAGATACTGTCATCCAGCTTAAGCTGTTCCTCCCTCCCAGTTCTCAGGAGGAAGAAGACTTAGCTTTAGCACAAGCACTATCAGCCAGCGAGGCAGAATACCGACAGCGGCAGGTATGAGGACGGGGCAGACACAGGCCCTGCGCTGGGAGCAAGTAAGGAGTTTACGGGGGGTTGGGGGGTGCTCTTCCAAGTAGTAGAGTTTGGGGATGGTGGTTATCCTTGTGTTTTCAATATGACTCCAGCCCACGCTGAGCTCTGCAGTGAGGACTGTCCCCCTCATTTCCTTGACGTCGAACCCTGTCTTCCTCTCCTTCCCCTCCCCTTGCTCCAGGCTCAGAGCCGCAGCTTGAAGCCGTCCAACTGCAACCTGTGCTAGGGCCTTGGGCTTGGGGAGGGAGGCTCAGCTGAGGAGGACTGTGGCCCTCGCATCTCTAGGGTCCACAGGGAAAGGAGGCCCGGAGCAGCCTAGAGTGAAGATGAGGAGGAGTGACGTGGAGGCCGCCTGCAGGGAGCATCAGGAGAAACAGCTTGTGGAGCTGAGCCTACAGATGGCTCTGCTGGCCTCTCCAGCTGCATGGGAGAGAACAGCTCTGAACTGTTCCCTGGCTGGGCCCTGGCCAGACCCCACATGGCCCCCTGCATCTTGATATCCCCCGTGTACTGGGGCTCCCCCCACGTGTAGGGGGCTAGGAGGGGGTCTAGAAAGAATAAAGAATCTTGGCAGTCAGTAAGACACCAAAGTGGTGTGTTTCTTTCTCCTCTCCAACCAAAAACAGAAGAGTCCTGTCAAGAATGCTCACCTGATGTGAGGGTGGAGGCCTGTTGCAATCCCCCACACCAGAAAGTCACAGTGATCCCAGCTCAGTCCACTTTTATTACCCCCAAAAGTGCTTTTTCGAAAGGCCCCTTTCCTTCACTATAGCTAGCACCAAGACCAGGATGAAATATGGCAGGGAAGAGGGGTACAGTGTTATTTCCCTCGGTTATGCTTTGGGAGGGAAGCATACTTTTGTCACCAGGCCTTAGTCTGGGGCTTGGTGTCTTCAGAGACTTCCTGTCCCTGCTGCTGCAGCTGCCACATGTCAGCATACACCCCGCCACGGGACAACAGAGCCTCGTGCCTGGGCCAAGGAGAAAAACATAAGTCCCAACCAACTATCAGTTTTACCCCAAGAGTCCTCGCCACTAGTCTATGAGATGACAGGGAACTGGCGAGGGAGATCCTTCCAGAAAGCCCTGGGATTCCACAACCTTTTCCTGGGGCCCTCAATTCAGAGGCCCTTCCCTATTCATCCTGCTGTGTCCCTTACCGTCCTCTCTCCACAATGCAGCCATCCTTGACGACGAGGATCTGGTCAGCACTAACCACAGTGGAGAGCCTGAGAGGTCAGAGATCAGTCACCTACCACACCATCAGTGCGGGCCCCGCTGCCTGCTGCCCGTCCCGTACCTGTGTGCCACCACGATGGTGGTGCGGTTGGCGCAGACTTTGGCCAGAGAAGCCTGGATGGCCCTCTCATTAGATGTATCCAGCGCAGATGTTGCCTACAGAGAGGGACTGGGTAAAACTGCCCCAGCCACCCAAATCCCCAGTGGGAGGAGGATGCGAGCTGCTGGCCAAAGCCTCAGGAATCAAAAAGAACCTGTTTTGCGCTTGAAAACTGCAAGGTGTTTCTGTGAAACATGGATTTGTGCTAGCTCTCCTAGATGGAGACGGTGCCCAGCAGGAATGGCTGGGGCACAGGTCGGGGAGGAAGGAGGGAAGAAGGCACTCGCGGCCCTCACCTCGTCCAGCAGAATGATGTCTGGAGCCTTGAGAATGGTGCGAGCGATGGCGACACGCTGCTTCTCCCCACCGCTTAGCTTCAGTCCCCGCTCACCCACCTGCGTATCGTACCCTGTGGAAATTGCCCACTTCCCTCAAGTCACAGTAATTAACTTGTTTTCTGTGACCAGGTGGGCAAGGAAGAGGTGGAACCGAGGTCAGAGGGAGTAACGGGACTGAACTGGGCAGGAGGGGGACTCTGCAGGGGAGGCTCACCTTCAGGGAAAGCCATAATAGTGTCATGGATGCCTGCAGCCTGAGCCGCAGCCTTCACCTCATCGTTCCCAGCCGTGATGCGGCCGTAGCGGATATTGTTGGCAATGGTGTCATTGAAGAGGACAGTGTCCTGGGGCACGACTCCAATGCGAGACCGGAGAGAGACCTGGGTCACCTGGGGCCAAAAGACCATAGGCTCTGGCCTCTGAGACCCACCCAGGCCTGGAAGGTAGGATGGGATGGTGGGAAGCATATAGGACGAGAGGCCCTGCGTGAGAATCCTGCCTCCACCTTCCTAAACCCTAGCTGTGCAGGCAAATCACTTAACCTCTCTGAGTCTGTTTCCCCATCGATAAAGAGAAAATACACTTTCTCTCCCTGCTTCCCTGGGTTGCTGCAGATCTTTGTGCCTCATACAGCACCATACCACTCATTCTCATGACTACTTTCCTTATGCAGGTTGTCTACTGCTAGAAAGGCTGAGGTCTCCTGGCCCAACTTTCTGCAGGGGTGACAGCTCCTCCACCACTCCCTGGATGCCCAGCACCTGCCATTCTTTCACACACAGGCCTCTAAATTACAGGCTTCTCCCAAGCATCCTTACCTGTGAAATGTTCTGCCCATCTATTCGGATGCAGCCAGAGCTGATGTCATAGAAGCGAAACAGCAGGCGCAAAATTGTGCTCTTCCCTGCTCCTGATGGGCCCACCTGTTGCATAAGAAACAAAGGGAAAACATTCTAAGGCCCATTGGCTTTTAAATCTTTCTCTCCAAGAGGCCACCAATGTCCATGGAGGCTGCTACAGTCACTCCAGTAACCTGGCATGACAGGGCTAACTCCACAGCCTTGGTCCCAAGCTACCATGGGCACTAGAATAAGGGAAGCTCAAGGAGTCTGGGCCAACTGGCTGGGTCTCCTCTTACCAGGGCCAGTGTCTGTCCAGGCATCACAGTGAAGGACACATCCTGCAGGGTCTCCCGCCTGCAAAGAAGGATGGGCATGCTCAGCAGGCCTGCTGCACTGCCAGGAGCCCCTCCGACACTAGAGCCACTACTGGGCCCTGCCCCTCTCTTACTCAGGCTCTCTTCCCAGGTAGCGGGGGGCTGAGAAGCAGGGAGGAGGGGCAGGAAGGCAGTGTGTAAATGGACACTGGAAAAGGGGGCTGGGGGACAGTGAAAGGGGAGGGGCTCACCCATCGGTGTAGCTGAAGTGTACATTCTCAAACTCAATCTGGCCCCTCTGAAAGTGAAGGGGCCCTGCTCCAGGAAGGTCCTTCACCTGGAAGAGTGCCACCAATGTGTGCCATTACAGGCCTGGTATTCTCCAGACACAAAGAACGCCACGCAGGCTCCCGCTCCCCACAAACCCGGCTCCTGTCTCCTCACTCACTTCCGTCTCCTCTTTTAGCAGGTCAAACATGTTCTCCATGTCAATAAAGTTGGTCTGGATCATCCTGCAAGAAGAATGCTGGCTGGAACTCCTCTGAGGAGCTGGAGAAATAACAGTGCACCCTGAACAGGTGAGGGCCAGGGTCAGGTTACCTGTAGTAGGTGCCAAACCAGTTGAGGGGCATGTACAGCTGGATGATGTAAGTGCCAAACAGCACAAAGTCCCCAACCTGTGGACATCAAGGGAAGAGGAGTCACAGGAGGCCTGCGGGCTCTCACCCTGCCCAGTGGCTATCACCCTGCCTGCTTCCCACCCAGGAACCTGGTGGCCTAAACAAAGACCCCGGTCCCCTCATCCCCAGGCCCAGCACAATTCCCTCACCTGTAGCTTCTGCTCACTGACAAAATATGCACAAAGCAGGGAGCCAGAGAGGAGCCCAAGTCCAATCACCAGGTTCTGGGTCTGATTTAGCAAAACCAGTGAAGCACTTGACTTCCACTCCAAACCCTGGGGCCATGACATGAGAGGAAGGAATATCACATACATGCTGACAGTCACCAAATCCCAACCTGGCCCTGGGCACCTTCAACCTCACAGCCCAAATTTTACTCCTCTCTGTCCTGGCAATTCCACAAGGCCAGGCTGTTGCTCTCAGTAGGCCTCAAACTAGCATCCTCACCTGATATTTGATGATGGCCTCGCGATAGCGTTCCACTTCATAACTCTCCGCATTGTAATACTTCACCTGATGAATTCAAACCACCGCTGTTCCACACGGCCACAGCTTTCAGCTCAATTCCCCATCCCTCCTCCCTAATTGTAAACAGCACACCTCGCACCCCCCAGCTGCTTATCAGCCCCAATGGTCCCAGGCACACTCTTCCACATCTCCGAGCCTCACAACACTGACACCAAGGCCTCTGTTACCGTCTCAAAGTTTAGCAAAGAGTCCACAGCCCGTGCCCGGGTAGCATTCTCCTGTGTGTTCATAGCACGTCGAAACTTCGTTCTCCACTCAGTGACCACAATGGTCAGGGCTAGAGAGTGACAGGAGGAGGGAGATGGAGAAGAAGAGAGCAAGACATCACTCCCAGCAGCGGAGACCATGTGCATGCCTGCTGCCGGTCACATGCGCGCTAACCCTGTGCTACAGCCCAGGGATCCAGATTCCAAAGGGGAGGGAGTCTTAAGCTCCCTGAGGGAAGGGGCTGTGTCCAAGACCTCATTGCAGGCTGCATAAAGCCTGTGTGAAAACGGTTGTGGTGAACAAATGAACGCAAGCTGCATCCTATTACAAAAATGAGGTTCGTCCTTGACTCGCATCCACAGCGGGCACCTAATGTGACCAGGATGCCCTTCCCCAGCCCTCCCTCCACCCAGGGTGAGCTGAGCTTCCCTCAGCAGAGAAGGCTCACCCGTCATATTGGAGAGCAGCAGGAGGCTATGCGGGTCCACTGATCTACAGTCTCCCAAAGCTGGGTCACCTGAGTGGGGGCAGGGCTCATGCCCAAGGGAGTCCGTGGATAGTTCAGGGAGGTGGTTTCACCAAGCAGCACTCACCGAGGTAAAGACTCATGCACAGGAACACAATGAGGCCAAACCAGGCATTGAAGAACATGCTGAAGTAGACGATGCCAATGATGATGTCGGCCAGCGTGGGGATGACGTTGAACACCAGGTAGCTAGGAGGTAAGGTCAAGCAACGAAGAAAGGTTTAAGGGCTCGGAGCCAGCAACTCTCCCTAGGGGGTTTCAGCGTAGTGTTTTGTTTTCAACAGCAACAGACTGGAATCAAGCTAAATGCCCCTTAAGAGGTAGATGGCGAAGTAAACCATAGGATGCCCCAATTATAGAATGCTCTGGATCAATTATAATGAATGAGGAAGATCTTCATGTGTGGGTTAGAATACATCTCCCTAACATTTTGATAATAAGGCCATTCCGAGAATGACATCTACGTCATGACACCATTCATTTTAGGAAAAACCTCCACGATACCACATTAGTTCTGTGAGTCTGCATGTATATATGTAAAAAAATGCAAAAAAAAGCAGAACTCAACATACTGAATGGAGTGAGAACCTCTGGAGAAGTGAGCGGAATTCAAAAGAGATTTGCTCTGTCTTCTTTATTTGAATTATTACGAGAGCCCGTGTACATTAATTTTACAATTAAAAAAAAAAAAGAGGACAGAGGAGCAGCTCCTCAAGCTGGGTCTGTTCTCCTGACAGCCCCTCCACCCCTGCTTCTCCAGACCCGCCCTCCCACACTTCCTTTACATTGGCTTGGCACCTGAGCAGCCCCGTGACACTGGATGTGCCCCGGTCCACGATCCGCAGCACCTCCCCCGTGCGGCGCCCCAGGTGCCAGCGCAGCGAGAGCTCGTGCAGGTGGGAGAAGAGGCGCAGCTCCACCTGCCGCGAGGTGAACTGCTGCACCCGGATCCATAGGAACGTGCGCAGGTTGCTCACGAAGCCTGGGGGAAGCCAGGGGAGGCCTTGGTAGGGCTGAGAAGCCTAAGGACGTCATCCCAACAGCAAAATGTGAAAGGTCTGAGAGCACCAAGGGGCCTGGGGGAAGGACGCCTGTGGGAGAAGGGAGAGGGGCCAATACCAACCGAGGTGAGAGCAGAGTCCCTCATACCTGTACTGCCAGTGCCACCCCCCTGGAGGAACTTGAGGAAGACATAGGTGATGACAGTCCAGACCAAGGAGCTCCAAGGTGCCTTCTGGGTCAGCAAGTTCACTATGGAGAAAACGAGTCCGAGCCCACTTATGGACCCTAGAACCCTCTTCAGGAGAAACCGCCCCAGGAATCAGCCACAGCCTCTTTCTGACCACCCAGCTCCCAACTCTGTCCCACTTCCCTAGGCTAGTCCCCTGCACCAACCAGGCCAATGAAAGACCAGAGTGCTGAGCTGACAAGCCTTCTCCCCTCACCTATGTCCCTGTAGAAGATGGGGACCAACACGTTCAGTCCCCGGTCCAGCCCCATGAGCCCCAGGCAGATGAGCACAACAAACTGCAGAGCTGGACTCCCTCGAGGCCACAGGTAGCCACTCAGTAGGCGGAGTTTCCTGCCAAGGTCTTGCCAGGTAGACCGTGGTGGCCCTTCTGTTGACTGAACCTAGGATGGTGAAACGCATAAGGGAGGGAAGCTCAGAAATCAAAATGAAGCTCACTAGCCAGAAAGCCTCTAGGGAAAATGTATGGGATTACAGCTCCCAGGTAACGGTAACAGACCAACAAGCAATCCCTGATGGGGTAAAGCTAACAGGGCACAAACTGAGATTTAGGAAAGAAATGGGTTTTTATGATGGGAAGAAATGATGACAGAGAATGGAATTAAGATAGATCTGAAGTTTCAGAAACTGAGGTGTACCTGGCTCCTGTCTACATCTTGATCCTCTTCATTGACCCGCAAGGTGTATGACTGGGGACGAAGTCCGGGGGCCCAGAGCCCCAGGACAAAAAGCCCTCCAGAGACCACATACCGCAGCACCCACAGGCTAAACTGAACCTAGAATTAAACATATGTGGGGAGACTATCAACGAGGGCCAGAATCCCATTGTTACTATTTATAACACATCTGGGGACCGGGGTAGGGCACACACCCAGGTCCTCCTCAGGGGCCCAGCATCTAATAGGCTTTTAAAAAAATCCACAGTGACTCAGCACAGCCACTCCCCACCAGCTGGCTATCAGCTCCCAGCAGCGCTGGCCCCTCCTTTCTTCCCTTTTTTAGAGGCATTCGAAAGCATGGAGCCAGTGTGACCAGACATGCCATCTTTCTTCCCAGCACCCGCTACCCATGCTTCCCCTCCCCCGACGAGGTCACTCACCTGCTGGCTCAAGTTCGCCCTTGCCCACCACCATTGTGGGCTGTTCCAAGACACTAGGGCCAAGTTCTCGGCTGCAAAAGCCACAGTCCAGAGGAGCAGGAGACCAGGGCTGTGCGTGAACTTGATCCAGACGCCCATTGCTAGCTTCTGCCGTGCCTGGCTCCGTTCCACCACGAGCAGCCCCAGGCCACAGGCGCTGGCCACAGTCCCCAATAAAGACGCCAGCAATAGGTAGCCTGGCAGTGGGGCACCCTGGGCAGCGCCCACCCGGCCAACCAGGCCGGCTAGGGGCAGCGCCACCTGAAGTGTGGCCAGAAGCAGCTGCAGCACGTAGGGAGCTACGCGAGGGCCGGCCGCCCAAGACACCGCGTCAGCGCCACCTGGCCGCTCCGGACGTTTGCAGGGAAGAGCCGGCACCAAGGCCAGAGCCCCCAGGCCCATCAGCGTCGAGGGTACAAGCGTGAAGAAGAAGCAGGGGCTGAGGCCACCCTTCGCCCAGACCGGACCCGCGGGTCCTTCGGCCTCACAGTAGTTGCCCACAGTCACCATGGCAATGCGTGGCCGCCGGCCGAGGCTGAGGGGACTGAGGGACAGGAGAACTGGACCGGCCGCTCGGGGCGGGGCGCAGAATCCCGGGTATCTCGGGTCATGGAGCCTCGGGGCGCTGAGCCGCGGGGGTCGCGCGGCAGGGACGAACGTGGACCCGGCCACACCACCCCCTCGCTTCGCGCACGCGCCGCCGCCACGCACTCACGCCGGGCACGTACGCCGTCTCTGCCGTCCGCCCCTAGCTCGCGGCCGGGGACCCTCTGGCCAAGTCGGGGCCCACAGGAATGTTCAGACTCTGCCTCCAGCCGCTCTCTTCCGCAGCAGCCCCGCCCACCAGTGCCGCTCCCAGCTCCTACCCAGGGCCCCATTGGCCGAGTGTCTCCGAAGGGGCGGGGGAATGGTGCACGCTGGGGAAGGCAAAATAGAACAGCGGAGTCGGCATGGTCACGTGCTCAGGGCGGGAAATCTGACCGCACGTCCTGCCGGAGTCCTTGACCTCCACGGAACCAGGGATCGGAAGCTGCCCTCTGCTCGCCCAGTAGGTCGGTATATCCAAGCGATCGCATTGGCCAGCTTTCCCACAGAGCCGACCCGGTCCCCAGCCACCTGGGTGGTTCACACACACCCCACACCCCGCTTGCCCCCAGAACCTTGGCCACTCGAGACAACAAGCCGCGACCTGGTCAAAATCCCTTCTTTATTAAGGGTTGTCAAGCTGTACACGGTCCCCACCCCACTCCGCTGTAAGTTCGGGCAGCGTAGTTCACCGCTCACCCGCAGCGGACCGCAGCTGGGTGAGGGGTGGGGCGAAGGGAAGGAGCCGGGTCCCAGCATGCAATGCGGCAGCCCAAAGCGAAGCCGTCCTGTCGCCCCTCCATCCCCCTCAAGGGACAGTGGGATGCAGGCCAGAGCTCTCTTGCTGATAGGCAGCCAGTCGAGGGCACACTTCCAGCCCTGTCCATCCCATGTGCAGGTGGTGGGGCGGGGTACAATAAGCAGCAATAGGGGCCAGGAAGGCCTCAGTCTCCCGGGGGACCCATCTTAAAAGTTGGAGAGGGCAGCAAAGAATTTCCATCCTGCTCCTGCAATTTAGAAACTTCCTTCTTAGTGTCAAAAGATAGCATGAGGGGAGCTAGGAGCTAAAGCCTCCACACCAAGACAAAGCAAAAGCTGAACAGAAGGGGAACAAGCGAACAGAACAGGAGCAAGTGGCACACATGCCAGTGATGTGCAGGAAGCAGGGGAGCGGTGAGCAGGCTGCAGCACTGGGAGAGAACTGGGGGTGAGGTAAGGGCCACAGCCTGAGCTGCTCATCTGTTCAGGGTGCGGGGAGGGCGGCTGCAGAGGTTGAGGGTCCAGGCCCACCTCCCTACTCCACAGTTGGCACAGGTTCTCCCTGCTTGGCAGCTTCTGTGGTGGGCAGTCCTCTGGAGACTTGCAGGGTTGGGTGCAAAGGTGGCAGTACTGGGGCTGGGCTGGGGACCAGTTTCTAGCACCACACTCTGAGCCAAGGGGTGTCCTGGGGATGAGGCTAGAGTCCTGTGTGCCCTGGTTCCTAGGCCCCCAATCTCTCTCCTGGGGCTGTGGCGAGCCCAGCATTGGCACCTTCCTTGGCCAGGCACAGACACACAAACACCACACGCGTGGAGCCAGGCAACACTCAGAGGAGCCCTCCATGGCAGGCGGATGGGATGGCAGGGCAACGGTGGCCACCATCCTGGGGCGTAGGGACCCTCCTCAGCCTCGTCTATACCTGTGGAGAGAAAAGGGTTGGTAATGGAGATAGTCTTCAGCTATCTGCTTACACAACAGAAGCCTGGAGATAAAGGAAATGGAAAACTTGATTCTTGAGGAGGTAAGCAAAGGAAAAATCAAGTCCTGGATTTCACAGCAGGTGAGGGAAGAAAAGGAAGTGTACTTTGGTGGGGAAGTTGCAGTATCTCTGCCTGAGAGGCCCACCTCCCTTCACATGAGAAGCTTTGACCTCAGCCTGCAAGTTACTGCTTTTGGCAGTTGTTTTGGGGTCTTGAAGCCCTTACCTTGTGCACCTGAGGGGGAAGCTCATCCTCTGAGCCCTCTTCAGGCACGGGCTCTGGGTGCCTTGATGCTGACTGCCCATCTTCAGCCCATCCTCCAAGGGGCAGCCGAGAGAAGTGAGAGGGAGCCCGGGGCACTGTTCCAGGATCTAAAGATACAAGTAAATACTCTTAGAATGAACACAAACAGGAACGAGGAGAAGGGTTCTGGGGCTTTTGGGGGTAGGTGGAAGTGCGGGGGAGGGATTAGTCTCCTTGGGTCTGGTCCCTCTGACTTCTTTCGTCCCCTAGAGGCCCCAGAAGGACCACCCTTCCCTGAAGACTCTGTGTCCTTCCCAGTGGATACCTGTGATGCCTCCGTAGCGCCTCTGGAAGCCCCCATGCAGAGCAGTAGTCTCAGGAGCTCCAGGCCGGGATGCAGCACAGGGATAGCTGGCAGAGCGGGGGATAGGCTGGGGGCCCCGGGCACCCTCTCCCCCCTCTTCGGGGGCACTCTCCCCACTCTCATCACTCTCCCGGCGGTGCCACACATGCCGCTCAGGTTCAGCCTGGGCCTGCTGCTTGTGGAGCTGAGAAGTGGGGGATTCATTAGTTGGGGACAGAAGAATATCTGTCTGAAATAGCTACCCTCCACCATGGTATCGGCCAGTTCCCATTTATACTGCCTCACCTAGAATCACTGACCCGGAGTATCTGATGTGTTAATAAGGTGTAACATACACATGATATCTTACAGGTTAAATTCTCAGCAGATCCTGGGAACAAACCTGTGCATAAATTGTAATAGCTCTCATTTTCCCCAGTCATTTGATTCTGGAACAAATTGGTTGTGAATCTAAGTGCCAGGAACTCTTTTAGGTGCTAGGGATACAGCAGTGAACAAAATAGACAAAAATTCCAACTCCTGTGGGGCTTATATACTTCGGGGAAGTGGGGAAGGATAGATAATAAACAAATAAATAAGGGAAAAATACAATGTCCCATGGTGCTAAATGCTATGGAGAGAAAAACAGAACAGGAAGGTTCAGGAGGGTAGGCAAGGGAGGCTTTTACTCAGGGTGGCCAGAGGTAGTCTCGTGGGGAAAGAAGGAGCATACTTGAATGAGAAGGAGGGAGCCCTGTGGATATCTCAGGGAAGTAGGTTCTTGGCAGGGGAAACCACAAGTGCGGAAAAGGCCTGGGTAAAAGTAAGCTAGGCTAAAAAGGATAGGAAGAGGATGTATGTGGGAATGGAGATTGCAGAGCAGGTAAATGGCAGAGAAGAGATTTGAACCCAGGTCTTCCTTCACATCTAAAACCCTCTATTCTGTTTTCAGCTGCCACCTTGGTTCTACGACCCTGCCCCTTCCAGCCCGCTCACCTGGTGCATATAGAGGGCATGCAGGCTCATCTCGGTGGATGCATATTCCGACAGCACCAGGCTCTGCAGCTGTCCTTCCCACACACTGCTCCCGGAGCTGGCTGTCCTGGCATCCACCCTGCCCCCCAGCACAGACAGCAGTCATCAACATTTCTGAGACCCACACAAATTGCTGGGGGCTACTGCCATGCCCTCCTCTCATGGCCCACCTCTACTCACCCAGAGCCTGTCATGGTGCTGGGAGCCCGGCCTGTGGGAGCCTGACCAGGCTGCAGAGGGGAGAAGGAGCGCAGGGCAGAGGCGACCTCAGCCCTGTGCCTGGAGCCCTGCAGGTCTCTGGGCAGTGGGGGGCCCCGGCAGGATGAGCCGGCTACCACATTTGCAATAAGGCTCAGTGGCTATGAAAGAAAAGGGTGGGTAGAATTCTCAGGGCATAGGGAGGCCTCTGAGTCCCCCAGTATTCTGCACATTAGGTCCCAGTGGCACAGACTGGACAGGAGGAAACTGACCCGGTAGGCCCTTCCGCCCCATGCGCACGTCCCACGTCCCAGCTCCTGGAGTCCACTCTTCCTGTCATCTCCCAGTCCCTAGGAACGCACCTCAGACTCAGATTGTAAGGATTGGATGGACGTAAAGAGCGCATTTTCCGGGAGCAGACCCCCTTGGGCAAGGCCTGCAGCTGCTCCGTCCCGCTGAACTTGCTCCTTGAGGAAACCGAGGAAGGCCGTGCTCTCACGTGGTGGCTGCCAGCCAGGGTTGGTGATGGCAAAGTGCATGAGTGACAACTCTGTCTTTCCATCCTCGGCTTGCTGGTACACTGAGGCCTCCGTCTGCCCACCGGACAGCCACTGTACAAGGGAGGCTGCAGTGAGCAGGACTGTCCCCTTACAGGAACCCTTTTTGTACCTTTCCTGCCAGTGGGGAGGCCTTGCCCCTGGAGGGCAGAGACCACAATGCACTGCTGTATCTTGTCCAGGGGCCCAGGTGCCCACCCCACGAGTGGCCACATGCCAGGCTAGCTGCTTGGTTTGTGCCTTCCAGGGAGCTTGGCCAAGGGTGCAAGTTTAAGGTTATAATCGAGCCCAGGCTCCTGTTTACAAAGCAGTGTGTGCCCTGGTACAGGGTTGCCCCAAGGCAGGGCTGCCTTTTTGTGATTTGTTGGCTCAGAAGGGTGCCTTTTTGCAGTTTGCCCAAAGACACTGTATATGCCAGCATCACCTCTGGCCAACTGCCCCCCTCCCTCCTTTCCTAATACCTGGGGGTGCCCATGCTGGCGAACATCCATCTGAGCGAAGGAGCAGGTATCTCCAACACCAACGACCTCCACGGTGAAATTGCGGAAGAAGTCTATAATCTCCAGGGCCCGTGGGCGCAGGCAGAAGATGAGGATGAGGGGTGTGACAATGGGGCTCAGTAACTCCTCCAAGATGAACACCTAAAAGGGAAGGGATCAGGGTCACAAGAGAGCAGGAGGGAGCCCAGCCCTCGCCACCAGGCTATCAGCCAGTCTCTAGCAGGCCCTAACTCCAACTCCACTCACTGCCTTGTACTGGAAGAGCTGGGCAAACTCGTCCCGGGTCTGCGAGCGGTGGGCATTACCCTGCCAGTGGTCAGGCATGTAGTGGATGTGAGCGAGGATCACGCGGAGCAGCTGCTCAGGGCAGAACACCATGTGCTGGTCCGGAATAAAGGACCTAGTGGGATCAGGGTCATGGTGAGACATAAGCCCCCAGGAATGCTAGTTGAATTGCTCCCACCTGCTCCCCTGGCCCACCTGCACACGGTCACGGTGACCCCCAGGAGCGTGACAGTGGTGAGGACATGTTCCACAGCCAACACATCTTCGTCGTAGATGGTGAGGGCAATAAGCACGGCCAGGATGGAGCCAGCAAAGAAGGCGCAGTTCTTGGCCAGCAGTGTCAGCAGAGGTGACAAGAAGCAATTCATGTACTTGGATGCGGGCTTGTAGCCTCGGTTGAGGCGGGACTGTAGCTCGTGCTCCAGCTCATTGAAGTGGCGGAGGTAGCAGCGGCCGTAGAGTGACCAGCAACGTGCTCCCAAGGCCCCCGGCTCCCGCTTCAGCACCTCGGCGTAACTGAAAAAGGCATAGAGGATCTGCCAGATGAGGATGAGGGGGCACAGCAGGAAGTTGGCGATGCCAATCCACAGGATGCGGTTGCTGAGACGCTGGGCCAGCTCGAGCCGTTGTCCCCCACGTTTGTACTCAGCCTTGAGGCTCCATTCATTGAGAAACAGAGAGCCAGGTCCCCAAAAGAGGATTAGCTCGAAGTTGTACTTGAGGCCCCGAGTGAAGAAGACAACCTCCCCGAGACCGGGCAGGCGGAAGCGCAGAGGCAGGAGGGATTTGTTAACCAGTGCCACCATGTAGTTCTGGAAACGGAGGATGCGGTGGTAGATGTCCAGCTCTGTTAGCTCACGCTTGTGGATGCAGATCTGGTGCTCTTTCTGGGTCTGCACAATCCGGGCCTGTACTTCTTGCCACGTGCAGTATGGAAGCGCAGACTATGGGGTGGGGGAAGAGACGAGGGATGGAAGGTGGGGTTGTTGCCTTAGCCCCTTGCCCTGCATGAGCTGTGAGGCTCAGGGGTCCTCTGAGTGGAGCCTTTAACCGGATGCTCCTTGATCTGCAAAGGATGGCTGAGGCTGCCTGATGCCCAGGAATACAACCGCCCCCCGCCGCTTCCCAAGCTGCAGAAGACGTCCTGGCCTGTGGTTGTAACTGCCCAATTTCCCAGTCTCACCATGGGGATGCGCAGAGCATGCAGGTAGAAGGAGTGGATCTCCCAGTAGCAGCAAATGTTATAGATGAACTTGACGAGCCGGTGAACCCAGAAGACACCAGCAATGACGAGGATGGTGATAAGGGAGCCATTTTCCTGAATCCTGGTGGGGAAAAGAAGGGGAGGAGGAGTGGCCCTTGAGGAGCCTTGGCAGACATGCTGCTGTCTTGAAGGATTTGGAGAGGCTGAGCCTGAGCCTGTGTTCTGGGGAATGTTACTGCCTCACACTCCACTCCATTCCCCACCTGCTAGCTGAACAACAGGCTCTGGTGCCCTCTGAAGTGCCGCACTTACCTGGCGCTACAGACTTGGGCAGGCAAAAAGGCATCTGGCAGAGTAACCTTGACAGGCTCGGTAGGGTGAAGACTGTGGTTCACCATCTTGTTGGCAAATAGGATGTCGTAGTCCACACAGCTGACCAGGAAGGTGGTGAACGCAACCACAAAGAGGAACTGCCTGGGGAGTTGGGAAGAGAGGGCGCAGTCCGAGAGATACCAGTGAAATAACATGGGAAAAATGAAGAGTCTGGAAGCCCCAGACCAAAATTAGGGAGCAGCCTCTGGGGAAATGGGCTGGAGAACTCCGTGTGGGCTCTCTCTACTGCTTGGCCCCAGGGGACCCAAGCCAGCTCCTACTTTTTGCTCTTAGCTTCAGGTACCACAGAATCAGCCTGCTTTTCCACCTCATAGTAATCTCTGCCACCACTCGCTGGACTCCTTCAAAGGTCTTAAATTGTGGTCTGTGGTCCCCAGTACCTGATTTCCTTTTGAGATGGTAGTTAGAAGCCCTTTGCGGATTTGAACTCTTTTCTTATGGAGGGAAGGTTTCCCAACCCCTTGACATTTGGCAAAGCCACATGGCTCCTTCCTCCTAGCAGGCTCTCTACTCAGCAGCAGGCCTAAGGTGCAACCAAGGCAGAACAGAGACATTTTTCTCAAGTGAGTGGCTGGCATCTCTGATACCTCCTGCCTGAACCATGCGCATTCCACTGGAGCTCTGATGAAACGATCAAGTCTGACTTCTCTTTGTGGAAGAGACAGGACTTGGAAAGCTTTCCTTATAAGCGAGATTAAAAAAGATAAGGCTGTAAAACGGTGTCACACCCAGTCCTTCAACTATAAATGTTTGCAGAGTTTTGAGCCTAGGACTGACTTGCATTGGCGGTTTGGGCCAGGCGTTGAGCTCAAAGAGAGGAAACACTGAAATGTATTCCTTCACCACATCGTCCATTCCTTCTTATACTTACATGAGCTCAAAGATCTCCCCGATGAGCATACAAGTGAAGCCATTCTTCTGGTGTAGATTATAAACGTGTAATTGTTAAGAAAAAGTGGTCTGTATAGACAGCAATTAAGAGCACAGGGACTTCCCTGGTGGTGCAGTGGTTAAGAATCTGCCTGCCAATGCAGGGGACATGAGTTCGATCCCTGGTCCGGGAAGATCCCACATGGAACAAAGCCCGTGCGCCACAGCTACTGAGCCTGTGCTCTAGAGCCCATGAGCCACAACTACTGAAGCCCACGCTCCTAGAGCCCGTGCTCCGCAACAAGAGAAGCCACCACGATGAGAAGTACGTGCACCGCAACAAAGAGTAGCCCCTGGTTGCCACAAGTAGAGAAAGCCCGTGCAGAAATGAAGACCCAACACGGCATAAAAAAAATTTAAAAATTAAAAAAAAAAAAAAGTACAGACTTTGGTGTCACGTACCTGAGCTGAAGTCCTGGCTCTATGACTTTCAAGCTGTGTGACTTTGGCCAAGTTACTTAACCTCTCTAAGCTTTTGTCTGTAGTGGTGTGTTGGGAATAATAGCACCTGCCTCATAGGATTATTAGGTCTGAGATAGTGCATATAAAGTATTTAACACAGAACTGACACAGAATAAGTCAAATGACATTAATTACTATGATTATTAGCATACCAGCAAAAAGAATCACACTCAGAGAGGTTCCTTATAAACTAACACTACAAAATGCAAGGCACGTAGCTCTTGATACATGTGAGGTATCATTGTTTATAATGATCATTATTTCTCTAGCCTCTTTCAGGCTCAAGGTGTCTGAAAAGGATTAGAACCATACCCACACCGACTTCTCATCAGGGGCCTGGCTTAGAGAGGGGCTATAGGTCCCAGAGCTCCAACACAGACACAAAGGATATTCGAGAGAAGAAGAGATCAAGGTTTTCGATGTGGTGCCAAGGTGCTGTGGGTACAGGAGCAGAGACGTCAGAGCCCTGAAGAAGTGGAAGCCCCTGCTCCCTCAGTGTTCCTCCACCAATTCTCCCCCCAAGCCCCAGCTCTGGCTGTCATGTCCAGGAACTCACACTTGCTCCCCTCAGGGACATGCACCAACAGGTCCTCCTCCCCGGGGGGTGAATCGCTGTAGGAGGCCTCTAGGCGCTGGTATTCAGTGTCAAACTGCGCCATCACCACCGCCCCCTGTCCACCTTGTCCACCTGTGGGTAATGAGGAAGGAGAGACCCAGGTTCAGACCCCTGGTGCTGTTCGTCTTCTCCCCTGCCTACCAGACCAGAAATGAGTGAGAAGGAATCCTGGGCTTGGTCTCCACTACCAGTCTTCTTGGATCAAAGGCAGAGAAAGAGCAGTAACCCAAGGAGAGCAACAAGCTCAGGGCTTGGGAGGCCCTCACCGACCAATGAGGTCAGTCATTCCCAGAGCCTTTATTGAATGTCTACCGAGGCCTTGCTGGCCTGAAGGCAGATTCTGGCCCTGTGGGGGGTCTGCTTCATCTTCTATTCACTGGAGAGAAGGGGTCCTCCCCCTCCCCTCCTAGAGAAACCGTGGTCTCCCAAGAGACTAGCAGTTTAGAAGCACTTTGTAAACAGAGATTTGAGATAAGCACATGGCCCTACCAGCTCCATGGGCAGTGTCTGCTCCACTCCAGCCCTCGATGCCCTGGCTCTGCAGCTGCTGGAGGAGAAGGTGTCAGGCCCCGGAGAGTGGGGAGTGGGAACAGAAATAAACCCAACCCCACCACCCCCCGACGCCCCACACTCAGGGGCGGCCAAGCAAGGGGCAGGGAGGCTGCAGTGGGAAAGAGGCACCTTTCCAGCCTAGGGCTATGCGTACTTCCTCTGGTTGTATTATACACGGCCACTCATTCAAGTCTAGGGTCCCAAGAAGTGTCTAAGTGAACCTGTGGAGACTGAGTCTGTACAGGGCTGGACTGTTTCTCCATTGCCCCACTTCAGCCTCAGAAATTAGATGGACCGTTCAGGGTCCACAAAGCCCCAAACCCAAAAGCCAAGAAGAGAGTCTTTTCTAAAGAGGACCTTTCTGGTCAACTCCTTCCCTTGCTTCCCTAGCCCCAAAGGCCCAGCAGGCAGGCAGAGTTCCTGGATGGGATATACTGATTGGGTCAGTGTAGACCTAGATTCTGGGTGAACTGCCTTGGTCCTGGAGCCAGGCATGATCTAGGTGGCACTCAACCAGTCAGTGCAGACCCCGTGGCTGTGGAGCCCTGCCCAGCCAGGCCCCGGTGGGATTCCCTGGGTTAGTGAGAACCCTGGGTCCTAAGCTGACCAAGCCCTCAGGGAACTCACCACTCACTGGGTCAGTGTAGACCCAGGGCCCATAGAGCCCCTGCCAGCCGGGCCTGGGTTCAGGGGTTCCTGCGAACGTTGGAGGAATCAATCCAGTCCGACAGCCGATACCCGCAGGTGGGCTGGGTTGCCTCCCTACACCCAGCAGCCACGACCCGAGGGCAGCACGCCCCCAGATCGTCCGGCCCCCGGCCAAAGGCTCGGCTCCCAACAGCGGACAGCACTGCGCGCGGCCCCGTCGTTCGCGCGCGCCCCCCTCCGCGCGCCCCCGCTATCAAAACATTCCGGCTGCGCGCCCCCGCCCCGCCCGCGGCGCCCCTTCCCCCGTTACTTGCCGCGAGCTCACTTAGGGCTCCGAGGGCACCCCTGGCCAGGCCCGACCCGGACCGTGAGATTTCGGTATCCGGTCTCGCGTTTCACCTCAGGGACGGTGACCCGGGTGATTCCAGGGGCTCCGTCGGCTCCACTGGGCTCTGCCCGACCCGGAGCGGTAGGCCCGGCGTCTGCCATTCACTGTCACCCGCAGTTAGCCTGACCAATGAACATGATAGGTGGAGACACGACGGCCAATCTCGGCGTCTGGGGCGGGACTAAAGGCTAGAGGCGGGTCTTGGAAGTCAGGGGACCAATTGTGCGCTCTACGTGGGGAGGGGTTCAGGTGCGGGCGACGCCTTTTGTCCTCTTTGCTGCGCCGTAGTGACGAGATTGTTGTGCTTTTGCAGAAATCCGTGCTTCAAACCGTAGACGGCCGTGTCACTCGGCTCCCCGGGGCCTTTGGGGCAGCTTCTGAGGGCGGGGACGAGTTCACGCGGTTTAGTCACTGCTGGAGGTCGTCGCACGGGTAATGAGGAGCGGTTGGTTAATGAACCTCAGTGATTTTAATTCTGTTGGACTAGATTTGGTTGCTGAATGCGCCCCCATTTCACTCTTGTGTGGTCCGAGACTGGGTGGTGTGAGAAAGCGGGCTGGGGCCACGTATTAACCCCTGTCACCAGGGCGAGGGCCGTGGTGCCTTGCGGAGTGGGGGAGACCAAGTCATGCTGGCGGGAGACGCGGCATAGGATCTTGCTTTGGGGAGTTCTGTTTCTTAACCGCCTTTCTGCTCAGACATGTCGCCGGCTCCAGCTGCAGCCCAGGCTTCTGTGTCGGTCTCCCTGTTTGACCCCAAGGCGGATACTCCGGTCCTTCAGGGCCTGCGCCTGGTGAGCCACGCTCCCGGGGAGGCTCTGGCCCAGGCTCTGCAGGTTTCCTGTCCAGGTATCTGGGAAGGTTTGGGGTGGACCCGTGAGGGACGTGACAGGGCTTTTTAAAGGGAGCTTATTGCTTCTTCAGGGAACACATTTTTTTTATTGGTGTTTCCCAGCTTAGGAGCCCTTGTTGACATCTCCTTCTACTGGATAAAATGTATCAAACCCCAACTGCAGAGTGTTTGGTTTTTACTTTTCCTTTTAAGCTGAGGTTTGTGTATATGTTTCTTAACTGTTATGAATTTAAGGCAACATTTGTACGTGTACAATTAAAATCTATATTTTGGTAAAAAAAAAAAGAATTCTCTCGATCTCTGGATTTCCAGAACAGGCTCCTGAATTGTCTCCAAATAAGTCTCTTGCCATTGTTTATGCCTCATCATGTTACCACCACTGCCTGCAAAAACACTTCAAAATTCCTTGACATAGTCCAAATTTAACTATTCCAATCAAGTCATTCCTTCTTGCTGAATATAAAACAACTTACTCTTGGTTTCATACAGCTTTAGTTTGGCTGTTTCTCTTGTACCTTTTTAAAGAACAAACTGCACACTGTAATTGGAAATATAAGCTAAAAAAGTGGCATTTGGGAAGTGATTTTTGCACAGTTAAAAAGAATTTTAACTTTACCAGAAATCATTTTCTAGGATTTCTCTAAAAAATCCCTTTGGTTAATTTACAATGTTTGATTTATATTCATTTTACGTACATCTTTTCAGAAGCATATTTATTGTATAAGGTGATTGTTGTGCTATTCGCTTCATTATTACTAGATTGTAAATTCCTTGAAGGCAAGGACATGCCATCTCTTTTTGTATCCTCCTCTGCTTTGTATATCAGACTCTGAATGTAATCCTAGATACTGTGGATTTGGGCTCCTTTTCTACCTCTGTTTACCCTCCCCTTATTTAGGTTCAGGGGAGAGAATAAGCCCAGAAAGAAAACCACTCCAGGGCCCTCTGGATATTTCAGAGAAGTTGTTTCGTTCAACCTGTGACCAGACCTTCCCGAACCACCAGGAACAGGTAAAAGACCAGGTACAGAGCTAAATGGTGGAAGCAAAGGTGTAATGGTAGGTGGGGAGAGGTAGACATTTTGTCTTTAATGAATAAAGTTCCATGTTTTAACTAAGAAAGTTAGTGTTACCTGGTCATACTTTCTGGAGTTTTGTTAGAGGTCTTGGATACCATAAAAGGCCAGGCTGGGCCATGCTTCCACACTGTGCTTCCTTCTTTGCCTCCTGCTAGAGGGAACATTATGAACTTGATTGGCATCGGTTTAACCTAAAGCAGCATCTCAAGGACAAGCCTCTCCGGTCTGCCCTGGACTTTGAAAAGCAGAGCTCTACAGGTGATGACTGTTGGGAGACCTGTGTGGGGATAGGTCATGGGGATGGAGAAAGACCCTAGTTTAGGAGCTTGAGGAAAGGTCAAAGATGGGGCACCAAACTTGCGTATCTCATGTTGTTCTCAGGAGATCTTTCCAGCATCTCAGGATCAGAAGACTCGGACTCAGCCAGTGAGGAGGACTTGCAGATACTGGATGAGGAGAGGGCTGAGTTTGAGAAGCCTGACCGATCCCGAGGCTTCCACCCCCATCGGGTTCTTTTCCAGAATGCCCAGGGCCAGTTTCTTGATGCCTATTGCTGTGTCCTAGGCCCTCGCCAGGCAAGTGCCAGCACAGGTTGTGTGGTCAACTCCAGCCTGCTGTACACTCAGCCTAGACTTTCCCTCAGCACAGTCCGTGTCTCACTTCCTTCCTTCCTTCCTGTTGCGGGTGGGTATCACACTTGACAGCACAGTCTTGGATTGAACTGGCTTGAATCTTAGAAGGGTCAAGTGTAATGGAATTAAGTTTGGAAATAGACCAATCTAGGTTTGAATTATGGTTCTACCACTTGACCTTGACTACCTCCACAAGGCTCAAATTTTCTTTTTTTTCTTTTTTTTTTTTTTGCGGTACACGGGCCTCTCACTGTTGTGGCCTCTCCCGTTGCGGAGCACAGGCTCCGGACGCGCAGGCTCAGCGGCCGTGGCTCACGGGCTCAGCCGCTCCGCGGCACGTGGGATCCTCCCGGATCGGGGCACAAACCTGTATCCCCCGCATTGGCAGGCGAACTCTCAACCACCAGGGAAGCCCTCAAATTTTCTTATTTGTAAAATGGGGACAAATAAGTTGTATTAAAAGAGATGATGCATGTGAAGCACTTAGCATTGGCACTTATTTCTTGCTGTCAGTAAGTGCCACAGATATGTTCGTGCTGCTCCTCTGTCATCCAGGTGCCCCAGAAGCAGCAGAAGTGCTGCTACAAAACCTGAAAAGTGGAGGTCCCAGGGACTGCATGGTGCTCATGGCTGCTGCTGGGCACTTTGCTGGTGCTGTTTTCCAAGGGTGAGAGGGTGCTGTATGGGGTAAGGATGGAATGGATCCTGGTAGCCTGGGAGTACCAGCTGGTTTCCAGTACCGAGTCTGTGCTGTCTACAGACAAGAAGCACTGACACACAAAACCTTTCACTGCTACACACTGCGGGCCAAGTGGGGCACAGCCCAGGGGCTTTGGGATGCCCGGGGTGCGGCTTCCCGCTCTGCTGGAGCCAACCTGAGGCGCTACAGTGAAGACATGCTATATAAGGTGAGTTAAGTGTCCAGATCTGGTGCTCCTCTAATCCACACTTTTTCCCTCTCAACTGATTAAATGTTACAGTAGGGAGGCTGGCTCCTGTATCCCCCGTCTTGGTTATTTTTGGGTAGATGAAGGTAGAATGGGGTGAATGCCCAGGATTCTTAGTCCTGTCATTCTCCCTCCATTATCTTCTTTCTTTCTTTCTTTTTGGCTGCATTGGGTCTTCATTGCTGCGCATGGGCTTTCTCTAGTTGCGGGGACTACTCTTCATTGCGGTACGCGGGCTTCTCATTGCAGTGCCTTCTCGTTTCAGAACATGGGCTCTAGGCATATGGGCTTCAGTAGTTGTGGCACGAGGGCTCTAGAGTGCAGCCTCAGTAGTTGTGGTGCACGGGCTTAGTTGCTCCGCGGCATGTGGGATCTTCCCAGACCAGAGCTCGAACCCGTGTCCCCTGCATTGGCAAGCGGATTCTTAACCACTGTGCCACCAGGGAAGCCCCCTCCATTATCTTCTGCCTCCCACTCCCTACACATGATCTGTGGGTCATGTTTTGGTTGGAGATTTAAAAGTAGCAAGTGAAGAGATGCAGGGCTGAGTTACTTTCTTTTCTAGGATGTTTGTGACCTGCTGGCAGGGCCAGACTAGGCTAAGGTGCTGGAGAAGGCTGGGACGATACTGATGCGTGCACCCCGCTCTGGCCGGTCCTTGTTCTTTGGGGGCCGTGAGGCTCCCCTGCAACGTGGGGATCCCCGACTTTGGGATATCCCCCTCGCTATCCGCAGACCCACCTTCCAAGAGCTACAGCGTGTGCTCCATAAGCTGACCACCTTGCATGTCCACGGTGACCCTTCTGTCCAGATCCCCAGAACTCCCTAGACCTTCCCGTACCTCCCAGCCCAAGCCTCGGCTTCTCATTTGTGCACCCAGATGATTTTCTAGCCCTCGTACTGCAGTCCGATGGCATCTTCATTGAGAGAAACCTGGGCTGGCTTCTCCTCAGCTAAATTTGAGAACCATCTTTTGTTTTATGGCAGGAGAAGACCCCCGGGAGACAGTCAGGTTGGATTTACCTCAGACAAACTGGAAGACAATGAGAGGAAGGAAGGCCATTGAGGAAGAAAGAAAGGTCCGCAGTGATGAAAATGAGGCACTCGGGCGGAATGAGGAAGCTCCCAAACAGGGTTTGAGCACCATCTGGCAATTGTCAAATCTCTCTCGGGGTCTGTCCTAGAACTGCAGTGGCAAATCCCCTACTGTCATAACTTATTCACTTCCCTATTTATAGGTAAACCCTTACATACTACACACACACACACACACAGGTCTGTGGGGTATGTGGTAGCAATTAAACGTTTTGTGACTTTTCCAAATCTATCGTCTCTTTTGTTCACTGACGTTATCTCTAGTACTTTGAAAAGTCTTAGCATGAAGTTGATGCTTGAATGTGTGTTGTGTGGATCTTACATAATTTACCTGTCTTCTTGGATGCTCTGGTTTTGGGCTAAGGGCTGCTTGCCTCGCTGCAGACTGTTGGCCTGCATGGCTGTCACTGCTCGTGCTTTCCTCTGTTGTGCACCACCCTAAGGCTGTCATGGGAATGTTCAGGGACTCTTGTCCCTGCATAGCTTCTTCTGGGCCTGTGCTTGTCTGGGCTGCGAGCCTCATCTCTGCATGTGATACTAATGGCTTCAGCTCTTGATGGGCTACTTTATCTTGGGTGACAAAATACAAACACTTTTATTTCAAGTGATCTGGATTTTCTCTGTGTACATTCTTATGCATCTGGGGCAGCCCACAACCTTCTACCCTCTGCTTATTCCTGAGATGGATCTAACATAGCAAATTTTTCTCTAGGTTCAGAGTCAGAGGGAGAGGATGGCTCCCAGGTAGAGTTGGAGCTAGTAGAGGTGACACTGGGGACGCTGGATCTTCGTGAATTTGAGGTATTGCCCAAGCAGAGGAGGAGAAAAAGGAATAAGAGGGAGAGAAACCAAGACCTGGAGGCTGGGGCGCAAATGACTTTCCCAGCAACCTCAAGAAGATGAGGCCTTTTCAGAGTCAGCCCCTTTGGGGCCTTCCCCAGATGAGGCCAAGTCCCCTGGTCAGCCAGAGCGCTGGGATGTGCTCTTGGCTGCTTGCCGAGCTGGAGATGGGGGGTGCTGAAGCTCCGGCTAGCTGCCAGCCCCCTAGACCCTGGAGTTCTGTCTCTGCTCAGTGCCCCCTTGGGCTCTGGTGGCTTCACCCTCCTGCACGCAGCCGCCACAGCTGGGAGAGGCTCAGTAGGTAAGGACCCTCGTGCCGGCCCCTCCTGACGATGATCTTGGCACCAGCTACTTGGCAGTGTTTCCCCTGGTCTGCTTGGGTGATGTTGGGAGGAGCCGGAGGCAGGTGATGTTGAACTCATTTTTTGGGTTTTCGCACCTAGGGACTACCGGACCCGGCCACCGTACACGGTTGCAGCTGACAAATCAACATGTGATGAGTTCCAGAGCTTCATGGAGAAGAATCCAGATGCTTATGATTACAGCAAAGCTCAGGTCAGCTGGAAGAGGAAGCAGCAGAGTGGGAAAGCATCAGAGATTCTGGCTAGATCTTTTCTATTTTCTTACAGTTTTACCAAGGATAGTTTGTATAGGTCTTACCTTATACCTTCTCAGAAATTCTCCAGGTGCCAGGGCCACTGACAGCGGAAATGGAGGCACGGCAGGCCATTTGGAAAAGGGAGCGGAAGGCAGCCCGGCGGCACCGGCAGGAGCAGTAGTGGGAGCAAGAAGAGCAGCGGAGATTTGCCGCCCTCGGCGACTGAGAGAAGGCGAGGCTGGAGGTTCTTTCTTCCCCAGCAACACTTCCTTAGAGGTCTGATCCAGTGTGCAGTGTCACTTCTTGGGTACCCTCTCCACCACTGGGGCCTTGTCCTTAACACAACTTCTCTTCCCCTCAGGGAGCTCTGGCTGCAGAGCGCCGACTGGCTGCCCATTTGGGAGCCCCTACCCCTCAGGTCCCTGACCCTGCCATCATCAGTGTTCGGTACATAGAAGGGGTGGGCGTGAGTGGGTAGGTTGTGATGAGTTAGAGGCCATTCTGGACAAGTAGAATGCGTGCCCGCTCAGTGTTCAGAAAGGCTGTTGAGGGGATTTGAGACGCTCTGGGAACCTTTGGAATAAAAACGGAAGTGGCAGGAGGAGGGACAGGGAAGGCTTGGATTAGAAAGTTTCTGGGACACCTTTCCAGCCATTTTTCTTCCTCTTGTTCAGACGCCACTGGAGCTGTGGGACATCCCTCCAAGGCCTCATATTCCCTTTCACTACTTTGACTTCTTTCCTCTCCGCACGCTGCCTCCAGGATCATCGCTGTCGGGCTGGAAAGCCCTTTTCCTGATCTCTTACAGCTCCACCTGGGGCCAACTCTAGGCTCTGAGAGGGCACATACACATTGGCCCCCTCTGGTTTCTTCTTCCCCACGAAACCAGAGAGTATTTGGAAGATTGGGGTGAGGGACGTTCAGGAACCAGGGCCATAGAGGTGTGTGGAGCTGGTACTGTCTCTGGAATTTTAATCACAATGAAGTTTGGCAAGGAAACTGCACTTGTACTTACATTCAGACCTGTGGCCTTTGTTTCCTTACGGTCACCATGACTAGCACCAAGGGATCCTGCCCACTCCATGTCCCAGGTCCAAGGGTTACCTTTCTTTCAGTGCCCACTTAACTCCATTGGTTCAGAGGCACTTTCAGCTGAGAGGGAATAGATGTATGTCTTATGCATAGTGCTATTGAGGATAGGCCTATCCAGGAATTGGATTTGGGGCTGAAGAGGCACATTTTCTAGCTCCAGCAACGTGATTTTGTTGAGGGCTCCCCTAGGAAACAGCAGGGGTCTTGGCACATAGAGGGTCTGTTGTGGCCCCCTCTTTGTCCAGTAGCGGCCCAGGTTAAACCCATTGATCCAGACTTGGCCCTGGGGAGGAGGAAGGAGAGGAATATAAAGGATCAGCTCTCAAAGGGGTACAATTATCCCCTTTGGGGTTTCTAATCAGAGGAATAATTTCTGCTCTCCCTCCTTCCAAGATTTTCCTCTTACCACCCTACTCCCCAGCCCCACCCTCACTGTCAGCAATACCTTGGTCCATCCAGGTAGAAAGAGAAATGTGTCCCCGCCTGAGTCTAAAATTGGGAAGGTTGTAGAGTAGAAGGTGGGGCCAGAGGGAGTTTGAGGATGTGAGCTTTTCAGCAACGGGTTGGGAAACCACCACTTTACAAGATTATCAACTTTCAGAGGGAACATCAGCCACTGGGTAAGGACCGTTTGCCCCAGAATTGGTGGCTCCAATAGGCCCTGTGAAGAAGGCAAATGAAAATTCATCATTCTCTAAGTTCTAAGGCCAAACTATCCCTACTCAAGCCCTGGGATGCAACTAGTGGCCATGTCCAGGTCCCCACAAGCTGCTGCTTTGCTGCCTAAGCCCTAAGGACATAGCTTTTTTTTTTTTTTTTTTTTTTTTGTGGTACACGGGCCTCTCACTGTTGTGGCCTCTCCCGTTGCGGAGCACAGGCTCCGGACGCGCAGGCTCAGCGGCCATGGCTCACGGGCCCAGCCACTCCGCTGCATGTGGGATCTTTCCGGACCGGGGCACGAACCCGCATCCCCTGCATCGGCAGGCAGACTCTCAACCACTGCGCCACCAGGGAAGCCCAGGACATAGCTCTTGTTTATCTTCTATTAGGTCCCTATCTTTCCAAGGGAGTTCGGTCAATAAGAATATTGGGGGGTGGGAATTCCCTGGTGGTCCAGTGGTTAAGACTGCGCTCCCAATGCAGGGGGCTTGGGTTCAATCCCTGGTCAGGGAACTGGATCCTGCATGCCACAACTAAAGATTCTGCATGCTGCAACTAAAAAAGATGCCATGTGCTGCAACAAAGATCCCACATGCAGCAAGTAAGGCAGCCAAATAAATAATTTAAAAAATGAAATTAAAAAAAAAAAGAGTATGGGGGCAAGGGAGTGGGCATAGCTAGCTCACCTTGAAGTCACTGCTGTTAGACCCAAAACTGAGCCTCCCCATGTTCTCCAGCAAGACATCCAGTTTGGCCCCCTTTTTCCCCGTCAAAAATAGGTTGTGTTTCATGTTTCGTTCCAAAACACCCTGAAACACCTGTGGATAAGAGTGTCTGTAAAAGGGAGGCGCTCAGCATCTAGCCTGTGGCCACCACACAGGAAGCCACATTAGGACACTGATTTAGAGGGCAAAGAGAATATAGCTCTTCTGTCACTTATCCATTCATAATGGAACCTTATCCTTAGTCAAACTCTTCCTCATCCCAGCTTATCCCCTCAAATGTGAGCAGGCAGTGGGAAAAGGTAGATATGGGAAATTTAAGACTAAAGTGTGCTGGGGAGGAGAGGAAATGGGCTCAGAGATAGCCTGGTATTAGGTTCTCACCCCATCCACCATCACGTAGGCACGATCATGGACTCCATTGTTTGGCACCCAGAATTGTGTTGGCTCAGAAACAGTATGGGTCAGATAGGTCCGGTACAACATATACCCATGGTCCTGGGTGTGTAAGAATAAGTTTATAAGCTGAGAGATAAGAAAGGATACTGTGGGGAAGATGCATAGCTGAGGGAACCCCTGGTATAGCTGTTGCCATACCCACCGGATGGGGGATTATGCTTTACCTGGTTGACAGCCTCAAAGGTCATTGGCAGGATTGAATGGATGGGCCCTTGGGGACATAGGAAGTCTAGGAAAGCCAGCAAATTCCCATCCTGTTAGAATAAGGGGAAAGTATCAGAATATGAGGGAACTTTCAGAATAGAGGGTAGGACAGGCTGGGCTATTTAGAGAATAAAGGGGTAGAATTAGAGAGTAATGGAGAGAAGCTTACCAGGTGTAGGCTCAAAGGTCCAAGCATCATCTTGGGGCTGGGGGGAGGTAAAGGTCCCAAGGGAACTTCCTGGAACTGAGACCAAATTCTCTCAGGAGCCATAGGAAAACCACACAAAGAACCCCTATTCCAAGACCCTAGTGCAGGGTTCTTAACTGGGGGTCCGGGGAAGGGCTTCAGGGGTCATGAAGGTTCTGTAATTTTACACATATTTGTGTGTGTCTCCCCAGGGAATCCCATTTGGGTGGGTGAGAAATGCTGCCACAGGGTGCTCAGAGGGCTCTCTGGCCCAGAGAACAACCACTGATTTATGGGATCCCTTTACAATTTGGGTACTCCCTCCCCCCAAATTAATAAAAGCTTTTGGTGCTTAATGAAGTGGTGGGGCACCTTGCTGATGACATTTCGAATAGCAAAAAGCTTAGGTGTGGGGTCCCCTGCTTCAGATATGGGTGCATCGTAGTCGTAGCTGGTAGTAATTGGAAGAAAGCGTCCCTTCTCATCAGCACCTGGTCAAACCAATTTAATTAGTTCCATATATCTTTCAGGTGATAGGCACTAAGCAAAGAAATGCATGCAGAGAGTTTTGCTATCAGCAGGGGTAGCAGTGGCCACATCCAGCTTCTAGCGTCCTAATCCGTGCAGCCTGCAGATTCTAGTTCCTTGCTGCCTCCCTGCTGCCACCCCAGGGACCATCTGGACTCACCATTCCAGTATCCAAAGTTGGTACCTCCATGGAACATGTACCTAAAGTGGGGGAGAGCAGGGGGAAAGGTAAAAGCTGACCCACTGAATCTTAACCTTCATCCCCAGCACCCAGTTACAGAGTCATGCTGGCCCCAGTGTCTCCAGTTACATGTTCACACTGGCTCCCAACTTCAGCATGTTCTCTAGTCCTTTGGTTACAGCTGGTACGGAGCGTGTGGAGTGATTCTGGCCCCAGTAATCCAGCCAGCCTGTGTAGTACTCAGAGTTCACCTACAGCATGAAGTGAAAGGAGCTGTGAGGCAGATGGAAACCGAGCTCAACCCATTTCCCACTCTGACACCTGCTTTGATTGCCCTCCCCTCTGGCTCCTCACCAATGGCCCGCGGGGTTCATACTTCCGAAGCAGGGCAAAGATTTTGGTCATGTTGTCAGCTGCAGAAAGGAGGCAAAGGTGAAAGATGAGCAACATGGAACAGGTGCCCCTTCCCCAGACTTCACTCTGAACCCTTGCTCAGGAGACCTGGGCCAAAATCTATAGTGGTATAGAGTCCCTGGAGGGAGCCACATTTGAGGCCTTCAGGGCCATCTGTGGTGAAGAGCAAGATCTTGTCTCCAAGCAGTGCACGGAAGAGCCCAGCCAGGTGTCTCATGTAGCTCATGTCGCAGGCCCCGTAGCTACCGTATTCATTCTCCACCTGCCAGGGGAAAGGAAATGTGGAGGTCAGCTATGAGGTGGAGAAATTAAGGACACCATCACCTCCTTCCCCTAGCCCAGTCAACTTTCCACTTGTACCTGAATGCTAATGATGTTGCCTCCATTGTGGTAGAGCCATGGATGTATCTTGGGCAGCAAGACCTTGAACCAGGAGTCCACTGCGGCAAGGAAGTCTAAAGGAAGGGGAAGTGCTCTGTTCATCAGGGCACCACCACCTCTGCAGCCCCCACCCCTAGCCTCAGTGCTAGCAACTTCAGTGCTGCCTGAACTCTGGGCTGCACTTTGCATCCCACTTGTCCACAGCTGTGTCTGGGAAGCGGTGACTTGTCAGGAGAATCTCTGAACCCTAAGCACTTGTATAGTTGCATGGCAATGAAATTTGAGCATAGGAAACAAAGCAGTATTTCTTGTAAATTCATTTTTTAAATGTAAGAAAAATGTTAAAACACATCAAATGGAGCTGTTATTATGCAATCATATATACTTGAGATTGCTATGAAGTAGCATGGGAGTTTACAAAAGTGTAGAATGTCTGACCTGCACCCTGATGTAACTGACAGTCCAGGAGATTTAAGTCATCAAATGAAAGATGATATTAGGTATCATGCCTTAAATTCTCAACTCCTATTGGTGATTTCTGTTGACTCACCCTCAGAAGACTCATGCATGACCTCTGCCTCCTTACCTAAGCAACTCCAACTCAGGCTTCAGGTCTTAAATTTCACTTCCCCAAGGAAACCTCTGATATCCTAGATGAGGGTAGATCCCCCTGTTACACACTCTCACATCACCTCATACTTCCCTTTCGAGTGCTTAACAAATTATAATTAAGCATTTATTTCTGTAATTGTTTCCTGTTGGTCTCCCCCACTAGTGAGCAGGAACCTTGTCTGTCAGGTTCATTTGCTGCATCCCTGACATTGAGGACAATGCTTAGCAGATAGCGGACTCTCAAAGGTGGAGTCAACGAAAGATATTTTAGAGGGTATTTTTATATTCTTAAAACATTTAGGGTTTCCCTGGTGGCGCAGTGGTTGAGAGTCCGCCTGCCGATGCAGGGGACACGGGTTCGTGCCCCGGTCCGGGAGGATCCCACATGCCGCGGAGTGGCTGGGCCTGTGAACCATGGCCGCTGAGCCTGTGCTCCACAACGGGAGAGGCTACAGCAGTGAGAGGCCCGCGTACCACAAAAATCCAAAAAAAAAAAAAAAAAAAAAAAACATTTAATTCCTTTACATTTTGTGTTCTGTATAAAGGAGGCCCAGGTTGTTTTGCCTCCTTTAATCCAAGCATACATTAACTCTCATTCAACAGGTATTTATGGGTGCTCACTATGCACTAAGCAGTGTTCTAGGTGTTAGGGATACAGAAGGGAACAAAATGGACAAAGATCTCTGTCCTTGTGGAATTTCCTTTCCAGTGAGGGAGGCAGTGAATTAAATAATCAGGTAAAATATGTAGTGTGTTAATGCCAAGGAGAAAAAATTAAGCAGGGAAGGAGGATATAAAATGGTGGGGTGAAGGGAGTTTAAATTTTAGAGGGTGGCCCAGGGAAGGCATCAGCGAGGTCGTTCTGCAGGAAGATAGAGGCAGTACCATGTGCAAAGGCCTCAAGACAGGAACAGCAGAGAAGCCAGCATGAACAATGGGGAGAAGAGTGGATGTCAGGGAGATGACTGGGCCAATGAGGTAGGACCTAATAGACCATTTTAAGGAATCCATGGTTCGTATTCTGAATGAGTTGAGAACCTGTTGGAGAGGTTTAGACAGAGAAATGACATGATCTAAAATATATATTTAAACTTATATTTTAAGAGGATCACACTGACTGCTGAATTAAGAATAGACTACATGGGGGAGGGGCAAAGAAGGGAAACCAGTTAGGAAGGTATTAAAGTAATCCAGCTGAGAGAGGTGGTTTGGACCAGGGTGGTGGCAATGGGGGCGATGAAAAGTAACTGAATACAATATATTTTGAGGGTGAAGCTGACAGGATTTTCTGACGGACTGAATGAGGGGCCTGAGAGAAAGACAGGTGTGAAAAATTCCACCACAGTGTTTAGCCCGATGAATTGGAAAATGGACTTGCCATTAACTGAGACAGGGAGAGTGTATGAATAGCTGGTTTGGAAGGAACTTAGTTGTATCAGTATGCCTTTTAGACCTCCAAATGCAGAAGTCAAGTAGGCAGTTGGATATATGGTTTTGGAAGCCAAGGGAAGGTCCTGACTGGAGATATATATTTCAGAATCATTAGCTATCAGATGGAATTTAAAGCCACGCAAATGAATGAGATCATAAAGGGAGTAAATACATATGGAAAAGAGAAGTGTCCAAGGACTGAGCCCTGACACACCCCAGCATTTAGTGGAAAGGGAAATGGAGAAGGATCAGTAAGAGACTGAGAAGGAGTGGTCAGAAAGATTGTAGGGGGAGGGGCAGGGACCACATAAGTGTGGTATCATGGAAACGGTGAGAAGAGTATTTCACAGGACAAAATGATCAACTGGGCTGAATGCTGCTGACTGGTCAAGGGGGATAAGATCTGAGACATCACCATGGATTCAGCAATGAAGAGGTCACTGGTCTTGAGAAAAACAGACTGCATGTTGTTTTTCCATCAATACTTTATCATTTTAAATGTATTTCATAGTCAATTGAGTTTCGGAAATGCTATAAGTGGCATAAAGCTCTCCAGCACCCTAAGAAGTGAAACAGCACCTGGAGAGTCCCCAGCAGATATAAGGAATTTTGACCTTTTTAAAACAGTAAACTTTTTAAAAGGTGTAAAGCAGATAGAATTATTCCCTGCTCTAATGACTTCCTACTTGCACCTGAAATGAAATCCAAATGCCTTGAAATATTGGGCATCTCATCTTTTCTTTTTCATGCTCTTTCCCTAGGTGATGTCTCAGTACGCATGGATTTAAATGCCATCCTTACACCGATGACTCCCAAATTTATACCTCTAGCTCAGACCTACTCCTAAGCTCCACATTCACACATCCTATTGCTTACTTAATATCCTCCCTTGAGTGATAAAAATTTAACATGACCAGAACAGAACCATTGTTTCTTCCCCAAAAGTTGTTCTTTTGCCACCCCTTGTCTTCTCTATCTTCCCTAAGTCAATAAATGGCACCACCATCTTGACTGGCCAGAAACTTGATTCCTTTCTTTCCTCATCCTACCCACACTGCCCCCACCCCTCCCCCTCTCATCAAATCTGTCAATAGAGTCCTGGTGACTTTTATCTCCAACCTATAGCTCAGTCCTGCTCTCTTCTTTCTATTTCCACCACTATCACATTCCAGGAGCCATCATCTCTCTCCTCAGCTACAATCATAGTCTCCCAGTTAAGTTTCTCCACCTCTACCCTTGCTCCCCTCAATCCATTTTCCACATCCAGGCTAACGTAATCTAAAAACAAATCAGATAATTCTGGTTAAACTCTTTCAATGACTTTCTACTGTGCTTATAATAAAATGCAAACCCCTTACAGTGGCCTGTAAGATCCTGCATTAACAGTCCTTATCTATCTACAATTTCTTGTCATACTACTCTCCCTCACCCACTGTGCTCCAGCCATGCTGGCCTCAACCATGCCATGATCTTTCCTATCTCTGGGCCTGAAAAGATACCATATCCGGGAACTCCCTGGCGGTCCAGTGGTTAGGACTTCGCACTTTCACTGCCGAGGGCCATTCAATCCCTGGTCTGGGAGATCCTACAAGCCCTGAGGCGCGGCCAAAAATAAATGAATTAATTAATTTTAAAACAATACATCATTCCCTCTACCTGGTCGTTCTCACCTCACTCTTCATATGACCGGTGTTTTCCCTTCCCTAGAGTAACTGAAATGTCATCTCAGGAAAGCCTTTTCTGGCCTTCCTACCTATAAGAGGCCCTGTTATTCACTATCTCAACTCCTTGTCTATTTTCTTGTGTAGTATTTTTAAATAATCTTATAAGTTTGGGGTTTTTTTAAATTAACGTTTCTTCCAGACTGGGTCTGTCTGGTCCCCCATTTCCTAGCATTCTGCTGGGCATGATGAAAACACTAAATATTTGAATGAATGATCTCTGTTTGGGGCACTCAAATGACCCATTTTGTTGTTGTCCTTTGCTTTTTTCTGTGTCAAGTCTTTTTTTCTTAACTCACCTGGATCTGAAGTTCTCAGATGAATTTTAGGTTTTCGAAGCAACCAGGCTGGGAGACCCCCCTGAGACAAACATAAAGACAACAGAGAAGTGAGTGGGGGACTTCCCTGGTGGCGCAGTGGTTAAGAATCCGCCTGCCAATGCAGGTGACATGGGTTTGAGCCCTGGTCCGTGAAGATCCCACATGCTGCAGAGCAACTAAGCCCGTGCACCACAACTACTGAGCCCGCATGCCACAACCACTGAAGCCTGCGCGCCTAGAGCCCGTGCTCCACAACAAGAGAAGCCATTGCAGTGAGAAGCCCACACACCACAAAGAAAAGTAGCCCCGCTCACTGCAACTAGAGAAAGCCCGAGCAGCAACGAAGCCCCAAGGCAGCCAAAAAAAAAAAGTGACTGGGTTTTGTTGTCTGGGAGTGGAGTAGGGGAGGTAAGAAGGGAGGAAGTTGAGTATAGTGATGGAAGTGACCCTAGAGTGGGGGCAGATGCGAGTCGTCTGGGAACTGCACTTGGGAGGCTTTGCTTCTATTCATTCTCCCACTAACTCACCATCTCCCACTCTGCACAGATGTAAGGTCCTGGTCTCAGTATGACCAACAGGTTTGCTAAAGTTGCCTCTTTCAGAAATGCAAAGAGGTCACGGCTGGCATTAAAGTTATAGACCCCAGGCTCTGGCTCGTGGTAATTCCAGGGCACATAACTGAGAAAGGAAGAGGTTAACAAGGGCCCAAGGCAGGGAGATGCCGCGGAGGCCTATGGGCTCAGGCCTTGCAGGGAATCTCCAGGAAGCTGTTGGAAGGAGGTCCTGGCCCACCCTTTCCCACCCTTGGCTGGGAGGCCCTGGGGCTAGAACCTCTCATACACAGCCAATCTTACTGTCCTGATCCCCTTCTTAAGGGGGTGGTAGGAAGAGTAAATCCCACCCTTCCATGGCTCTCGGGAGCACTTCTTACAACTGTATGGCGTTGAGGCCACTCATTCGCATCTTGAAAAGCCGGTCTGCCCAAAGCACCCGTGGTACCCGAAAGTAGTGCAGGCTGCCAGACACGTAGCGGAACGGGGCCCCGTCCAGGAGGAATCTGTCATGATCCCGATCCACTACAAACGACCGAGTGTGTGCCTGCAAGGGGAGAGACGGTGCTCAGCAGTGGTCTGGAGTCGGGGGTCAGCTTCTGCCAAGAGCAGAGATGGAACTAGCCCTTCCCAGTATTCTGTTGTTTTCACTTTCGTTCTCTCCTCCGCCATATCTGATCCCGTCTCCCCGCACCCAGCCGGGTGGTTTGATACTCATCCTACCTGGGGCAGCAGCCGCGTCAGGAGTAGCAGCAGCAGGGAGGGAAGGCAGAGCAGCTTCTGGGGAGCCATGGCGCTTTCGGGGCTCTTCTAGTCAGAGACGGTGGTCCAACCGTCACGTGGCGGATTCCTGGGAGGGAACCTCAGCGAGCAAGTGGGCGGAGACCACCTCAAGTTGCCAGACGAATTAGTCTGGACTTTGTCTACAGCCTGCAGCTACCCACTACTCTACTAGTTTGTAAAATCCTCTACATTTTGATACTCAAAGTGCAGTTCATGAGCCAGCTTCACCAGCATCACCTGTTAGAAATGCGGAGTCTCAGATCTTACCTCAAACCTATAGAATCAGATTTTGTATTTTGACAAGCTTTCCAGGTGCTCCTAAGCAAACTCAAGATTGAGAAGCAGGGATTTCCCTGGTGGTCCAGTGGGTAAGACTCTGTGCTCCCAGTGCACTAGATCCCACATGCCACAACTAAGAGCCCACATGCCGCAACTAAGACCAGCGCAGCCAAATAAATAAAGATTGAGAAGCAGTGCTCTACTACACTGAGCCCCCTGAGGGTGGGGAGAATCTTATCCAACCTGAATCCTCTGCTTCTATCACAGGGCCTGGCACATAGCAGGTTAAATCTAGATGAATGTCAGAAACAGGTTCAGAACCAAGGGAAACCAGAGGAAAGGGGTGGGGGGGACCAGATTACAAGAGGAATCTTTTTCCTGGAGAGTCCTTTGCTGCTTCAACAAAAGAGACCATCTAGGCCATCCTATTTTCTTTGGATGTGCACCTCTTTCCAATTTATCCCTGCCTGCTTAGGCAAGAGAGGTGGAGGACAACTGCTTGGTTCCAAGGCTTGGGAATTTGTGAATTTCCATTACACCTGCCTTCACAGTCCCAAGCCTGGGATGTGAGGACCAGGATAATATTATTAATAATTTCTGATTATTGACGCTGCTGAGAGCTATGTGTCAAATACTGTGCTAAGCACTTTACCTCTCATTTAATCTCCAGACAACTCTATGATGATTATCATTTCCATTTTACTGATGAGGAGACTGAAGGATACAAATATTAAGTAGCCTGTTCAATGTCACACAACTAGTTTAGTAGAGCTGGGATTTAAACAAGGCAGTCTGGCCTCACAGTTCATGCACTTAACCTTAGGTACTATTATACCCATTTTACAGTGAGGGAAAGTGAGCCTTCCAGAGGTTAAGTAACTTGTTTAGGTCACACAGCTAATAGGCTATTAAGACAGGATTCAGACCCTAGTCTGGTTCAAGAGCCTGAGCTCTTAACCACTGAGACTACGGTAATGGGATACAGGCCAGAGCCCTCAAGGTTGTACTGATCAGAGCTCCAGGGGGTCCAGGCCGCCAGCACCCGCCCCTCTCAGCATCCACCTCAGGCTGGACCGTAGCTGGCTGCCCAGTGCGCGGGAGGTATGACGCCCCCTACCTCTGGCTTTGGGAGATGGAGGTCCTGGGGGGCCTCAGGCCGAGGCCGGCTTTGCTCCCCTTTGGCGTAGGTGCCTGCGTCTTGACCCGTACTGAAGGACAGGTGTGGAACCCTCACTCGGGTCCTGGGACCCGTCCTCCCCCAGGCCTAGCCAGCACGGGGCCTCTCAGCTCCACGCCCCCACATCGTCTGGGTGCCCAGAGGTTGCTAGCATACTACGGGCCGTTACACAGGCGCGGGCTGATGACGTAATAGCTGTTTCCGGTGTCTGGCGCTTCCCTCCAGCCGAAGCCAGGTGAGTTGGGAGTCCAGGCTGGCCCACCCTGGGCTCTGCGCACCGAGACTGGGGTGGGCTCTGCAAGTGGTGGGTCCGGGCCTCGCACCTCCCCGCCGGAACCCCCCCATGACCTGCCTTTGCAGCCCAACGGGCGTGGGAGTGGGAGTCGCCTAAAGGTGGGCGGGGGTTGGAGGAAGTGGCCTGGGAGTCGCCGCGGGGCCTGAGGCTTTTAGGCACCTGACCCCAGCCTTGGAGCCGGCGTTGCCAGGGCCCATTTTTTTCTAGGTTCCGAGATCTGGCCCTGAGCGCTCCACGTTGCCACTTTAGGGGTCTTCTGGATTGTGCCCGGCCAGCGACCCTGCCGTTCTTTTCCTTCCAGCATGATCCGCTGGACCCCCAGCGACTTGCCTGAAAGAGACCTCTCAACCTGGACGAACCCTTTGGCAGCCCCAGACCGTCCTTGAGGAGGATGACTGAGACACTATGGGCCACGCGCTTTGTGTCTGCTCTCGGGGAACTGTCATCATTGACAATAAGCGCTACCTCTTCATCCAGAAACTGGGGGAGGGGTGAGTGTTTGGAAATCATTTAACTAGTCCCTAGGGTTATGGTGTTTGAAGGACAGCAGTCTGCACATGATAGGGGCACAAAAGTTTTCTGCCTAGTCTCTGATTCACCTGACAGAGCCCAGCTACTGTGGTGGTCAAGAAAGTGGATTGTGGAGCCAGGCTTCCTAGATTCACCATGTATGGCCTTGATAAGCCATAGTTTCATCTGCCTTTTGGAGCTAATTATGCTTCACTTGTAGGGCTGTGAGGACAAAACCAGATACTGCGTATCAAATGTCTCCCCTACGGCCTGGTTCATAGCACTTGATAAATGTTGACTGTTATTTATTTAATATTTATGGAGCATCTGTCATGTGCAGAGCCCTGCATTAAGATCATAGCACCTAGGGGCTTCCCTGGTGGCGCAGTGGTTGAGAGTCCGCCTGCCGATGCAGGGGACATGGGTTTGTGCCCCGGTCCGGGAAGATCCCACATGCCATGGAGCGGCTAGGCCCGTGAGCCACGGCCGCTAAGCCTGCGCGTCCGGAGCCTGTGCTCCTCAACGGGAGAGGCCACAACAGTGAGAGGCCTGTGTACCGCAAAAAAAAAAAAAAAAATCATAGCACCTAAAAGGTGACTCTGTCCCTGGTCTTGAGCTCAAAGTGTAATAATCTTCAGACTTCTTTTTAGAGTCACACCTTGGGAGGGTTGTTACTAAATGGGAAAGACACCACCCTGCCCCACCCTTCTCCCCAGGGAATTCCTCTGGGTCCAAGCAATGTGGGAAATGACCATGGTCCTTCACTGACCCCTTTGGTCCACAGTGGGTTCAGCTATGTGGACCTAGTGGAGGGGTTACATGATGGACAGTTCTACGCCCTGAAGCGAATCCTGTGTCATGAGCAGCAGGACCGGGAGGAGGCACAACGAGAAGCAGACATGCATCGCCTCTTCCATCACCCCAACATCCTTCGCCTTGTGGCTTATTGTCTGAGGGAGCGAGGCACTAAACATGAGGCCTGGCTGCTGCTACCCTTCTTCAAGGTCAGAAAGTCTCCTGGCTATGGAGGGGGTTGCAACAGAGCCACCTGCCAAGGGCTGTGTGAGCAGTCAAGAACGTTGGGAAGCAGAGACCGTGTTCTGGTTTGACTACTTCAGATTTGGGGTTTAAGGAACCCAGATGGGGCTGTGGGGTGTGTGGTGAGATGGTTGATAGGCTTTGTCATGGGGAAGGACTCAGGCTCAAGGAGCAGAGGCTAAAAAAACATCAACTGTGGGGAAACTTGTTTTGCAGAGAGGTACGCTATGGGACGAGATAGAACAGCTGAAGGACAAAGGCAACTTCTTGACTGAAGAGCAAATCCTTCAGCTGCTGCTGAGTATCTGCAGAGGCCTGGAGGCTATTCATGCCAAGGGTTATGCCCACAGGTCAGTGGGAGGCTCCTGTGTACCTGCTGGGCAGAAGGGAAGAGCCTCATCAAGAGAAATGAGAGGTCTCTGCTGTCCTCCCAAAGAACAGCCCCCATGATTCTTTTGCGCCCCCCCTCCCCCCCGCCCAGGATTCCAGCCTTCCTGTCCAAGGACGCTCATGGTTCGTTTCCACTTTCCTGCAGGGACCTGAAACCCACCAATATCTTGCTTGGAGATGAGGGGCAGCCAGTTTTAATGGACTTGGGTTCCATGAGTCAAGCATGCATCCACGTGGAGGGCTCCCGCCAGGCTCTGACCCTCCAGGTAAGAGTCTCTAGGTTCCTTTGCTTACCTGTTCCCCATCCTCAACCCCTTCTGGTGCGTGCCCCAATGTGGTCACATGACCATGACCTGTGCCCCACTTTTGAGCTCTGGGGCCACTGTTCCAGGACTGGGCAGCCCAGCGGTGCACCATCTCCTACCGGGCCCCGGAGCTCTTTTCCGTGCAGAGCCACTGTGTCATCGATGAGCGGACTGATGTCTGGGTGAGGAGGATGTGGGTGGGAATCTGGGTGGGGAGGAGTGCTGCTCTGTACCTACTGTGGAGTAGAACAGGTCTTTGGTTTCTAGCGCATGGGGCCCCAGAAACCACGTATGCCCTCATCCGCCCTCGACTCTCTTCCTGGGAACTGTCACTGACGCTGTACTCAGTTGCTCAGGAAGTGGTATAATCCCGCCCTTTGAACAGGGTGAGTACAGCCACCTGCCAGGGCTGAAGGCAGTGGCCAAGCACAGGGTGCAGAGGCCTCCAGCTAACTCGCAGTTTCTCTGGGCCCCGGTGGTGTCATGTGACTGAAGTCCGCATATTGTAGTTTCCTTTCACTACAGAATTAAGGGGAGCAATATCACCTACACTGGTCCCCTTCCAAGGAATAACCAAGTTATGCTTAGTCCCTAGGCTGTGTGCTATATGCCATGATGTTTGGGGAAGGCCCTTATGACATGGTGTTCCAGAAGGGTGACAGTGTGGCCCTTGCTGTGCAGAACCAACTAAGCATCCCGCAGAGCCCCAGGTGAGCAGTGAAGGGGGCAGCAAAAGCAGTTCAGACTCCTCCCAGCCGTTTGCGGGGCTGGAGCTGTAGCACGGGATGGCTGCCCTCATCACCCTGCCTTCCTCCTTCTACAGGCATTCTTCAGCCTTGCGGCAGCTGCTGACCTTAATGATGACCGTGGACCCGCAGCAGCGCCCTCATATTCCTTTCCTCCTGAGTCAGTTGGAGGCATTGCAGCCCCCAGCTCAGAGCCAGCACACTACCCAAATCTGAACAAACCAGTGGCCATGTTGAGAAGGTGGCCCCTGTGCCTTGGGAAGAAGCTCCCACCCCTTAGTGGAATCTCCATCCCTTCTAACCAGGACAGCTGTCTTGTAGTTGGGGGCAGCTGTGGGGTGGGGACAGTCAGCTCAGTCTTCTGTCTCTGATTCTGCTCCCTTACGCCCAAGAGCAACAACTGGACTGGGGGCCTGACTGGGTAGTGGTGGGTGAGGGTGGGGAATGGGGAAAGGGGAACTGATAGAATCTGGTAAAGGTTCTGAGCAGGACTGCTGAGCTTACATCATGATCTGCCTCCAAATCTGGGAGCAGGAAAATGTATGAATAGAAGAATAAAGTGAAAGTAGCTTGGTGTGATCTTAGTTTCATTGTGCCTGGAGTGAGAGAAGAGGTGCAGGGGGCCAAAAGTCTGGTTGCCATTTCCAAGGGAGAGCCTGGAGAGAAGAGGAACTGGCGTAGTGTCAAGAATGGCGTGAGTTCATCATTCCACGTACGTAGGCAGGTGTGCCTACCTTAGATCTGGCTGGTTGGTGGTGGGCAATACTTCTCCTAGCTTGTCTTATTCAGAAACTTCAAGATGCTCTGGTTTGAACTGGCTTCTATGCCTAGAACTGTGACCAGGGCCGCCTTAAGCACCCTCACCCTCAATTCATACTTTCATTTCTTCATTCCCAGGGCTGGGTAGCTTAGTCAGAGCAGCCCGGCTAGTCTTCCAGGCAACGGCTTCTGGGTGGCGACACCTGAGGAGTCTTTGGGACGGCTACATAGCTGGTCTCTAGCCTCTGCCTGGGAGCAAGGGGAGTGGAAGTGGCAGCCATTTTGGCCCAGAATCTCTCCCAGATGGTTCTAGTTCACACATGGTTAATGATTAATGAGGCCAGTGTGGTGTGGCAGTATCCAGCTGCCACTTCCTGCTTACTCTGCTGAGTAAACAGGGGCCCTGCCCTTGCTGGGCTTGAAAGCTGTTCCCCTGGGAAGGGCACTGTGTTCCTGAATCACCAGGGAGGGGAGGCAAGGGCAGGGTTCGCATCTCCTGCTCCTGAGATTGAAGCTTCTTCCCCGCACTGTGCCCACCCCCAACTGCTGACGTCAGTGTGCGTCCCAGGGTGCCTGTTAGCAAAGTTGAAGTTTTCCCCAGGGCCCTGGCAGGAGGCTCCCACCAGCTAGCACAGAGGCTGAGGCCAGAAAGAAAGCACAAACAGAGGGGAAATGACCTGACTTTTAATGGCACAACCCTAGGCCCCAGCAAAGCAGCGAGACCAACAGTAAGCTTTGCAAAGCTGCTAGGAGGTGCAGTGACACAAACAACTCTAGGAGATCGCCCTTGTTCCCTCCCATCCCCCAAGCTTATGACTAGGCTCCATGCCCAGGAACTCTGGGCCAGCTCAGCCCCACTCCCAAGCCCTTATAACGCACAGAGGTACCTGGGCCAAGCCTTGCTTCCAGAGTCAGTGAATGCAGAGCAGCGGGAAGAATAGGGTAGCCGTCTCTCAAATACAGAAACTGCTGGGCTTAAACTACTACTTGGAACAGAAGTGAAGCCTCAGATCCTTTAACAGCTTATGGCTGGACAGACGGGTCCAAGACTTGGTCCTCATCTCCCCCCTATCCTGGGCTCCTCTAGGATCATCCACGGGGTCATGTTTCCTGGGCCTGGCAAGGAAGGTCTTTCTTTCCTGCCTGAAGTTCTCACTTTCAGCCATGGAAGGGACAGTCATGAGCAGCACATAGTGAGGGCAGCAGCAGAAGCAGCAGCAGCACAAAAGGGGACGAGGCAGCAGAAGCTTAATCACTCACAGAGGGGACAAGAAACCGTGCAAGGAGACCGTTTATTTCGAAAGGATTTTGCAATAAACATAGTGAGTGGACTCCAGGCAGCTGTTCTATTCTTCTCCCTCATCCTCGTCCTCATAGGAGTCGATGCCTACTTCCTCGTAATCCTTCTCCAGGGCAGCCATATCCTCCCGGGCCTCGGAGAACTCACCCTCCTCCATGCCCTCGCCCACGTACCAGTGCACAAACGCCCTCTTGGCATACATCAGGTCGAACTTGTGGTCCAGGCGGGCCCAGGCCTCAGCGATGGCGGTCGTGTTGCTCAGCATGCACACGGCACGCTGCACCTTGGCCAGATCACCCCCGGGCACCACAGTGGGGGGCTGGTAGTTGATGCCAACCTTGAAGCCCGTGGGGCACCAGTCCACGAACTGAATACTGCGCTTGGTCTTGATGGCAGCGATGGCGGCGTTGACATCCTTGGGCACCACGTCTCCACGGTACAGCAGGCAGCAGGCCATGTACTTGCCGTGACGGGGATCACACTTCACCATCTGGTTGGCAGGCTCGAAGCAGGCATTGGTGATCTCTGCCACCGACAGCTGCTCGTGGTAGGCTTTCTCTGCAGAGATGACTGGCGCATAGGTGGCCAGGGGGAAGTGGATGCGAGGGTAGGGCACCAGGTTGGTCTGGAACTCCGTGAGGTCCACGTTGAGGGCGCCGTCGAAGCGCAGGGAGGCCGTGATGGAGGAGACGATCTGGCTGATGAGGCGGTTGAGGTTGGTGTATGTCGGGCGCTCGATGTCTAGGTTGCGGCGGCAGATGTCATAGATGGCTTCGTTGTCCACCATGAAGGCACAGTCTGAGTGCTCCAGGGTGGTGTGGGTGGTCAGGATGGAGTTATAGGGCTCCACCACAGCTGTGGACACCTGCGGGGCTGGGTAGATGGAGAACTCCAGCTTGGATTTCTTGCCATAGTCAACAGAGAGCCGCTCCATCAGGAGTGAGGTGAAGCCAGAGCCAGTGCCTCCTCCAAAGCTGTGGAACACCAGGAAGCCCTGAAGTCCTGTGCACTGATCAGACTGAAAGGCAAGAAAGTAAAGAGCAATGTGGGCAGGGAAGGGCCCTGAGGAACTCTTTATCTTCTGGCTTCACAAACGCCTAAAATTTCTCAGGAGTCAAGGCAAAGACTAATGAGTATCCCATAGCTGCAGCATGCTCTGGGACATGTACAATTAGAGATGACCCCATGAAATGGATGTGGGAGGGCTTCCCTGGTGGCGCAGTGGTTGAGAGTCCGCCTGCCGATGCGGGGGACACGGGTTCGTGCCCCAGTCTGGGAAGATCCCACATGCCGTGGAGCGGCTGGGCCCGTGAGCCATGGCCGCTGAGCCTGCGCGTCCGGAGCATGTGCTCCACAACGGGAGAGGCCACAGCGGTGAGAGGCCCGCATACCGCAAAAAAAAAGAAATGGATCTGGGAAAAAATGTTTCTGACCATTAGCATCCTCTCAAACGCTCCCTTCCTTCCATCCCAAGTTCTCACCAGCTTGCGGATTCGGTCCAGTACAGGGTCAATGATTTCCTTGCCAATGGTATAGTGACCACGAGCGTAGTTGTTAGCAGCATCCTCTTTCCCAGTGATGAGCTGCTCGGGGTGGAAGAGCTGTCGGTATGGGCCATTTCGGATCTCATCTGGAAGGGCATAAACCACATCATTAGGGCAGAAACCACAAGGCTGTGCTCAGCACATACCTCCCTCCCCCAGCCTGGTAACTGTGGTCAGATATATGGAAGAGCTCATCCTTCTGCCAGCCTGAGATACCAGTGTGTATGGGAAACCCAGACCTGCTGCCCAGGCCAGCCTGCAATCAGCTTGCCTTCTTTAGCTTCCAGCAGGGCAAGGGGTTTTTAGGGCCAGGAAAGCCAGGTCTACACACCCTCTCTCCAGAGAGAAGCTTAGAGTCACTTTCCATCCCCTCAATTCCACCCTCTCTTCCTCTCACCGATTACGGTGGGCTCCAAATCCACAAAAACTGCCCGGGGCACATGCTTTCCAGCACCGGTTTCACAGAAGAAGGTGGTGAAGGAGTCGTCCCCTCCACCAATGGTCTTGTCACTGGGCATCTGCCCATCTGGCTGAATCCCATGTTCCAGACAGTAGAGCTCCCAGCAGGCATTGCCCATCTGAACACCTGCCTGCCCCACATGGACTGAGATGCATTCACGCTGAAGGATAAAGAGAGGGGACATGGCATAAGCTCCACATACATAAGTCCTTACCTCATGAGCCTCTCTCCCACCCTATCACCTACCAGTTAGGATCACTCAGTTGGCAAAAGTGGAGGCTTGGGGCTGGGCAGAGGTCAAAGAGGCTGGCAGCCTGCCCAGGCTCCCCTGCATAGGACCTTCCAACTGGAGGCACCCAGTAGGGCAGGCCAGTCCCTCAGCCTACTTCTCCACTGGGACCTTGTCAAGTAAGAGCTGTGGCTCCACATGACCCTGCTACATTCACAGGACACTCAGGGAGGACGGAGAGGGCAAGTGCGTATGAGACAGGCAGACACTGCAGTAACTGAGACAAGGACAAGCGATTTTTCAGCTGTTCCCAATCCCTACTCCCACAAATCAGCTTCTCAAGAGCCTGAGGAGGGACAGAAGGTTTTCCGGAGCTATGGATTTATAGCTAGAGGTCCCCAGCTTGATTAGTTCTTTGCTCTGAGGATGGAACAACTAGTATTTCGTATAACCCTCTCCCCCTTTCATTCTTGCGGGCTGCAGAGGTGTCTCAGCCTTCCAGCCAGGCGTCAACTGACCACGCTGGCCAGCAGGATGCCCTCCCCCCACCGCCTTTCAAGCCCGTCTGGCTGCGCTCGTCACCTCCACCCCCACACCCTGGGTGTCTTCACCACCTTCGTCCACTGCGGAACCCTCACCGAGACTGCAGAGAGCAAAAGACGGCAGGCGCAGGCAATACGGGTTGTGGGTACTGGGGCACTCGCTGCCCTAGGCTCATCCCTGCCAGTGTGAAATTAACCTCTGAAGAGCCAAATTGGTGCCACGCAGGGCCGGCGCAGCCTCCCTTTTCGACACCGAAATGGCGGGGTGACGGTTTCCAAATACCCAGAAAAGGAAGCGGAACCTGCGGTGAGGCCCCAGAGGTAACCGCCTTGCCT